>NC_138145.1:24537439-24687439 GCF_964199315.1 Orbicella franksi
CATGCGGGTCATTAAGAAATGATTTTTTTGGAGTTACTTTCCCGACAAGACGTTAATCACTAAATGTTTGTTTATGTAACATTTTAAAAGGAAATTCTTTTGTTTGTCAGCCAAGGTTGTAGGTAAGTTTATTGTAAAATTCAGATTTGCTTGTTCTTCCTCTCGACAAGGCGGGATGAGCTCAGGCATGTTTTTATAATAATAATAATAATAATAATAATAATAATATTAAAAAATAATAGAAATGTGTTTATTGTGACAAAAACTAGAGCTAAGCTTTACAATAATAATAATAATAATAATCATGATGATGATGATGATGATGATGACATTTCTAAAGCGCCCTTTTCCAAGGGTCCAAAGGCGCTATTTACAAGGTTAAAAATTCATATTACGAAAAGAAGTAAAAAGCTAGAAGATTGATTAAAATAAATAACTACAATAAAATTTTCAATTTAAAAAGGCACGCTTGAAAAAAACTGTTTTCAGCCCTCTTTTAAATGTCTAGCGATTCTGCATCCCTAACATGTTGTGGAAGACTGTTCCAAAGCAACGGCGCAGCAACAGAGAAAGCACGGCGGCCATAACTATTTAGTTTGAAACCAGGCACGGCGAGTAAATTTTTTTCTGCAGATCTTAGATAACGTCCCGGAAGGTAGCTGTCAAGGAGATCCTCAATATAACGGCTGTTGTCTGAATTCTTTTCATTGTTTATAGTACGGCACTCCAAGGCCATGAAATAGAATACAGAAATTAAAGCTGGAATTGTTCTAATCTACTCTTTCGAGTTCGCACTGATCGGCGGGAATTCGCTCGCCTGGTTTAAAAAGTTTACAGTTACGAAGGGGAGGAGGGCGAAGGAAGGGAACCGAAGGGGAAAGGGGAGGGAACTGGGAGAGAAGGGAACAGGAACGGGGAGAAAAACAACAACTATAAGATGGAAGAAAGTAGAGGAAATCTGTAATATTAGGCAAGATTGCGCAATAGCAATCTGAAGTGAGGAAGTGCCAGGATCTGCCAAGGAAGTGGGATGGTTAAGGGAAGCTGAAATTAAGAAAAGCCAAGGCTCATAGGACGGATACTGTATTTCTTCATAATACTTCGAGTGGAAAGACCAGAGTAAAACTTCAAACATACATGTGAACGAAGAATCTCGCAATGCAAAATACGAAGGAAATGTCGTACAAGGTAAGAGCTAGGTACATATAGATTAAATTTCATCACGTTTGTTCATGCCATAAGGTTCAAGAGTTCGTGTTTTATCTAAATTCCCTTGCTTTGTGGCCATGAGGTGAGTCACGTATTGAGGCACACGAGTGGACTTAGCTAGTTATCAGTGCTGGAATGGTTACGATAAGAAAGAAAATGTCACCCGGTTCGAATACCGTAACTGGGTTTTAGAGATTTGTCAAGCGAATGTCAGTTTGATGTAAATCTGTCTTTCAGACGTTGTCGAGTTTCAACTTTGTATTGTAAATGGAGTTCAACAGTGGTCAGCGTGTGGGGTAGGTATACCGGAATCTTTAGGTGTAAGTTCAAATTTGTCGGTTAAAGCCCTGAACGTTTCTAGTGTTATCAACCACACCAAATAAGCAAGATCTTTGCAAAACAAAATTGATATGTTTTTATTTTAAGAGCAATCCATCCCACGCATTATTTTTGCGTTTTTCCTTTTTTAAACAAGCAAGATAAACATTATTAAGCAGCCTGGCAACCCTTTTTAATACTTCTGCTCGTAAATCACTACGACTCACTAGTGTAACACGGATGGTGCAATTCCAACAACGTATTTTAACTTGCCAAAAATACGAGTGCCCACGTTACTGGGTGGTAACGAACGCTAATTTTTAAGGCAAGCTTACAGTAAATGGACATTCAGCTTCCAACATCGTGCTGATAAATTACACAATTATTTGTCTCCAACCTCGCACAAACACGACTAAATTGCATGCCTTTCAAATTTGCAAAATAGGGTACCGACTGACCTCAAATACAATGATGATGTCGCCTTCTTTCATTATATTGGCAAAAACTTTATGTGGTAGCTCAATGTTAAGTGAGCTGAACACTTGAACAAGCGATCTTCGCTACAACCCTGGCCGGGATCTTTGTGTTATGTTCTCTCACTCTGCCACTCTTCACAAAGGAGTAAAGATGGCTACGGGTGAACTGTTAGAGAAATGTGAAAAAAGAGCTGGGGTGGGGGGAGGTCTCTTCGATGGACTTGCAGCCTTCTGCGGGAGGGGGGGGGGGGTAAGAGGGAAACAAAACTCCTAGTCACTTCAAGCTACGGAAATCGTAAGGATTTTTGCGTAAGTATCTTAAAAATCCGCTTAACATGAGCTAATTACGCACTTGGAGTGGTTGCCAAGAAACGCAAGCGGTGACAACATTTTGAACTAAATAAGCTGCAAAGCCGTGAACGAAGATCCTGCTTGATTGAACGTTGGATCTCACAGAAGATCTAATCGGTCAAACTTGAAAAGTAAAACGATGAGAAATCAAAGACTACCGCAAGGCTGACACGTCGTATATTTAAAACAATATTTCGGCTGGCCAGACCAGCCTTCTTCATGTTTAGATGTTACTAAATTATAAAAGTGAAACTACAATATTATATAATGGTGGATGTCGTAATACATATTTAGTAGTGGCGAAAATGACAAACAAAACGATAAAACGGGTCTACGTAGGTAATAAGTTTACGATTCATCGCGTCCATTCATACCGTCTCTGGTTTTTCTGATTGAATCGCATTTTGGGAGATGTGATGACATCATCCGATAGCTACTCCCATATTTGGCACAGTATATAATTCACGCCGACGGCGAAAAAAGCTACAGAGCGACAGATACTAAAAAGCCAGCAGACAATTAAAAGAGAGCAAGGACCGTGCAGTAGTGTTATCGGACCAATAACCAGCACGGTAAGTCAGCTGAGAATTATTACAATGCTCTTTAGAACATTATTACATGAAAAACCACAGCTTAAACAACAATCTCGAAAACGCTTCTCTCAGAATAGCTTGATTCAACTTCCCGTTCTGCTTGGCAGACGGGGCGTTTAGCGCGAGAAAGCCTTGATAAACTATCGTCTAGGTCGTTCCTTTTTAACGCTGGGCTTTCTTAGGGATGTGTGACTCACTGAGATCATCAGAGAACATTCGATTACAATCAGACATCTTTCATTCCGGGATGCTCTGTTGACCTGCATTTTTTTACATCACGAGAGGGTTTGACGAAACTCAACATCATGTATACTCACTCGGATAATTGAGCCAAGTCATTATATTGCCCACGCGATCTAGCCCATGATTCCCAGACATTCTCTCGCTTAGAAATACTACATTGACGCCGTTTTTTTTTTAATTCTAACAGAATAACTTCACAAGGATACATTCGGAGACCATAAGAAACGGAACCTTTATCACACTCACCATAAGCCTCTACCATGTTGATCGGATAATTGCTTGACCATTCGCCAAAATGGAGTCTGGTTTAAATACATAACACCTTTGTCTATTTTATAAACTAGTCTCTTTTTCTGGGTGATTAAACTTTTTGTTTTTAGGTTTGCTGTAAGGTTAACGTTGAAAACTTGAGTTGTTTTACGTCAGGTAGCATGAACAAGCGATTCCCTCCGACGCAGAGATAAAAGGTTAGAGACCGGTATTTACGTAGAACTGAAAAATAGGCATGATTAACACCAGGTTCGCTAGCGCTTCATTTAGTGCTCTTCGTTTTACTGAATTAATCATTGTAGGTTTCAGGTCACGTTTTAATTTGTTGTTGATTAAACGTCTGCTTTTGAATGATACGCAAACGTACTAGGTAATGAGAAATCTACTTTTCAACAAACACAGGTGGTCCAACAAGAGTGGTTTAAGAAAGTTCACAACAATAAAAACGCTCAAATTCTTGCAATTTGTATATCTTACGCTTGCTTCACCGATGGAAACGTAACATAAACCGACCAACGTATAACAGAGTAATTGAAGCGCAACAAATTCTCGCGTTATCGGAGTTTACTGTAGACACAATGAAAGGATCCAGACATCGCTACTCGTCTTGAGTTACCGATCGATATTTAAGGGTTAAGTAAACATTTACTAACGGTTTCCTGCCGTGCTGTTTTGCTAACAAAAGACCTTTCATTTGTTATGAAGAGGGAATATCTGCTTTTCCAATAATGCAGCGGCGAGGCGCACGTCACTTCGTGGGCCGAGAGGAATGTTGGTACAAAATTATCAAAAGTCTCTCCATTCAACAGCTTTTAGTTTAATTGACCAATTCCGATTACGCAATTCCGACTTTAATCGACCAATTCCGTTTACGCAAATGACAGATAGGTAAGTGACACATCCGTTGTTTTTATTGGATTGTTCTACAAGGCATTGTTTTAATTCCTTAAGTCTTCTTTCATTTGCTTTAACCTTATAACCCCTCATGCACATGCTGAAACCACCCCATTGCACATCTGAACTTGTTTGTCTAAAATGCCTATGAAATCCTATTTGTGAGCTGAAAATGAACAGAGAGCCGCAGCCTGAACAATTGCAGAAAAAGTCTGAAGAACTATTTGAGCCCTTAAATTAGCCTATAATGATTCTGATGTTATAACTCTATACATACCGAGCTATGAAATCACTTGCAACATGTCTCGACTTGTTGTAAAACCGCTAATCGGTGATAAAAATACAACGAAGCTAGCATGTTAATAACTGAATTACAACATCAAAACGGCGCTGAAGAAGAGTAAGACCAAAATTTTACTCATTCGTTTTGCTGTTGTAATTTACTAATTAATATTCTAGATTCGTTGAATTTATATCACACCGATTAGTGACATTTTTCCAATTTTAAGCCATGTGTATTAAGTTTGCAAAATTGAAAATCACGGACACATTAACACGGATTCCGTCAGTTCAAAGTGCGAGCAATAAATGCAAAAATTATTTACTAAAAATCTACTCGTAGCTCGGTAACTTTTTGAATACTATTTAAAACATCTCAGACTCACAGTAATTCATTCATTTAGGTGGCCCCGCGATTAAATTCTCAAGCATTCTCGAGAAAGTTAATGTTAAATCTGGTGAGAATGCTTAATGCCTGTGTTATTGTGTTTTCCACTAACGCAAAACGTCCGTTTTAATTGAAATATGGATAACTTCTAGTTCAATTTTCTTTTGCGGGGTCAGTTTGAGAGCTTAACTCTCGACAAGTTCTTCTTACCCTTATTCAAAATATTACCACGCTATGAGATTTTTTTGGTAAATTCATTTTTGCCATTATTGCTCGAATGTTCTGCGGTAATCATCTTAATTATTCTCAGGCTATAATAAGCTTACACTTATTTTTCAACATTGATGTTAATGGTTTATGGAACTTTATAATATACACAAACCAATTTTAACCACGCTTCAATAAACTGTCTTTAACATGTCTTAATAAGCTTTGAACGGGGTATTATCAATGATATTCAATTAGTTAAGAGCATTTCTCTCAAAGGTACGACCTTTACGCCGATAGAATTTGCGAAATAATGCAGCACAATGTTCAATATCTCATATCGAATGGGCACAAAATAACTGACAAAACTCAGTGAACTGAATCTGGTGTAGAGTCAGACATTAACATCAGGGTATCTCAACGACATTTTTAAAGCTTGTCAAGTTTACAGGTTTTGTCTCTTTCGTGCTATCTTGCAATACATAAAAGAGTGTTAAGTTCGCTCTTCGAATGCACGGCTACGATTTTAAAATTGCCAACAAAAAATTGGCCAGATCGATGCGACTTTAAAATGTCAATGCTTAGCGTGGATTCAGGGTCTCATAGTAAAGAAACTCTACAGAGAAGTTGAAACTTAAAGATCATTCCAAGTGATTTCGTCAGCTGAAAACGCGTAAACCTGAACTTCCTGTTTAGAAATCCCAAATTTTCTCTTTAAGGGTAACTATAAAGACATGCACATTCTATATATAATACATTCTGGAACCACACAAAAACATTCTTTGTGGTTATAAATAATGGTAATTGCGACTTTATATTTATAAATAACAAACGCTTGACGAGATATGACAGCGGACAGGATGAAAGGAATATCAGCATCGACTTCGTGAAAAATATTTTGCAATGAGCGGTATACGCTTCAAAATATAAAGAAATTTCCACCTTTCAGATGTTTCAAATAACTAAAGGGTCACTTACAACTTTACAGCCAGATGAACCATTTATCTCCATAATCCCTAACTGCACACTTAGCTGGTAAAGGAAAGGAAGCTGTGGATTCACAGAGTCTTTTATTGACTATTGCTGCAAATCAGTCATAGAGGCTTCTAGTAAAGGGCCTGGCTGAAAATGTAAAGCACAAAACTATTTGTATTTATTCATCATCATCGTCGTAGCTGCACTTAGATGATTTGCCCTAAGGCAAGCTTTTTGCCTTCATGACAATTAATATTGCAAATCAGTCGGCAAAAATACCTGATCTGATTAACGATTGATGTTCTTGCGTGCATCATCTAGTTACGATGCACGAAGGAAGTTTGGAGAACACATAAGAAGGAAAAGAGTTGCTCGAGGGGATGCCAAGAGCGACTTCAGCGAACTAGATGATGCACAGCTAAAAGCATGAATCAATTGTTAAATCATTGCCAGTAGAAGCAGCGAACTGCTGAAGTTAATTGCGCTCGCCACGAATGTGCATAATTCGATTATGATGTACGCTTACCTATACTGATTATGATAGCACGTCATTGCTAGCTATTTTATAAGTAAAATAGAACATAGCAGTTAAAACATAGTAGCGCGATATATATATATCAAGGGCTCTCCAGATGCCACCATAAATTCAATTTTGACCTCAACGATCCCTTTGTGGGCATTTCACCAAATAAACATTTGCCACAACGCCCATTACGAAAACCTTTTACCTGTTGCTGTCCATCAAGTATAATATTTATTACCGAAATTAAAAGTAAGGCATCAAATTTCAACTGTAATAAGCTTTCCTTTGAATACCTCGTACAAGTCGATACAAACAAAACGAGACTACGGAATCTGCCATTAGCCTCAGCGAAACTGCCATCATTTCTTCATCTCCAGATGTTTGCTTGCGAATAAAATATCAGAAAGCCGTATAAATCACAGGGGGCTATAAACCAGATGGCTTGCTGAGGCGCACATCTGGTAGGCGTTTTTCTATGTAGTTGTTTCAGTTTCTACAAAGACGAGATATGAAAAAATCTCGATTGTATAATTTATTTCAATGATAACAACTGTAGATGTAAACGAGTTCTGTTGCTGTTCCTTCATAGTGGTATACTTCGAAATGTGACCGTCGCAAAGTACGGATTTTAATCCTTCGAGCTTTTACAGTGGTTAAAAGTAAGCTTCTACAACGAATCAGAGCTAAGATGTTTTGTTCTCGACCAATCAGGTAAAAACAATCAGTCTAAGTTTGCCTTGCGCTATTTTTTCACCCCAGTTGGTATGTTCATATACAAATGGCGAAGTTCTAAATTCACTTGATTGCTTGTTATTGGTTTCCCCCGGCTAGCTCGATGTCGGTCATTTTTCACTGTTACAATGTAAGTATTTCCATAATGGACTTTCTCTTTTGGGTGACGAAAATTTCTCGTATAGCTTTGTTTTAGAAACAACTTGCTAATATTACTCCTGTTTAGCACACGGTTTACCACCATTTTGTTTTCTTGTCATGCAGCTGTATTTTAAGTCCTCGTTTAGCGCTGTGGTAAAATATTCCGCCGTACATGATCAAATTGACTTCAAAACCAGACTCAGCACAAAATTCAGGAATCATTCCTGATGAAATTTTAAACGAGAAGCCACAAGCACGGATCATGTTGATCAAATCTGGTGTTTTGGACATTTGTTGATCAAATATCTTCACAATAAGGCAATACAAGGACAAAATAGCTATAAAATATAAATTCATAATAACCAACGCAGAGGACCTGTTTGTGAAACATTACTGCGACGACCAATAATCTTTTTGTTGTGTCCAGCTGACAGATAAGATAAACCTGACATAATTGTAATATAAAGTGTTTTCGGAAATGAAGCGATATTTTAAACGTTTTCAGACAGTTTCTCGTTTACAATGTTAGAAAGTTGCCAGACACACCTGTTTG
This sequence comes from Orbicella franksi, assembly GCF_964199315.1. Lineage (NCBI taxonomy): Eukaryota > Metazoa > Cnidaria > Anthozoa > Scleractinia > Merulinidae > Orbicella > Orbicella franksi. The sequence goes on from NC_138145.1 coordinate 24,545,592, forward strand.
TGTCTACAGCGGACGACATGAACAAAGGTAAATTGTATGGTATGATCGAAGTTTTATGGTGTTTGATGAATCACGCCAATAGATTTTCGAGCTAAATTGCCGCACGTTAATAGCAGGTTGTCCATTATATTGTAATTATTTGCATCACCCAAAGCTACGAGTGTCGGCAAACTCGCAATCCGATTAGCTTCGTAGACAATAATCGTAAAGAATGTGTTAGCACGCAAAGCAAAGTTTTCAAAGAACATTACTTATCAGTCGGATTCTTTCAGTGGTATAATTTTTTCCGTCTTAATGAATCGCGATAGCCAACTATAAGTCGATAAAAATGTGACCCCTATGTCTGAGTTTAACCGTTTCAAAATGTGAAATGAAGCTCAAATGTAGCTACCACACTTGAAAACACGACATACATCAGCAACACACGCCGCGTGCACAAGAAGCCCGTGCTTGCAATGTTGGTGTCATTTGTGCAGGCGCCCTACATGGCATCTCACTAAGGAAGACTACAGATTGACAGACTATTTAGGTTTTATGAATCCGATATTTCAGGTTTTGACCTCTCAATCATCCATTTCTCCTCGATGAAAGCGGAAAACTCTAGAACGTTTAACAGAAACATGGAAAATTCACTCAATTTCCTTATCTCCTCAGTACATAGATGAATCAGTAACTGATTTCTCGTGAACACTAGTTAACAATCACGCACACTGAGAATTACTGACAACAGCGGGTTTGCGAACATAAAGTTATGCAATATTGAGGGTGGATCATATTGTTATATCGCTCTGAAAGCAAAGATGGTGTACCGACTGCACCTGTAGAAATGACAGGGATGTAGTAACAGATAGCTGACTGTTTTTCAAACGTTATTTTACAGAGACAAATGACCTATATAGAGATACTGTATTTAGTTTCTAACTAAATTCTATTTTATCTGGCCAAAGATCCGCCACCCAAGCTGGTGCCAATGCGTACGAATACATAATTGCTACGTTCATCGCACAACCCCCAATGTTCTTTTATCAAAAAATGAGCTTCACCTTGCAGGATATGATACTGGTCTCTGCTTCTAAGCCAACCAGCCGACAGGGCCGGACGACAAGGGGAAATAACGTGAACATATTAAAACATCTACAGGCGAATTCGTCCAACTAGTACCGAAAGTAATGCAAGGAATAAGTTAAAAACAATTCGTGTCCTCAACATCACGGCAAAAATGTAGAGTTGAATAATCAGAGGCTTTCATCTATCGTAGTCTAAATTCACTTCTTTTTTTCAAAGTCCACGCCAACTCAGAATACTTTCGATATAACCTCCACATAGGGGTTAATTCAATCGCGCTCATAGTGACCGAGGAGCGTTCGCTTGCCTTGCAGTGTTCTTTTAAAAACAACGAATGAACTTCATCCTGTAGGAGCTAGTGTCAGTCAGTGGCAGTAATGTGTCTGTTTCCAAGGCAACTAAGCTACTTTAGAGAAACAGAAGTGGAAATAATGACAGCACTAAGTCAACTTTGTGTAAATATTATCATACGAAATGCAAGAAAACCTTTTATGATAATTAATATTTTGACATCAGAGTCCAGACTCACGAGGGCCTTTTAGATTAAGATGTCTCGTAAGTATTGTTCGAATGAAGATACTTTTGTTAAAAAAGAATGTTTAGGATGCACCTTAATCTAGGAGAGCTTCGTAAATTCAGCCCCAGGACTTTAAATCTAAAGAATGTGCTAGTACCTCTCGCTTTTCAAAATCTGTTTTGTGTTTTCTTTTTTTTGTTGTTCACAGTAAGGTGAACTCTTCTAACAAGAACAGTTGCAAAAGCGATATATTACATATAATTATTAATAATTGGTGAATTAAAGTTATTTCTGAAGTACTGTCATAGATATCAATTATACTATCCGTGGTCTCTCTGCTTGTACCAAAATCCATTAAAAAGTACGTACAACTTCCGTAACCAGAAATACCAACGAAGACTAAACAGGGGAAAAGGAAGAAAACATATAACCTGCAATTTTGTCATGTATATTCCTCTTAAGATGTACTTTCGGCTGATACTGAAACGGCGTTAATTGGATTTGTGTTTTCATCGACAAACATTTACCTTCACTAAAGTTGTTCCAAGATTTTACTATTCACATGTGACTTCGTAATCCACAGCATCATGATTCAAACTTGAGTAAATATTTTATTTTTTCAATGGTAAAATATTTCAACATGTATTATTTCGTGCGTATAGTGCATCGTATGCCATTTGCTTGGAAACACGCATTTCTTGAGAAAAGTCCTCGTCAGAATTATTACGAATTCTATATTAACGAAACAGCTTTATGTATGTTTTAAACACAATTGCCACAGAAAATGAGAACTCCCGGGATATAACAATTATTGAATGATTAGACGTTTCATTTTGCAATTTCCATATTCACAGTAATTCTAGGAAAAATATTGAACTGGAATGATGCTATTGTAAGTTCAATTTCAGTTTGGCATACTATTCATCTGTAATTTCTCGTGACAGAGTGATGTCTTTTGTAGTTTCGTTTAGCGCCAAACGAAGCTTTTTGGATGTTTTGAGAGTGTAATAACCCAGTTTCGATTTCAAAACCACCGATATTTGCATGTTGTTTATCTATTGCGTGTTTTAATGAATAATCAGTGTAAACAAAATATTAAGTTATTTCAAGGAATAATTGCCATAAATTCAATCTACCAAACATTATACAATATCCGTACAATACCACTGCCGGGATATGAAAAGAAATAACAAACAAGTTTCATAATGCATAAGAATTTCCTTTCGAATTTTGATTTGCCAAAAGCAAACCTATACCAGCATTGCAAATTCCCAATTCAGTGCTCAAGTGACTTTTCGAAAACTGATTTCCAATATTCTCCCTTATCTTAACGATGTTTACGTCCAACACGTACAATACCCTATAGCTTATCGGGTATCTTTTTTCATTTTTGATATTTTTGCAATTAGGTTGCAAAAATTGTATCAGGATCATTGATATAGTAGTAGCCATATTAGAGCAAACTTTCGAGACCTTTCTACTGCAAGATACGTGATTCCGGCCAACAGTATTTTGACAAGATAGATGTTAGATCGATTAATTCAAAGTTCAACTGACAGTTTTTATTTATTACACGGGTGGTTTTCACCAAATGTGCAAAATAGCCCTAGTAACCGATTATTAGCATTTTCACATGTTCCACTTAATGTTAAGTCCCCTGGCACACATACAGGCATTTGCACATTCGTAACTGTCGAATGGAGAATCACGATTCGTTGTAAAGATGATTCCTCTTTAGTCAGGATTGTACTCTTTGCTCAATGATACTTCAACCTGACGGATTGAAATCCTGCAGTTCACTTCTGGTTTTCCTCGTATAATTAATTAAGGCACTTGAATAAGCTGGAGAGCGGAAAGCTGAATACTGAGTGTTTATACCAGATCAGAATAATCCCAGCCAGAAGGTTAGTATATCGGCAATTTGGTTTGTTGTTTAAAGTGATTTTTACAATTTCCCAACAGGAATGCGCTTCAACTTTTTTTCAGTAGCTTTCCCCATCGCATCACTTTGGAAGGGAACAATAACAAAATTCGACCGACTCCACATTACCTAAAAAACTAAAATTTAAGAAAAACTTCAGTCAAAATAAACGCTTTTCAGCCCTTCGGATGAAAACAATAATTTACAATGCTCGCGCTGAAATTGCCGTGGTGTTCAAGTTCAGTTAGTACAAAGAGATGCGAATGAACAGCGTGCGGTAACAAAGGCGGGGAACATTCGATAAACTAAACCAATGTTGAAGCTACAATTTTATCAGTGCCAGCGGAACAACCAACATATTAGAAATACGTGATACAAATCAGCTTGTTGACTCTCAGTTTTATTCTTTAGTAGTATTTCTAGGTCCCACCAAACGAAAGAAGACTTGAATGCCCGTTTTCACCGAAATGTTGTCGCCAAAATTTGGCGCAATTAGATTAGCACAATATGGAAAAGTCAGAGTATTTGTGTTAATTTCGTATAATCTGAATTCGTCGGACAATTTCAATAGTAACAAATACATCTTTGAAAAATTCCAAATTTCTGAAATTATTTCATGAAATGCTACCATCCATGGACAGGTATCTTTATTTTTCGTTTTCAGCTCGTTCAATGCCACTAAACCAAACTTGTCTTTGAGTAAAAGAGGTAGCTGTAGATCTTTTTCGGCAAGTCGAGTGTTAAAGTATTTGCTAATGTGTGGGATGAATATCCGAGCAGCAATACATCCAGGTGCAAATTGCTGCTCGGGCTTTAAAATAAGATGTGCCTTCGAGGCGCGAAAAGAAAGACGACACTTAATCTAAAGAAGAGATATTTGCCCAGTAAGACGGTTGAGGAAGGTGCTTTGAACAGTCATTTCTGCGAAGTATTTACAAAGGTAAACGGTGTAAGACGTGTTAAGCTAGGCAAGATCATTTTCAGCTATGTCAGTACAGGAAGGCCTCAGACACAACACAAAATTGACTATTAATTACTTTTCTTTTAGCTCATGTTGTTTGTTTGCCAAGTAGATAGTGAGCAAAATAAGGATTTTGACATTTCTTTGTCGGTTTTATTACAAACTTTCCTACGACTTAGCTTTGTTGGCTAACTGAAGGCAAACAAAGGATGTTGCAAACGTGATTATTGCTTAGGGTGTATTTTTTCAATTGCGGAGTAAAAACAGTCCAGACGACTTTTGATTCTCTTTAGCACAACTTAACTCAGAAGATATTTCGTGACGAGATTTAATTCCTTTTAGTGTGTGTTTTTGTTATTTTGTTCTTTCCTCGTTGTATTGCTCAGATAAAATTCAAAACAGGTAGGTTCTGTTCTTTTATTAACCCGAAATTTCTACCCCATTCCTGAAACTTTCATAGATAAAATATGCACTAGATCATATCAAACACAAATGGCGTCGCAAGTCCTTCCTGCTCTACTGTATGACGAAAACGAAGAGCGTCAAACGAAAAATATGAAACACAATGTAAAAATCCTCAAATATGCACTGAGCGGCCTATCACAAAGGCTTATAGATTAACAGCTATCATTTAGTTCCAAGAGTTTACGTTGCTGCACGTCAGGTGGGTTGTGTGGTTGCCGGCAAAATAGTCATGAATTGTGTTCAGACTAGATTTTTTCACTCGTCGAAATTTCTAAGGATATATATTCAAAACGAATTTTTAGTGGAGCAAAATGTTAACAGCGCAAAATTGTTTGAAATACTGATTGAGCTTTCAACTAGCGGTAACTTCAGTCACCTTTTCACACCTTGGACTTTTCATTTTTTTCATGTAACAAATCTAATTGTCTCTTTGCAGGCTAGTTTACAGGAACGCGATTTAAAAAAATAGGTTTTTTGTGCGATTACGTAACATGCTCAAAATTCACCCCCAAGCCTCGTTTGCTCGACATTTTCTCAAACCTTCGTTTTCTTCGTGTTGTTTTCACGTGGGTATTCTTTTCATCATTGCTGCTTTGAGAATTAGTTCACGATAAAATCTAAAATTTGCACGCTCAAACCGAGGCTTGGTGGTGATTTTAGCTAGTCTGATGCCATTACGCATAAAGGCTATTCGAATCACTTGTTCGAAACACTGTAAACCACCAGCATCTCATTTGTCACTAAATCGTCGGCAGTTTTATGGGCGATTTTCAGATCATATTAAGGAAAAATTGTCGGTCTAAGCGGGCCTTAATGAGTTTTATAAGATCTCTACTTTGTACAATAGTACCATGAATAATGTTCCTTCTTGTGTACGTCTAAGCTGCGTCACCAAACGAGATCAAACGAGATCAAATTAATTTAGTCATGAATTGCTTCACCGCAATTTAAAAGATGTCACAATGTAATCCTCCAAAAATGCAGGATTTATTGTCTGAACAAGAACTTTATAATTCCATTAACAACAATAGCAACAATTGCTATAAACAAAAGGGAAAGTTTAAGGGCGTTTCACTTTTAACATGCTGAAAGCTTTCAGGGTTCGTTTAAAAAAAGGCTGAAACTGATAACACTATCAAATCTTGCCGCAAAAGTTGCTCAGAGTGATTCTGGTAAGCTGAACCTTTGCATGATTTATGCTACTATTTTCGTGAATGTTCGCCAAAGTTCCGCAATCCATGTAAACAGCCAAGAAATAAAAGCCGGGAACGCCGTTGAGAACAACTTTCGCGAACAAAGACTATTTTCGGCGGCTTTATAATTGACAAACGCACTGTTTAATTGTGCTCTTGCTAGCTTCTCGACCAATACTACCTCCGAGACCAATATGCATTCTCGCTTTAACCAGGCTTAACTCATGAAATCTTTGTTATTTACAATTAATTCAGCGAATCAGGCTGCAGCACAGAGTAAACTGTATTCCACCTCACCGAATGGTCCGTGCTATTTTCAACGCCGTGGAATTAACTAGTATATGTGAAAAGATTAGTCTTGTATAGTCACCACTTCAAAGGACAATTTAGAGCAACACTTTACATTCATGGGCAAATACAAACCTGCGCAGCGCTAGCTGTGATAAAATTTGCAGATTTTAATCTCTAAAATTAAGCGGAATTCTCGATAAGTTCGCTTCAATGTTTTGACTTCTTCAGCCGAAGATCACATCTTTCGGTAACCCATCATCTAGCAACGTTAATAACGGTGGTTGTAACTCATTTTCACGCCTCCCTTTATTAGCATAAAGCGAACCGTCGAAAATTCAGTTCCCTCCTTGTCAATTACCACACGCTTTTTAACGCAATCTACACTGGGAGGAGATTGCAAGTTACCAAATAAAAAAAACGTTTGGAAAAAAATAAGTAACTGAAGGCAAGGTATCTTCATGGCATGATATGATATGGTTTGTGAGCAAATTCTTTACCGAGAAATTCTTGTGACATTGATTCAACTAATTATCTCGTTGCCTAAAGCGCTTGGCCAACCACGCATGACAGTTTCTAACGTGCCCTTGTAATTAAACTTTAACGCGTTCGCTTATTTGCAGCTGGCTCTGAAAAGAATTTGACAGTGGCTGAGGAATGGAACTCAACTTCAGAAGACTTTATCTTGGAGTTCTTATCATCGTGCAGGTCTTTGACAGTGGCTTCGCTCAAGGTAAACAAACTCTTTTTGTTATGCCACTTCGTTTTCTACACTACAGAGAATAGGCAGCTCGGTATTGTCCCTCTGTTTATGCACTACGGATGTTTACGTTTATTTTCAATTTAATCCGTTATAAACGTTCAACATCTCAACGCCTGAAACGAACCCTGATGCAGACGAAGACAGTGCCAAATAATGTATCATGGCAAGATTAGTGTATTTGATTTTGATTGAAAGACTGCTCATCTCGTTATATCAATCACTTCTTCTAAAGAAAGACGAAAGTTAAGCAATCGCAATTACCAAGCCTACCAAACAGTGTGGTAAGACTCGAGGAAACTGCTATATCTGTGAAATTTCTTCTGATGCAAGCAATTCACATGGCCAGGGGAAAGAACAGCAGCAGAGCTTTAAAGTTGTTCCTTAAAAACCTGAATAGCTTGACTTCTACTTCGGTTCATTATGACTTAAAAGGTCCCCGTTGGAGATTGTTTACACTCATGCTGGTTTGTGGTGTTTACACTTTATCTTGTATCATGTGCCGGCCCAAGTCACGATGAGTTTAGAAATTTTTGAATTCAATTTTTTAGGTAGTCAGTTAGAGAAATTATTATTTCGTAAACCTACTGTTTAGATTCTGTACAACGACGAAGTTCGAAATATGACTTTTACGAACACACATTCTAGCATTAATGCGACCCCAACCAACTAGAAATTGTTTTGAACATTTCCAGAAAATTGAGACTCCCACTTTGAAATTTCAGAAGCATTCCAAGACTATCATTATTTTTGCTACACCTAAAATTAACAACCACGCATGATTATTCACCGCAAGGAATAATCTAAAACTAATTTTCTTTTAGTGCAGGTGGTTTGTTAAGCATCCAGTCTGCTTTTTTTTAAGAAAACCTCCATCTTTTTGGAATTGTTCTAAATGGGAAGCTGGACATAGCAGCAAACACGAGATTTTTATCACCTCTTAGGTGGCGGTTTGAAAGTTCTTTACAAAACCAAGTTATGATGGTGGTCAGTTCATGGCTACCTTTTTCTGAATTCTTGACCCTGGGTTATTTCACGTCTAATTACACACTTGCTTTTGTTAGGTTCTCTTTAAGCTATCTCTCCTTTGAAAACAGCGCTGAATGTCACGTTGCTCTACTCTTGAAACTTTCTAAACCTGAGAACAAAGGGTACCTAAAGCTACCTCCCAGACGTGTGCTCCTATCAGGAAACATTTGTTTACGAACGTTTGTCAACATCGCTCGAGTTAATTTCCACGAGTATTCACTCATCATTCGTCAGAAATAATCAGCTCGATACATTATCGTCTTAAAATTTAACGAGTATGCAGAGAGCCATCGAGCTAAATAAACGACAGATTCCTTGTTTCATGGGATTCGCAAGAACGCATTCGAAAGTCGATAGTAGGATATATTTCATGAGCACTTAGCTTCAGGTGGAACGATCAACCTTGTAATTGTAACTGGACTATTATACAATCAAATATGTTGTTATCCAGTGGCAGGTTATGAATGTTGACATGTTTATGTGCACCTGTCTCACTTGCTAGTGTGGTCTGTGTGTATCATCGCTGCTTGAGTAACGCATTCACAATTACGTAAATCTTGAAGAACGAGGCAACAAAACAGCACGAGGTCTTAAAATACTGACATTAGCTATTGACTTGATTATTGGCATTCATAATACATCTATAAACGTTTGTCTGTAAAGCTGCCAGTCTACTTCAGATTGTATTTCTTTGATTTACTTTAACTCTTGTAAGCACGTGAAATTTTTAGTGGATCAATCTTTCGTGATCTCAACACTGTGCATTCATATTTCGTGAGATCATTGTGCACCCACCCATTTGATTACGTAAAAGCACAACAGGACAGACGCCGCTTCTTTATAACTGGGATTATGATTTCATAAAACTTACGGCTTATTAATGACTCAAGCTGCATTGTACAAACCTCATATTGACTTATTATAAAATTTGATATCTAGGAAGCCATGTCGACGATTTTGAGCACCGACTGATGCGAGACCTATTCAAAGACTACAACAAGGACTCCCGCCCAGTTTTCAACAAAAGCAAAGCAGTGGATGTTGAGTTAGACATAGCCTTTAGCCAGCTGGTTGAATTGGTAGGAGATTTTAAACAAAAATCTTTGTACATTAGGTTTTACAGCGCTATTTTAAAAAGTAACCACTCGACCAAAGTAGGCTTTTAACCAAATGAACAAGCTTTCTTTGATACATGCACATGAACAGGAATTTGTTATTGTTATCAAAGAATGGCCCTGAAGTCAGTGACTGTCGAATACTTTGCCCCCAACTGGGTGTTTTAAAAGCTTGAAAAAGAGATTGTCAATATATATTTATGCAATGATCATAATGGCATTCATATAATGTGCTAAAACAAAGCTATAGAACAGGTAAAAAAAAGGAAGGAATAATGGAAGCGTGATGATTAATTTATCAGCAAGTGTATTAATAAGAACACGGAACATATTCTACTTCACATATAGTCGAACAAACATAGGCATAATCTTGAATGCAAACCTGAGTACGCCATTTGCCTTCATTTTTCACAAATGATAGTGTACACTGTTGATGAAGTAAGAGAAAGGTTGGCCATCTCATGGCACAATGTAATTTTAATGTAAAGTTACAAATTTAACATGTTTTGTTCCCATTGCTACCGTTTTGTTCTTGTAATTATTTAAAAGTTTGCTTTGTAGTTGACAAATGATTGATAACGTTCGAACCTCAGGCCGAGCTTTTCCAAAATATCCCACTAACGCGGTCACCGCAATGGCAATAAATGACTCTCTTATCTCAAAATCACATAATAAGATGGCGCTGAAACAGGACTTGACTGTGCATGTATCAAATTCAACAGCTATAGGAAATCACACGGATACAGTGATGAGGGAAGTAAAATTGGTTCCTTTCTTATTTCTCATCTTGCACGATATCAAACATGGATATCTATAGCATTACACGATTTATTGCGTTGGGTATATAAAACTAAGAGGTGTTGTCAGGACAGTATAGCTGTAAATCAGTATATCGGCAGCAAAAAAACGCAACGCCCACGTAATACTCGTCTGACGGAATTTATGATCAGAACCATACAAAGCACTAGATGTTCTGAAGGAAAGATGTCCTGTGCAAGGAACTGTAACGAACTATTGCATAGAGTATGGAAAAATGATCACTAACATTGTCGCGATAAGCGATTAATTCTCCTACCTAGAAGAATAAGTACTATCCGGAGAACACTTAGGAGAATTAACATTTACATTGGTAAAACAAAAGCAGTGAAAAGTGGACATTTTGAGAATGTGTTACAAATGAAATTGCATAATTCACAGGATGGCAAGGATCAAATTTTGTCAAGCAAGATATGGATTCGACAGGTAAGACACCTTCAATAAATTGAATAAAATATATAAAGGTTATCAAGAAAAAAGCTTATTTTAAGTGAAGACTGCCTTTGCCAGTCTGATGAGGTGTTCGTCACAGGAAGTCCCAGGACTATACTACAGGAAAGTCGTACTTTTCTGCTTTGTGAAAAGGGAAGACCGGAAGACCCTGGCAAGGCTCATTTCCGCCGCTCTGTCCAGTCGTCTCCATTCCTCCCAGAGAATATAGGGGGAGGAGCTCCGACTCCAGTTGTTGCAGTCAAATGACGTCACAGTAAAAATACACCAATTCATCATTCATATCATTTTGAACAAATTATCACTCATATTGCTGCCAAAAATGGTTATTTCACAGACAAATCTTGATGAAATTTGTACATACTACGCACTATTCTTTATAAAAGCGCACTAACTAATGGTAACCTTTTGTTTTCTTAATATTTCAGAAATGGGATAATCCTTTTCTTTCGTGGAAACCTGAAAATTACAACGGCATAAAGGTCATCAACGTGGATCCCAAGTCGGTCTGGAAGCCAGATCTTGTCTTGTACAACAAGTGAGTTCATAACCTTATTTCACTTTCAGCCAATAAGATTCTTACTGAAACCATTTGCATGCCATTTACATTCCTTTTGGCCAGACAGAAGTCAAAGTTTGGTCAATGTGACACCCTTGTGAAGTTTTACAATGCACAATCCTTCTGCTTCCGCTTTCCCTATCGGTTCTCTTTTCTCTCTTCGGGCAACAGTTTTGTCAAGCCTTCTTAAAAATATGAAAGATCCCAACTTTCTCTAGCAATACTCCCACTGGTCAAACTTCTTGTAAACGACTTGGCTTGACATAGTGTGTCGTTGTCAAGTTCGACTGTATTTAGATGCAATTCCAGCTGTTCTAGTTTTAAACCTGTTTGTGTGCGACAGAATCCGAAAACTTTACATATTTCCATTTCAAATAATCTGCTTGTTTCTTTCCTTAGTATTGGCATTGGACAAACGGGAGCAATATACAACTTTGACACAAAGGTTGTCATAGAATCCAACGGAAGACACTCCTGGTACGCGCCAACTGAGATAAAAAGCATTTGCAAAATTGACATCACCCACTTTCCATTTGATGAACAAAAATGCCCGCTTATCTTTGGTTCCTGGACATACACCGGAACTCATTTGAATCTCTCGAATAAAGCGCCGACCGCGGATCTGAGCAAGTACACGGTTAGCGGTGAATGGGAATTAATCGCTGTACCTTCCGCGCGGAATGTCGTTAAGTACAGCTGCTGCCCAGACCCCTATATTGACGTCACGTACACCATTCATGTTCGTCGCAAAGTCCTGTTCTACTTGACTAATTTAATTTTGCCGTGCGTTGTACTAGCGGTGCTAACTGTCTTCTCGTTTAACCTACCACCAGAGTCAGGCGAGAGGATTTCCCTGGTCATAACAATTCTCTTGGGTTTGACGGTGTTCATGCTAGTATTCACTGAAAATGTCCCTCGTACCTCGGAAGTCATTCCGCTGATTGTCAAGTACGCGTTCACAGTTATGTGCGAAGTTTCGTTTTCGCTGTTGATCACGTGTTTTGTTGTGAGGATTTACCATAAAGATCCCGCCAGACCCATGCCAGCGTTCTATCGTTACGTCACATACCGGATACTCGCTCCAGTCCTCATGATGCAACCTGTGCCGGCAGGTAAACGGGATCGGCACCTTTGTAAGCAGCACCTCGAGCGAACAAAGGAAAACCATTTCCGACGTAGCAGACCTTACCAATACGTAAGCAAGCTGTTCGGCAGCTACCCCAAGGAGAACAACTGTAAAATGGAAATGGAGAGGCAGGGGGACGAAATCACCGACATAAGTTCAGGAATTTCTAGGCAGTCAGACACTTTAAAGTGCCCTTCATTAGACAAACTAGAAGACATATCATTTAATTTGCGGGCCATCATTGACCACTTGACAGACGTCAAAGCAAACGAATTCAACAGGAACGACTGGCATTTCGCTGCGCGAGTGCTCGACACGTTTTTCTTTTGGGCCCTGGCCCTGGCATTTGTCATATCAACCACAATATTTTACTTCACGATTCCATAATCCAAGCGCTTAAAGCCAGAGACATGCTACAGCTAGGCAAACAAGACAAAGTGCTAGAACCGCACGGCTTCCATTTTATAAGTAAGAAAATCAAGTAATGAGATTTATTAAGGAAAGGCGACAGAGAAAGAGCGTAACTTCTAGACGCTGAATAAGGGCAGTTTGGTCTCCGAAGTGGAAGGGCGTCAACCCTATCACAGAAAAAGAAATAGAAAGTGAGCGAGTAATAATAAGTAGCCTCTTAAGGCTCGGTGACTCAACCTTCGGGAGTATCGTAGCCAGCATCAAGGCAGGAGTCCAAATGGGAAAATTAAGACCAAAAGAAATGCAATGTGTGGGTTAAAGGTAAAAAATGAAAAAAGCTAATATATGCATGCAAATTATTGCATGTTTGAACCACTTTATATCGATAGGTAACGTGTGGAACTTTTGTGATTTTAGCCAAAATGTTACAACGAGGATTACGTTTTTCTCGATAAATATAATCTTTATTAAACCTGCCAGAAATTTTTATAAGACAAGGATGTCCTCGATAGGATATTTAGTATGTGTTAGATGATCTTAGTTACCAAAGAGGTCAGTCCACGTTAGTCTCGAAGGAAAGGCGTTGCTTTACCGTGTGTCGGAGACCATCAACTGCATGCGAACATCCAGAGAATGCAGCGCGATGAGATTGGCCAGTAGATTACAACAGCTAAATGGGAAAACGTGAAACCGTTTTGCAATGCTTACATTACAGTTAGACTTTTAGACTTTTCTGTTAAGTCTGCTATATACCGCTTATACACTAAATCTGAGATCAGTCTTTACAAACGAGTTAATAATAATAATAATAATAATAATAATAATAACGACGAGATTCAAAATTAATGGCTCACATGCCATATTTTTAATAGAATTGAATATCGAATAGTAAATAAAATTACTTTAAATGTCCTAAATAGTCCAATTTTCACCCTCAAGCAGCCTTATAACATCTCTTAATCCGTCTAGCCAATCATTTATAAAGATGTTTCTTTTTCGATGTATTAACTGTAAATGATTGGCGTGATGTTGTGCTATTTCGCTTCATTTCGCAAAGGGCATTCTAATGTACCGCCTCAGCAGCTACACATCGTAATATTAGCTATTGGTTGCTCGCTGACTGCTTGACAATGGAGATATACACGGGTCATTGACGAAGTCAAGTAATGAGAAGGACATTGGCCAAGTACTTGTTTACGTCTTTAGGGAAAAAAATACGAAGCCAATGTCTAGCCATCTTAACTGAACAAGCTTAGTCAATAAAGGATTTATTACATGAAACAAAGAACGCCATTTTTCTGGCGGGACACAGCGCGCAAGATGGCCCCTTATGCCAAGGGTCGGATCTAGTTCATCCTGCCTCCTCAAGGAGGTATCAAGGAGGTAACCAAATAATAAAAGCATGTAATGCGACATTTCCTCTGAACTCCTGATATTTGACTTAAATATTGATACTATAAATCAAAGGATTATACAAAAGCGCCAAAAGGCGAAACTTACCTTATGTTGGGCGGCCATTGCAGGGACCACTTTACTTTTCTCCCAAAAACGTCGAAAGGGGACCAGAAAGGTCTTAATCTACAGTGAAAAGAAATAAAAATAATTATGGCCGAACAGACCAGAAATCCAATGAAGCAGGGTGTCTCTACAGTCTATCCCTTCTTTACCCTTAGAGAAAAATCAGGGAAAAAAATATTTGAAGATTTAATGTCAGTGTACCACATGTAAAATCAGCACAAACCTGATGATATTTTTAAGTAACAAATTAAAAGGGAGACATGAATTTAGACGTAATAACACTCGAGATAGGGGTGCGTGACGGTGTTTCGTCTGTATGGTATAAAAAGACCTCTAGCGCCCTTTTGCGACAACAGTAAATGGGATTTAATTAATTGAAACGTAATTGTTTAAAACCGTAGAAAAACACAAAACAAATGCTAAGCAGTCATCGGTGGGGCGTAGGGATGGTCAAAATTCGTCAAGATTGACGGATGAAGACTGTATTAAGCAAAGCTTGACTAAAACCAATCCTGAATTAAATACCAAACTTGGGTAGAGGCGTACACTGTACCGGAGCTTATTTCGGTTTCCGTAGCATAAAAGACTATAGCTATAGACTATAGTGCTACTCCCCCCGGGATGAGAAGCTAGTCCATCGCAGACTAGCATGCGATAACATTGCGGCAGTACCCAATTTTACTCCTGAGAGAAGAAGATTAGCACAAACACAACAACAACCTGGTCTTGTTTCTCTAAACTACTGTGAAAGAACTTGTTACTTCACTTTCTGTTACTTCACTTTCTGAGACGATTGTTACGTGCGTGCGTTTGTTAATTTGCGATTGGAAAGGGAATAATCGTGATGTTTCCGGGTGGTCGCCACTTTAAGGGGCGTGTTCCTATCGAAATTGACACGCTACCGATATGCACAACAATCAGTCAGAGACGTTGGGCATTTCGCCATGATCTCTTATCTATAAATGACCAGTGAAATTTCATATACGTTGACACAGTTATCAGTAAGCCATGATTCTGTAAGCCAATTGGCACGAAACAAACTAAAGTTTGCAACTGTTTACACAGATGTGTTCCAGCTTGCACGAAACGAGGTTAGCAATTACAAAAAATCCAAACTATTCAGTGACGATGGAATAACAATTGTTTTGCAGGATGTGAATATTAAAGTCGATATGCTCCTTATCGTTCAAATAAACGAGCCTATCATCGATCTGTCAGCCACTACACCGCAAAATATAGAACTGCCAAGCTCCGTTATCTCGACTGTTTATAATACAGAGAAGAATCTCCTTCCCTACATTGGATTCACCCCGGGATTCACCTAGATGTTCTCGTTGTTTACGCTATCTGAAAGTGCAAAACGTTTATCTTGAAGTAGAACAGAACCGAATTATCTTTTCCCTCTGATGCAATGTTATTAATAGAAGACATCTGCTTGGCACTGCTTAAGATCAAGATAACATTTTGATACAAAAGAACGTGAACTTTCACTCTCTTGTTCAGCCGCATTATATGTATGTTGGAAAACAAGTGATCTACAGTAATACCATGGACTGTTGGTTCGTTATGGCCCCTCGCGATTTATGGCGATGTTATGTGGTCTTCGGGGCACTCCCAGCACTCTTGGGAGTCGTAACGTCACAAGGTAGACCAATCATTATGATAGTTATTGATCCTTTGTAGCTCATTTCCATTGTTCGTTTTAATACATGGGTTCGTCATTGCATTACATATTCACGATCGTTCAATTATCGAGGACTGTTTTGGAGTTACATTGTCTACTGATCATTCTAACAATGTTTTAACTTGATCGAAGTTTCGTTAGTGCTGACGGTTTGTTTTGGCAATAACACATCTTTGTCGCCCACAAAACAAACAGATATAATTCACACTTGCCCCATTTCTCGTGGCGCTAAAGAGAACCTTCGCTACTTTTGCGACTGCTTACATCTGTAACTCTTTCAAGAGTCTTAAAACACCTCAGTTTGCTCCTATTCACGCATATATAATTCTTCGTGTTGCATGATTTTCATCTTTAATACTATTAAAATAAAGCATTACCGTTAAACGTCATCTTTATCTGATCACGCAACATGTTGTAAGTGGCCATTGCATGTTTGTTGGTAAGGGTGTAGTGTTTTCTCGAGCCCGCTGGGAGTCAAAATATACAAATAACCACTACCAAATATGCAGTTCTAACAATAACAGTAACAGTAACAGTAATATTTATTGACTCGCGCTTACATAAATTACAGGAGAAGCATTATACACAATACAAATTGATTAAACCAAATAATAAGGAAATGAACGATTGTTAATTGGAGCTTAGAGGCTAAGGGAACCGCAAGGTTTTCGAGTTAGCCACTAATAGCTATTTAGAATTAATTTTAATGAAAAAGAGAACAGCAAAAAAAGAAAACCAGACTCGGTAATATTTATAAACAACGCTTACTGATGTTGTAGCGAGTGATTTGTTACCCATTGTTTTACTATGTTGAAAACCAGGCTTTGGACTTTCTTAGCGCGTCAGAAGGAATAATAGTAGTTTGGATAATCTGTTAAGTAATTCTTCTTTATACAAATATTGGAGGATATTTATACTTCTTCAGCAGGTTATTTTTACGTTACTAAGTGCAGCTTCATAATAAAAAGCTACTCAAGTTCAACCAGGTCGGTGAAAAAGACCCAGTTAGACATAGATACAAATCATAGACACCAAGATTGAAGTACGCTACATTGCTCATTCAACGTCGATAAAATTAACAGTCAAGTGGACTCTATATATAGACCCTATTATCCATATCCTACGATACAATGGCCATGCAATGATATTCTCATAATGGTTCTCCCAATAACCCAAATGATTCGCACTTTGTCTTTTATAGCACTTTGTTTCCCTTTGGGTATGCACCTGACTAATTATTTTCATATTTTTTTCATACTTAATTGTTTATAATAGGGTTCAAGAGGCATAGCTACAGGCTTTTGTAAAAGTGGTAGACTTACACGATACGAGACTTTTTAGTTATTTAGTTCCTCGACATGCATGTTCCCCTGAACATTCTGTTCAGTTTGCAAATGCCCCCTGGTCCACTTTGAAGTCATTTTTGATGCGCTTCGACAACTCCTTAGCCAGAAAGTTCTTTCAAGAGAACTAACTTATTTTTAATAATTCAGTATCATCTCGCATTCATGAAGTACTGAACATTAGCCTTAGCAGTTGGTCATGGCCGTTGACCAAAACATGTTTCACTTACCTATTGGTAGGTCAACACAGAGAAGATTTCGAGCACAAGCTGATTTATGACTTATTCAAGACTGGTTACAGCAAGGAAGCCCTACCTGTAATAAACAAATCAGAGGCCATTGAAATCATGTTTGATATGGCGTATAGTCAACTAATATATCTGGTAAGGAAACTTCGTTTACAGGGTTGTATTGTCACAAGGTAGAAATGGAAGACCCAAACCCAGTGTACAGTTAAACCTCCACTTAATTGACGTGGTTCAAACTTTCGAGTCTGTGGATGAAAAACAAGCAGTGCCGTTCAAAGATGCTTACAGCCTTTGGCCAAAGTGTCTGACCATTCAAATAAAAGCCAAGAAGAATTAGTCTTTGGTGCTGCTTGCTTCTCAAGGCTTTGGAAAATTCATGTCTGTTAAAATGCTTGAAACTTTGAGGGAGGGGTGGCGGGGAAACATAGTGGATACACAAAGGTGAAGCAGATTTTCTGTGATTGTTACCGTTTCCCTTCGTAGCTACAAAATCTAATAACACTTGTAACTTGTTTTTAAGTCGCCGTTTTAGAAAAATGGAACGTAGCACAAAATGTGTCAAACTGAGATTGAACATATATACCAGATATGAATGTAGAATTTATAGCTTAACGTAGAGGACGTATCTTGCTGCTGATTTTGCTATTTCAACACGACAGCAAAAATCAAATACTTTCCAGTAAAGTGTGGCTACGACAGGTACAGTGTACTAACATATATTGTAACAGAAAAACGTTTACTCTACTTTAGCATGTAACGCAAACAAACTACTACTTAGTTTTACAGAACTTCACAAGTCGGTGCTGTGAGTTGCAAATCTTCATTAATTGTAATTCATTTTCGACCATTTTCATAATCATTGTTGGTGTTAAAGCTATTGTAGATTCAAGGGGCAAAGCCAAGAAGCCGTTTTCACGACATCTCAAAGCAACATTTTAAAGCGGAATATATCGAGAAAACATATTCTCCCTGATTGACAAAACAGAGTTCATTTTGCCCTGAGGTGCAAACAAGATCACTTCAATCACACGAATTATAATATCAGACATGTTCGTCCCATACAATGTCATTTTCATACCTCACAACATACATACACTTATAGAAACAAAATTAATTAAATGAGAATAGATAACTCAAATACTGTGTTATATAAAATGTAAGTGCCAAACTAAGTTAGTGCAGTTCATTATCTAACTTAAACCTTACCCAAAAGGTCATGTCCGGGGTATCACCCCCAGAGGAGTACTTGAGTGAAAAACATGTTTGGTCCCCAAACATTCCCATCAATTTTTCCTCAACACCCACCCCTTTGAACTCTACGAAAGTGTCCGAATATTCTTCAAGTGATAAAAATTTGTGGTTACTGTACATGACACCTTATTGATAAAATGTTCAATAAATAATGCTGACAAAACTGTACTTGACTAACATATAGCCATTGCTCTGTTTGTCCATTTTTTCCCTAGATGTGGACTAACCCATACCTTACATGGGATCCTAAGAAATATGGTGGGATTAAACAGATCAATATTGATCCAAAGTTAATTTGGAAACCAGACATCATCCTTTACAACAAGTAAGCTACGATAATTCCATCACTTGATCAAACCTCCCCACTAATTAGGCGTAATTGATATGCGCTTCAAGTTGTTTTCAAATGGGTATTCTTTTCATCTTTTTTCATCTTTGCAGCTTTGTAAAGATTAAAAAAACACGTTTGCAATTCGACAGCAGTTTTGCTGGTGAATTTAGCTGGGTCTGATGTATATTCTGACGTAAATGTCGATTCAAATAATGGTTGTTACCGTCAAAATGTTCAACTTGAACTCGATCGCCAGCGCTGATTTCCGTTTCGCAAACGGTCGATGCCATTCTTAACGGTCGATGCCATCATTGGTAACCAAGCCTTTCAGAATGAACGACGCCCTATCTGCATTAATATAGGCCTGGACAAGGTAGAAACTGGTTTTAATTTGTTGATTGAGTAAAACGCACTCGTCAAATGCTTGATTGTCCATATTCACACTGGTTTGCTTGCGGTTAGCTTTTATTTGATGGTTGGGGCAACTCTGTCACTAATATTTAATAAAGTCACGTTTTATCATTAAATTTTACGGAGATTTGGCGGAACCTGTCGCGAAATTGGCATCGACCGTTTACGAAACGGACAAGTGCATCGCCAGCTTCAGTATCTCTGTCAAACTTGAAACGCCAAAAGATCCTTTGAAAAGAAATATTACGGTTTCATCCCAAGTGGTTACCAGGCATATAAAGTCTGGTTCCTAGATTGACGACACCAAGACTTCATTAATTACTAGGAAAATTACAACAAGTACCATTGAGGGATATCGAGTTGTTCAGTGCTAATAACAATCATCTTTTCTTTGTTTTCAAGCATTGGCTATGGTGAAACCGGTGCAATATATACTTTTGACACAAAGGCAGTGTTGAAGTACGATGGATATACTGAGTGGTTTGCTCCAACAGAGATTCACAGCATCTGCAAGATTGACATTAATTATTTCCCCTTTGATGAGCAGAGTTGCCCCCTTCGATTTGGTTCCTGGACTTATACAGGTAAAAATGTAATGCTTTGGGATGGAAGTTATTTCCCATCTAGTAAGAAAACAATTTCAAGGCATTTGCGTTTACGAGCAGTTTCCAGAACTCCGTCTCAAATGTTACGTTTTACAGTATACCATGAAATAAAAGCTTTCGCCGCAAATAGCATGTTTCGATAAGCGACGTCAAGGAACAGCGGCTGAATATATGTGTGCGTCTGAACATGTGTGTCGGAAGCACCCGGTCGGAATGACAGTGACTGACAGTAAGTTCTTTTTCCAAAATCAGCAAACCAACCGAAAGTGATGCCGCTTACATTTATAATTTGGTTTTCGATCATTGATTTCCGACAATGGAAGACTGAAAACTAAATGAAGAAATGCGCAAATGCAAAGGAAATTTCTCATATGCCGTTCAAAACAGAAAAGAGAAGTACCTCTGGAGGTAGTCCACAATTTCCGAACGAATTTTCTGGAAATTTCCCGATCCAGTTGACTTTCGACCGAAACTAAATGATACATGAATCTGAACTCAACATCACATTTTCCGGTTTTCCCATTTCGTTTCATTTCATTTCGAGCTTCAGTGCACCGAAAATAACCCCCTTTCGCACACGCGCTGCCACTTAGGCTCCGAGCTATCCGCATTCTTTAATCAAAGTGAGTTAAGCTACGTTTGTCGTTTTTTAACCTTTTAGGTAACAAGCTGAACCTTACCAAAAAACGTGATTCTGCAGATCTCCTCGACTACACAGTCAGCGGCGAGTGGGAATTGCTGGAGGCACCTGCGAAGCGCAATGTGCAGCTGTACAGCTGTTGCCCCCATCCCTTTATCGACATTACATACACAATCCATGTCAAACGCAGAGTGCTCTTCTACATGATGAACCTCATCATTCCGTGCATTGTCCTGGCTGTCTTGACGGTTTTCTCGTTCTATCTGCCGCCAGAGTCAGGTGAGCGCATGGGCCTGGTCATAACCATTCTCCTGGGTTTGACTGTGTTCATGATGGTTTTCACAGAGAACGTACCGCGCACCTCGGAGGTGACTCCACTCATTGGCAAATACACGGTGACAGTCCTGGTGCAGGTTACTGTAGCCCTACTCATCACGTGCTCTATTCTGAGAGTTTATCACCGTGATCCAGAAAGGAAGATGCCTGCCTGGTTCCGCAAGCTCATTCTGGATATCTTAGGCCCAATGCTGCTAGCCATACCGTCAGAGGAACGAGCCAAGATGAGAGAAGACGACAAGGACAAGAATATCTACATGAGGAAAGCGCAAGGACTTCCCTACGAAATCCACCCTAGTCAGAATCATATGGTAGTTTCCATGCCAAAGATCGCAAGCGCAAAGAAAAGTGACACGGAAACCGACAGCAAATGTTTCCACACGTCACCCTTGGGATCTAACATGTCACTCACACCATCGGACGAGCGAATGGAAGAAATCGTTTTTGGCATGCGCGCTATCGTTTCTCACTTGAAAGACACGCAAGAGTCAGATGCAAAGATCAATGACTGGCATCACGCAGCCGCAGTTCTGGACATCGCATTCTTCTGGATCACGGCCATCACTATCTTGGGATCCACACTAGCGTTCTACTTTATGATTCCAAAGTAACTACAAGGGGAAGCTCCTTGGCAAACCACTTTTTTTCCAAAGAGTTCTTGCCTTAAGGTGGCTCCCTACAGTATTAACAGTATCTACACCTGAAGAAAGATGAAGAGCTAAAAATGAATTATTTGACTGAACTTTGGGTTTAAGCTCCTGGCATTCGAAGTGAAGATTAGCAACAGACCAGGGATTTATTTTTCGTTCACATAAGCGTATCCCAGACTGTTGTCATGGCAACAACTAATCGTAAAGATAACCATTTTTTTGCTGTTTTCCACCTATTCGCTTCCCTTTCTAGATTTACCCTCGGTAAAATATTTTCATACTCGGCAGTCTAGTGAAAGCGATTTCGGACAATAGTTTAATTTGAAGAAATGTAAAGTTTATCTGGTAGATTCGTAAAAATCTTAAATTTTCTTATTTTTGATCAAACAAGAGAAAGCCCTAGATAAAATTTTGTCAAAAAATGATATTGTAAAGTAGGCATCTATATTATGAAGTATACAAACTTTCAAAAGATTTCACCAAATTAGCTACTTTGTGACGTCATAAAATCTCGAGACGACCACGCGCGCATGCGTATCAATGGCCCTCTGGCGTCATAGGCGCGTTTGAGAGGGAGAAGAATCATGTTAATCTCGTATGCCCTTTCCTACCTACCTTAAAGCTACTTTTGGCAATATCGCGACCCATTTTTGGATATGAAAATTTAGAATAAGGAATTCTCACCCTATAGATCGTATGGCCAGCATCTTGTAAATGAGCACATTCGATTGTTGTATTGTTGTTTTGTTATTTCCTATTTCCGAAGCGTCAATTCGTGCTCCGCGAGCTCGTTACACGACTAAACTTGTTAGGGGAAAAACATCCTGACTCATTCCAGGTTTAGTGGAATCCTCATCCCTCGTATCTTGGTTATTTGTGTCTGCTCCACAAACAACGTCAAGGACTGCAAATACATGTGGTAATATTCTACCTTGTTTTGCTCCTTGCGCTGATCGTGACAATCGAACAAATCAGTTTCTTTGGTTGAAACTCCTACATACCCCCTACATTTCTCTTTCAAATCAAGCAGAGAAAGGTAGGGTCTTCTATTCATACGATAAATGTTTTGAAACCAGAGCCGACCCACGCAACTTTTGCGATAAGCAAATTTTGAAAATTTGGACGCCATGTTTGTCGGCATGTTACTGCGCAATCTCGCGCGCAACTTTCGCGTGGAGTTTGAAAGTTCGCGTCATCGCACGTCTTTCGAAATCAGCTCGCGCTCGGTCAAAAAACTATAGGGAGCCACCTTAGGGTAAAAATTTTGGTTAACTGGCGTTCTACTCTATGATTCCCAACTAACTACGGTGGGGCCGGTGGTATGGACACTTTTTCATGATATTTCACTGAAAAGAAACGTTTTTCGAAAAAAGGGCTAGTCCTTGAAATAAAAAGCAACAAGCCTGGGAGTACTAGACATAATGTATACTAAAACGTTTACAATTTTGCACTGTTCAGTGCTGCATTTTACATGCTTAAAGTGCAGGTAAATAGATTGGGTACTGGCTTGTTATCGGCATGATGGAATGAAACATGTTTAGCCATGTTGTGACAAAGTCAGAAGTATCACTACGTGGTTACATGGCTTAACATGCTTGGTCTTCAAGAACTTAGAATCTTTGCATCATGCCGATATCCATGGTTGCTACCCAATCAGTACAATACTCCAAATTAAATATAATACCTCTTTCTTTTTTTGGTAAAGAGAGAGGTGGCATATAATTACTTTTTTTTTCCTTAAGAACAGAGATATTCTAACAGGGAACCCACGTCACATTTAAAAACCGCCAGTTTCCGCTTTATATTTTCAGTTGCCTATGGCTTTTTTCGGTGTATGGACGCGCCAAAAATTGCCACGCACTTTAAATTCCTACCCGGTGTGTTCAATCAACGAAATCCTCGCAATTTCCAATTATAATTTTCAGTTAACAGGAGGCAGGAGCGATCTGCTCGCGGTATATCACATGATATGCACCAACGCATCAAAATGCTTCTATAAATAGGACCTAAAGTCACCAGCACTTTGTTTATGATTTCCTGATTACGGTCATTATGATCAAACTCACTGGTATTAATAACTTTCAATAACAAATGCACGAGGACTAAAACAACAGCAGCTGAACCCAGGTGACGTATGCAAAAACGTCTATTGTGAGTCTATTCAATTAAATTTGTTTGGCTGAGTGATGCTGGCAAACTTGGACAATAGAGACATTCCACTGATGAAAAGGCTCCACTTAACAATTTTCTTCGCACAAAAGAACCTGTTCATTAAAGCTGTTTTGAACTTTTCATGAAGAATCTTAGAGCCGTGTTAATGTAATGGTTTGTAAATTTGCGAATAAACAAGACCTCTAGTGACCATGCCATGTTCCCTGGGGATATTCTTTTTGAAAACACGATGCGAAGCAGTGGCACAGAAAGCAAATGATTCAGTTAATTAATACATGTACGTTAACAGGGGTTCCAGCATTGTAAGGAAAAGTGTAGCATGTGGTAACACAATACTATGGAGTGAGCATTTTGACCACAACCATGTCTGTAGGGTTCAAAAAAGCAATTCGTTCAAAAGCAGTGTAACTTTGTAAACCTAAGGAAAAGGTGTAAAAAGCCAACAGTTCTGAATAAATAGTCAAGATAATACACAATAATACAAGTACGCTCACATCACATGAACAGTGCGACCTTTGATTACAAGCTCTGTTGGTAACAAAACCTGTCAAGAGTTGCTAATTTGTTTTATTTCATTAAATTCTTCTTTTTGGGCGTAAATCAAACGAAACCAAGTATTCCCGCTGACAGGGTATTCCACAATGCATCTCCTGTCGTCAGAAGAGCAAATTTACATACAAAAGAATGTGAATTGTCCCTGAGTCAAACTTCGACGCATTGGATATACGTTGAAGCACGATGCGCTCCGGAATGGTTATGGACGCTCCTGATTCACGGCGTTGTTTCATGATCCTCGTAACACTCATTGTTCTCTTATTAGAGGTTGTAAAATCACAAGGTAGGCACATCATTATCATCTATTCACAATCCCTAATTTTAGCTTGCTTTCTTCTTTGTGGTTTGCGGTTCGACTTGATGTTCGTGATTATCCACTGTTTAACTGAGACTGTTTTGGAGTGAAAGATCTGTTGTTCATTTGACCGTTGTTGTACATTCATCGTTAATTTGATCACTCTTTCATTAATGCTAATGTTTTGTTTAGTTCAACAACAGACGTTTCTCGACCATTAAATAACAAACTAATACACACAGATAACACCAAGTTTCACAAGGCACTGAAGAAAAAAGCCATCCCTGACTTTTCGCTGCCATTTTGCACGTATAAACCATTCGTTTCCATGCAAACATTAGCTCGCTTATATGCAAACTCGCTAACACAGACATAACAAATACCACATTTGTATCTTTTCACAGGTAGCCTCATATTTTATTACATACTAAGTTATTAACACGCTAACAAGATGACAAAACAAGGCCATTCAACTTTCACTGACACAGCCAGAAGAATGCAAAACAATATTCGATCTCGCTCGAGGAGCTGTTGAGCATTTTCATTCCTAACAGCCATCTTGCATGAACAAGTTTAAAGATAGATTTAATCAGTTTAAATGCATCCTCAATACTAATGACTGTATTATACTTCAGAAATTCTTAACTGAATGTCATGTTCCAGATTCAAGCCGGTCAACCCGTCATGAGAGACTCAAATATGGATGTCACCACAGCATCCATACACCAATTGGAGAATTTAAAGAAAACTCGAATAACAAATTGCTAATTACTAATTTGTTTGGCGTGATTTATTGTTCGTTTTTTACAAATTCCCGACCATGGTTTGACAGTCCTTTGTAACTCATAGTCTTTTTCTAGGTTCACCAATAAGACGATATTTGTGAATTTTGTGAACAATAATCCACTTAAGTCACCAACTGTGATGCAGCAAGAAACCAAGAATAGAAGTACCAGCCGTAAGCCCTCGTGTTCTAATTTTAAAATCATTAAGTGGCACTGACCCATATTGAACCATGTTGAATGAGCTCAAATCATTTATCACTCTTATTGACATTGTGCCAAGGTTCAGTTCCCGGCAATGAAAACTGTTTTTTTTGCATCTCAGTAGACTGAACGTTTAGCCCGGCAGGGTTCTAAATCGTCTCAATCTTGCCCAAACTTAGCCATCCTTATTCTAGTTTGGTTTGATTATCTCTTTGGTGTCGGTCTATTGTAATTATATAACTATCATTTCCAAGTTTCCGTCTATTTCAAGGTAATTAAATGCGTTGCAAACAATGACTTTGTTGTAAGAAACATCCTTCAAATGGGACACTGAGTGTCACCAAAACAGGTTTTAGCCGATTCTGTTCCATACGGAATAGGTTTTAAGTCAAATAAACCTCAAAAAAATGGGTCAACACGATAGAATAATAAAACAGAAATGGCAATGACGCATTTATAGAGATGTAGTCACAGTCGGGAAAGAAAAAACGATTTACAACAATCATAAGTAATTAGTTTCGACAGTCGGGCCGAGATAAATCGAGGTTCATTTTGTCTGTTTCTTATTCTCTGGAGCGATAATCGCCAATAAAAGTGAAAGACAAAGAAGCTTAGGTAAACTAACAAGATTTTAATCTTGTCCCAATAATAGCAATAAATAGACAGTTATTAGAAGCCGTGCGTTCTAAGAAACAATGGATCCCTTGATACTTCAAGCCATTTTGTTTCGCTACATGCACTCCAAAAAATTTTGCTTAAGACTAGAACCTCTCTTTTATCCCGCTTGAACAATGTACTATGCACACCTTAGTCTGTGAGATGCGCGTTAACTGTTTTCGCAAATATCTTAACCTCAACGTGCTAGCGCTCTTAACATACAAAGAGTATGTAAAGAAGAATGCACCGAACACTTACAATCAGAGTATCAACTGTGTTGAAGCCGAAACAAAAATGTACTACGAACAAAAGTCTGGATATATAAGTTTCATAAAAATGGGGCTTTGTTCATTTGTTGTATCTACGGTACTATGCAAAAGTACTGCAAACGAATTCCAACGAATTTCTGTCTTTGTTCTCCGCGAATTATCGCCGACATTTGCCGAATTCTCAGAACGAAAGGAAACGTCACAAACTTTTGCCAATGCGAACGAAAATTCAGACCAAAGGAAAATACGACTTTCGGCGAATGTGAACAAATCCTGAAGTCCATGATGTTTTACTTTGTTCATTTTACCCACAGGTTATCACAGCGAAGATTTCGAACATAGGCTACTTCATGACTTATTCAGTGGCTACAGCAAAGAAGCCTTGCCCGTAAGGAACAAGTCAGAGGCGATTGAAGTCATGTTCGATATGGCGTATAGTCAACTTATATACCTGGTAAGGAAACTATGGACTCACATATTAACGAGATATCTTTTCAAAATGTGATCGTTAATTATGTAAGAACGTGTGAAAATCGAACGAAAAACCCCTGATATAGAGGCAAATCTTGACTTAAGAAATATGGTTCCAACTTTTGCGCCTACTGATCAAATCATACTATAATGTATACGGCAGGCCATGCACTGAGAATAATTATTTTTTACGAGGTACTTTTTACCGTGCTTAGTTAAGATAGCTGTAGTTAAGATGCATTTTTTATGATAAAAGAAATTACAATATAGGAAGTTAATTATGAAATGTTCAGCATGTTGTGAGCATGTGACAAAGAAATACATGAAATATGAAAGAGTTTGCAGTTATATGAACTGAGATGGACCCTACACTTTTAAGTACAACACTTTTCAGTACAAATGCATCATGCATCAAGAATTATTGTACTTCCTTTTTTTCAACAGGATAGCAAAAATCAAATACTCTCCAGTAAAGTATGGTTAAGACAGGTACAGTGTACAGTGTACTTACACGTATTTTAAAAGCAGAAACAAATAAAACTCTTAAAAAGCTTTAAAGTTTGTACTGAAGAAATAATGTGATGCAAGGGTGCAAAAGAAACCACCATTATTACCCTGAAGAAAAGAACCAGAAAAACATAAACAAAAGGAACACCACTGTAATTTCATACCCCTTCAAAACTAAAACTAGCCTGTTTCTCATACATATACAATGTACATGTATAATTAAACAATATACAATGGTAAAGAAAATTTAAAATGTAAAAGCATTACATAAGGTTCACATTGATATATATCATAATATTATAATTGAAGGATTTCATGCAAAAAGGGCGTATATCACCCAAAAAGCGATATATGCCCTTTTTCATGAGAAGACATTTGCGAAATCCTTCAATTATATAATACAAGCTGTACATGTACATGTAATTGTAGTTGTTCTATCAGTTCAAAAACTGATAGCCAGAACATCATTCCCCTTAAAGACAATTAAGTGAGAAAATGATTGACACAAAAAAAAACCTTTTAACACACCCATCCCTTTTCCTTGAGTGGCCAACCATCTTGTGCAGGTTAAACTAAAGTGATTAGGAAGTACTGTATTAACCTATCCTGCATGAAAAGACACTTTCAATTCAGTTACATGAAACACTTCTTTTTTCAATAAAACTTTGAAGAAACTGTAGAACTTCTAATAACACAGAGGTACATCGTATTGTTTACAGTTGTTTTTTCTCATTTCTTCCTAGATGTGGACTAACCCATACCTAAAATGGGATCCTAAGAAATATGGTGGGATTGAACAGATCAATATTGACCCAAAACTGATTTGGAAACCAGATATCATCCTTTACAACAAGTAAGCTTAGAAGAGCTCCAGAAGTAGGCTTTATAAATGATTATCTCAATTGCTCAAAATTTACCATCAAGCCCTGAAATACTATGTAACTAGTATATGTTTTGACAAAGGTGGGCTTTTCATCTTTGCTGCTTTTGGAGTTCAAATAATAATTATTATCATGACAAATTGAAAATGTGCATGTTCATTCTTCAAAAGCAAGGATTGGAGATAAATTTAACTAGTCTGATGTAAATATGAATAAAGGCTGCTGTAGTTGAACATGAAACTTAAACTTGCCAGCTGTAAAATTCATATCAAATTCTTACTGTCATCACCAAACAGTATTCCTCGTGATCAACACAGATACAGGCATGATGAAAGTGAAAACAATTTTTCTTGCCAAAAAAATGGCAGTCAATCAAAAAATGGTATTAGAATGTTTATGTAACTCTTTATTAATAATTAATATAACTGGTACTTGGAACTGAATCTCTCACAGAGTATAGATCTATACGAGTATACACCAAAGCTAAAAATAAATCTATGATCAAAAGACACATCTCATTCAAATAATTGAAGCACAGTCATGATACCAATAACAAATTACTTACAAAACATCTGACTTGAAGTAAAACTATAATTTTTGTTTCGTATTTTGTTTCTATTTAATTTAGCTTTAATTTAGAGCATTAGTATCAATTAGTCATTGTCTGTTTTGCCTATAATATTTTGTTGGTTTTAATGTCCCATACTAATAAAATACATGTAACTCCCCTCGTCAAATTTTCAATTTTTACTAATAATATTCTCCATCTTTACTTTGCTTTCAAGTATTGGTTTTGGTGAAACAGGTGCAATATATAATTTTGACACAAAGGCAGTGCTGAAATACAATGGTTATACCGAATGGTTTGCTCCGACAGAGATTCACAGTATCTGCAAGATTAATATTAATTATTTCCCATTTGATGAGCAGACCTGTCCACTTGTGTTTGGTTCCTGGACTTATACAGGTGAGGATAATGCAATACAACTTGTCTTAAGAAGACGACACTGAGGTTTTGAGAAACTCAAACCATGCACCATGCCATCCTCTGCCACACTTTTTCGAGTGTTAGGATTAAATATCTATGTTTTCGCTTTGTTTTGTTTTGTACCTTGTTATGACCCTTACACATACTATCCTGTTTGTGATACAACCTAACAACACCATAATCAGCAATGTGATTATTCAAAACAAATCATTTGCATCTGTTTTTTTTTTTTTTTATCTTAATGTAAAATACGTTATACCAAAGAACTCTTTGTTTCACAAACCAATAGCTCTCTCGTTGGCACATGAACAACTACAGTTGATATCACTAATATCTTCACTATAGGAAATATTTCCGTGCCCTAAAACAGCACGTAACATGTAAGCTTACATGTTATGCCAAAAATTTACTTCCCTAGAAATCCCGAATGTTTGAGTGAGCGTTATCCTTAGATACGTTGGTCCGAAATAAAAAAAGTAACCATTATTGTCAAATCTCACTTCTGCAACTCAGTTCAGCTCACCTTTTATAGCGGCCATCTTGGTTTCATGCTATGTCCTTGGCTAACTGTTTCCCCTCCGGGCGATAACATGGCAGGCATTAAGTTTCTCTCCGTTCTATATGCAAAATTGATGAACAAAAGTTGTCCGTGGAGTTAGCTTCTTTGTTTCTCTTTCGAAATAACCAGGTCTCAGCAGCAATTTTAAATTTAGCGCGACCTTCGCGCTCGATGGGTCTTTTCGAAAGTGTTGGCCTGGAGCCGAAAACGTATACTCGCGAGCACTTATGGGATTGTGTGGGATTTTGTAGGGGAGGGGAGAGTGGGTGGCAGGTGGTTCTTGCAATTGCGAAAACAATTTTCCCAATTTGGCCAAGGTTTTACACAATAGCGTGAGAAAGAACTCTCGCACACGTTATTAAAATACGTAAAGATATTTTAAAAGAAATGCTAACGAATCAACATGACGCTCAGCGCTCCATTCCATCATATTTGTTGTGTCCCTCCCCTCCCTAAATAATCCATGAAACTTCGTCTGGCTTCAAAGTGAGCTAAATACCTGCCTCTGCATCACAGTGTGATAAAAGCTTACACAAAAAATGCAACTTATTTTTTCTTTCTTTGCAAAATAGGTAACAAGCTAAACCTTACCAAAAAGCGTGACTCCGCAGATCTCTCAAAATACACTGTCAGCGGCGAGTGGGAATTACTAGATGCACCTCTGAAGCGCAATGAGGAACTCTACAGCTGTTGCCCCCATCCCTTTATCGACATCACATACACAATCCATGTCAAACGTAGAGTGCTCTTCTACATGATGAACCTCATCATTCCGTGCATTGTCTTGGCGGTCTTGACGGTTTTCTCGTTCTATCTGCCGCCTGAGTCAGGTGAGCGCATGGGCCTGGTCATAACCATTCTCCTGGGATTGACCGTGTTCATGATGGTTTTCACAGAGAACGTGCCGCGCACCTCGGAGGTGACTCCACTGATTGGCAAATACTCGGTTACAGTCCTGGTACAGGTCACGGTTGCCCTAGTTATCACGTGCTCTATTCTGAGAGTTTATCACCGTGATCCAGAGAGGAAGATGCCTGCCTGGTTCCGCAAGCTCATCTTTGATATCTTAGGTCCAATGCTGCTAGCCATGCCGTCAGAGGAACGAGCCAAGATGGCACGAGACGACAAGAACAAGAATTTCTACGTGACAAAAGTGCAGGGAAATCCTTACGAAATCCACCGCAGTCAGAATCATCTTGTAGTTTCCATGCCAAAGATAGCGAGCCCAAAGAAAGGCGAGACAGAAACTGACAGCAAATGTTTCCACACGTCACCTTTGGGATCTAACCTGTCACTCACACCATCGGACGAGCGAATGGAAGAAATCGTTTATGGCATGCGTGCTATCGTTTCTCATTTGAAAGACACGCAAGAGTCAGATGCAAAGATCAATGACTGGCATCACGCAGCCGCAGTTCTAGACATCGCGTTCTTTTGGATCACGGCCATTACCATCTTGGGATCCACACTGGCGTTTTACTTTATGATCCCAAAGTAGCTAGAAGGGGAACCTCCTTGACAGACAATTTTTTTTTCGAAAGAGTTCTAGCCATTGGTAAAACGCTATGAATGTTCAGTAAACAAAGGTGTAGCTGACATATGGAGCTGGAACGTCACTTAAACTTGCACGGCGTTTACAATGGCACCAGTTTACTATGACTGTATTACCCTGTATTTGACAGTATTGAATCTTGCGTGCTCCATTGAAAGCAAGGATGAATAATTATTTAAAATGTAACATTTCAAACGCGAGAGACAGAGTTTCATCGGGATATCCAAACACCAAGAATAGAGTTGAAAATATACGACTCGCAGCGAAGTATTTTTGAAGAGGTGTTGGGATAACCAAAGAAACACTGTCTCGAGTGTTTGATATATCTACTCAATCGAAAAAAAAAAACACTAAGGAGTAAACGGAGAAAAAAAATCGTCAAAATGTATACTAATTAAGACCGGGTATCCAAACCTCCTTCACGGTTGGGATTTTCTTTGCTTTAACTTGATGAACTATTAATGAGTTTGACAACTATTTAACCACAACTTTTAAAAGCGTATAAAATATTGCAACGTTTTTGACAGATATCCCGCAAACAAAAGCAGCATAACTAGCACAAACTAACACTAAGTGTTGTCGCTGTCTCAGTATTGATTTAATTCTAGTTTTCTCTTCATGTTTACAGTCGTTTCGAAGTCGTTACTCGTAGTCTTCTTTTCAAATGTATTTTAATCATTTAGACAAACCCGTCTCTTGGAAAAACTGAGATACTTAGCTCCTATAGCCGTTGTTTGGCAATTATAATTGTAATAACAAAGTTTTTAACAAAGGTATTATTTTGACGGGAATGCAAATAAAATAAATTTCTTTGCAGACGTGAATCGAAAAAAGAGGGATGTGAGCGGGATATGGTTAAAGAGAGACTTAAGGCGGAAAGTCAGACAAACCACGATAAGAGAGAAAGAGGCGTGTTAAAAAATTCCTCAACTGAAAACAAAAAGGAATAGCGCGTAATAGCGTAAAAGAAATGAGTGGCGAGGAAGAGGATCTAAGTCCTATTAAAAATAACATTGTCACGACACGTCTGTCTCAGGTCAAGAACTTAGTCAGTCCGATCCTTCTCTGGAGCGAAACAGCTTCTGATTCCAACCTTACCGGTACCACGTTGAAGTAGCCTCCTACGTAGACGTTCTCTGGGCTTGGGCGGGGTGCATGACGAGCCCTATGAACATCTGCATAGGATGCTACTGTCGAGGAAGATGTCTAGAAAGTGGGACTATTCTAAATAGTTCAGCTAAGTTGGTCTCTGCCCTCCTATAAATTACAAATTACTATGATATTTAACAATTATTCCACGAACGCGCGCTGGACATGAGATGGTAGATAGCCAACGAGGTGCGTAGCGCCGAGTTGGCTATAATCATCTCATATCCAACAAGGGCGAGTTGAATAACTGTTTTATTAAAAACGCCTCCAAAATGTAGAAAACTGGAATAAAATAAAAAATAAAAATGCCCCCAAAAATCACGCGTACGCTTACCATATTGTAGAGCATGATATAATGGCTCATAACCCATGATGGTTAAGCCAATGAAAACTCTCGAAATGCATCATCCAATGACCTTGCTTTTGATAATATTATTTACTACATTTGAATGAGATGTTAGTTCTACTGAACGGAGAGACTGAGTGCTGTGGCAGCCTTCAGGGATCGAACTGATACTCGACCTTTCCCGGATCTGTCAATGCGAAAACTATAGCAGGCAATGTAACATCACAGGACAGATCCATTTATTCAAAACAGATGCGATCAAACGTCAATTTCTTCTCAGGATAATAACCCGTCCAGTTGTCAAGCACATATACATGTACTTACTGAGAATAAGGAAAATGGTTAATTGAAATACAATTTTAAAACTACTCGTTGAAAGTTTTTCTTTCTGATATATTCTTGTTAAGTTAACAAAATACATATTTCTTTCAGTTTTTGGAGACAAATATCGAAGGAACTCAGAGGTATCTTAAATTCACCAAAAAATAAAGTGGCCGCGAACTGGAAACAAAATTTGTCAAATCCTAAAATTGTCGGCTTTGCCATTTTTTTGAGGAGTAGTTTGAAGTTATCGAACTCGAACAAGGGTACATTTTACCACAATTGGCGTTACCATGGAAATAGTTTCTGCCGTCATACGCATCTCATCCTATTTCCTTGGTACTGTTCACTGATGAATGTTTCACAGGTTTTCACCGAACAATTTTATTCAGCATCATTTCACAACTTGTGATTTTCATTGTGCGTCACTTAAATAAGATGTGGAGGATTGTAGAGTGTTGTTCCAGCCAACAGAAATGTTGTACCCAGCTAGTTTACTTAGCTCATATATTGCATAAATGTGATAAATAGGTTCAGAAAAAAAAAACCCTCAGTGTACCACCGAATACTTAACACTCTTGTAAACAATCACATAATAAGTAAAGAGGATTGATTGTTTTGTCTATCTGATATTACTCTTTCTAGAAGGAAAATGAAATTTGTACTGCCTCGTCACAACAATTATGTGTTTATGCCTTTTGACTGATCACTTCTCGTGACTTGATCGACACTTCATTCATCTCGGCAGGGCACAAATGAATGCGGGATAATTTAATTAATCTTTATTTCTTGTTTGAGCATTTTTTCAGTTCTATCAATCAAGATATGTAGCTGGGGGAAACAAAAACACAAAAGGCTTTCCAAAGGGTTTTTGTTCGTGAAGGAACGCGCCAAACAAAGGAATGGCACAATCAATGACACAAAAGAAACTGATGCTTAACTGTTAATTGGTCGAGGACGGTATTCGACCCGCTGTTAAGGCGCTTAAAAATAACAATCAGTCGAAATTAAGGCCATTTTTATGCCAAACTGAGGTTATTTTGTATATGTAAGCTAACCGTTTGAAGGTTCTCTTCCTGTGAAACTATCATGACGCATAGCGGATTGTTATTCGTTTTGGTCATTGCGGCCTGTCACAAAGTCTTTCGAGGTACGTATACATTGCCATGTTATAAAAGGCGTATTTTGATACTCCTGTTTTGCTAAGTTGAGATTGTTTACAGTCTAGAGCCGTTAATTAGAAGAATTGTTTTGAACTTCGACTGCTGCTACAGGCCACTTGATTTTGAGTAGCCTGCAGCACATATGTGAGAGCAAAATGTAAGTGAAAACAGGTTCCAAACAGCATGCACTTCGTTCTCAACAACCAGAGTCTACTCAGCTACTTACCTTCAATTGCAATCGTCTTGCTACGTACCTTCAATTGCAATGGTCTTACTTGTATTACCCGTTATTGTGACTACTGCAACACAAATACTCATTATCTGACGGGTTGGTAACAAGTTATAGCAAATTTAAACTTATATCAGGCTTTATTTCAGCCCTGCGGAGTTAATAAGCCAGAACATGTAATGCTGTGGATGCCATATTGTTAATCATAATTTGAGAAAATTGTCGCATTTTACCTACCGAGTTTCACCACTATGCTGGACGGCACGTAGCGTAAGCACGAAGCGTAGAACATTCCATGATTTTAGACTTTCTGCTACCTTTCCAAACAAGCTCAACACAGAAGAACACAAGCTGACCGAGCCATTACACTGTTATCATGTATGTGTCGATGGGTTATTCACTACTGGAAGGAGCCTACTTTACCAAAGAATTGTCACAAATTCAGTCACCAACCCGGTAGGCATTCGAGGAATACTGCAAAACCACGACACCACCTCTCAGTTAACTCACAACAAGCTTACTCGATCAACGGCAATGTGTATTTAGCCACAGTAAGTGAAAGTCATAGCCTTGTTGCAGTAAAAGACCGTCATTGCCATCAAGTTTAATTGAAGTTTAATGCTTGAAAACAAAACAGACATCAACCAACGCAAGCATTTTGAAGTATGAGCTCTGTTCAGTTTGGAAGTTGTTACGTAGTCGCTTATTATGTACAGTGTTAACCTTTGCACGAAAAAATAACAGCTCGTCTTTTTTAGAATAATTCCCAAATACACGTATTGATTTCGTTGCCTCCCTGCACAGCTGGAATGGAAAAGACAGTAGTTTCTTGGTTTTAACAACAATTCAAGTAAAGCCTTTGGCCAAATTTTCAGTATTTACCCTCGGTGACGCAAGTAAACTAATTTAGAAAGTTAAACATCCTCAAGATCTGTTGTGCCTAATTCTTATTTTGACAAGGTTTAAGATCAATCCTCTTTAAACTTTATAAACAACTGACAATAAACATAGCATTTAGAATGATAAACAGCGATTTGGTACAATACATATTGATAAGAGGTGTGAATGTATTTACGTTCCCATGCACTCACTTGAAACACGGTTTCTTCTGTTGTCTCATTTTGAGTATAGTAAATAAAAACGCAACTACAATTTGGCTGTTGAATACTTCAATGTTCTGTGGAGATTAACGAGAGAAAAAGAACACCTTTGTTGACTTTGTTATATTGTTTCAAAAGTTTATTAAAAGTTTGCTTTTCAACAAAAGTAAATCACTTATTGTGACTACTCGGATTCTCTCCGTGCACGAACAGGCACCAAAACGATTCTAGATTGTTAGCATTAAATCTCTGTTCATTTTATTCGCACGCGTGTCGTTGATATAAGAACTTGACGTTAAGCAACCGCCGTGAGTGATGTTTATCAAAATAGTTTTCCTGCTGTTTGCTAGAAAGCTCTGCAGGTAGCCTGCTAACCGCGAACGCCCAAACTTCCAAAAAATGCTACATTTTTCAGTTCATGCTGCTTTAGTAAGCAACAAACAACAAAAAATAACAACGTAAATAATTAAAATTTTGATTGATTAAGCGTCATTTATAGTATTTGCTGTTGACCTCTCTGACTTGATATATGTTTTTTTTTTTTCAGTATTGAGACTAAGCTGTGCCCATAACCCATGCAAAGACCATTCATTCTCACCCTGAAGTCCGGTTTCTCTTCTAGTTTCTGCCTAAAATGACCCATTGCAAAAAAAGCTTAGAGGTGGTGACAAGAGATACTAAGCAAAAAGTAATGCTAAAAAAAAAAAAAAAAAATTCACGGTGAAGTTTAAGTGTTACACCTAGCCAGAACGTGAATGCAACAGACCAGAGTGTGACGAAAGAAGAACGTGTTGCATTTTGATTGGTTAAACGGTATACACGTTGCACGAACGTTTTGGTCCAATTGGAAAGCTTGGCTGAGCAAAGTCATTCAGTCCATAAACGCTGTCGTGCTGAGTTTTAATTCTGTCTTGTATGTGTAGGTCAGCCGCATCTTGACTCAGAGCACCGCCTCATGAAGGATCTGTTTGCAAACTACAGCAGAGAAGTGAGACCGGTCATCGACAAAGAACAACCAATACCAGTCGATTTTGACATGATGTTCAGCCAACTAGTTGAACTGGTATGTATGGCGGGCAAGCACCTTTTTTATGGACGCGTGGCGCCCCATTTATCAAAAACCTTTAGCCTATTAGTATATTTTGTGATACTGTATATTTTGTGATTTCATCTATATCCTATTTCAGACCTGTTGTTTTAAAATTTGTTCCCCACCAAGAGATCATTCTCGTTATCCTATTCATATCTGAAGTGGAACTTGGTCACTTTTGATTAACGATTCAAATAACCTTTTCCTTGCTACTTGTTTTCTCTGGCGCGTTTGAATGCTTTATGATTTCCTTGAGCTTATCGCTAAAGATGTTTCAACTGAAACACTTAAACAGCAGATGGTGATTCAGGTCGGTGTTTGTTTTCTGTTGTCTGTATTGTGTAGAACGGACGAAGTCAGATTATGACGAGCAAAGTCTGGATCAGACAGGTAAGATTGAAGACCACGATTCGTTTTTTTTTCTAAGACATTGTCTTCTCTCTCTTTCCCGATTTATATTTCACAGGGAAAAACGAAACATTTAGCAAAGTATATCAGTTGTAATGCCTTAGTATAGTAAAGATAACGTTAGTGTTCACCTTCTGGACCTAGAGCAATGGACCTTTTCAGCGGTACGGCGGCCATTTTGAATTATTTTGTTTTAAATAGCTATTATGGGATGCTCAGGAGGCAAACCTTTTTTTCTTTTTAATTTTTTTTTCTTTATTCTTTTTAAATGCTACTTACACTACTTACAATACAATATTAATGTAGTTACTTACACTACTTACAAAAAACTTATTACTTACGCCACTTACGATACTAACACTTACTCTATATAATACGCATACTCACGCTACTAACAATACTAATACTTACACTGCTTACAATACAACATAATTAGATTACTTGCCCTTCTTACAATTCTAGCACAGCAAGATCATACCAGTTTACTCCTGTCACTAATGTACATTCCGAGTTGCAAATTACAGAAAATATGCATGGTATATATATATGCGCCTTGTTTCTTTTCCTTTCATTTTTATTTTCGTTTTCAGGGGACTAGGGTCGAGTTGTCAAGAGATTACAAAAGAGGCAACAGAGGCTCCCACTTTTTTAAAACGATTGTAGTTGTATTTTTTTCCATTTCATAGATATGTTTTAAATACAGTAAGAAATCATTTAGTTTTGGAGAACATTTTTTCTGTCTACATAGCCAAATGTAATATTTAGCATTTAAGCAGCAGAAGTTAATTTGGAGTTTATGTTTAGAGCTATCCGGCCTTAGGCCCAGTGCTGTATCAGGCTCTAAGGGTGTCTCCTTGGTAATAACTTGGCAAGACTGTAGCCATACTTCAAAATTGTTCCAAAAATATTGAGTTTTTGGGAAAGCCCAAAATATATGTACAAGTTTCTCTGTTTCTCTTTCGCAGAAAGTGCGTTTCTCGCTATCGACGAGACCAATTTTTTTCAAGAAGTTGTTTGTTGATATTCTTCTATGAAGAAATTTAAAATTGAAAGTTATAAGTTTTGTGCTCTTTGTACATTGAAAAGCCATTTAGTAAACCTTTTTCCAGTTGAGCTCTTGTTTTGTTGTGAGAGTGACGTCTTCCTGCCACTTTTGTTGACTTTGATTGGGTGGTTCACTTTTTCCTGATACAAGTTTCTTATATACTAGTCTACTAGGTTTTCTGCTTTTTAAAAATTTTGACAAGAAACTTTCATGTTTAATAGAGGTTCTGATGTTATGGGGTATATATCTTTGAAGAAGTTTTATTGAAGAAATGATTCCAAGAAAGGTTAAAGGTCGGGCTGTCAGGTCATGTATAGTCTGGAAAGCAGTGAGCGAGAGAAACTTTCCGGAGTCATCCATTAAATGTTCTACATTTGTTATTCCTTTGAGGAACCATTCTTTAAAAAACGCTGGTCTATTCCCAACTCTTATTAGTGAATTATACCATAAGGGCGATGACCGAAAGTGATAGTCTGATACAATCTTTTCTTCATAATTGGCTTCTGACCAGATTTCAAGAATTTCTTTGAAAAAAGGATCTGATACTTTAATAATGTTACGACTGTGTTATTTCACCTCCATATTTTTCAAGTTCTGAGTCAAAAAATCTTTTCCAGCTTCCATTGTTTTCCTTATCTAGATACTTCTTTATCCATGTGGCTTTGAGAGATCTATTAAAGGAGGTTACATCAATCATTTTAAGTCCCCCTTCTTAGTAATCATTAATCATTACCTTTCTTTTTATTTTGTCGCCTTTGTCATTCCATAAGAAGTTGTAAAACATTACATTTATCTCCTTTATTGCTGTATGATTTGTTTGCAGAGGAGAGAAAATATATACCAGTTGTGAAGCTATGAGGCTTTTTAAAACAGTAATTTTACCTAAAAGGCCAAGTCTGCGAAGTTTCCAGCATCCCAGAATCGATTTAATTTTTTCTATTTTATCTTTGTAATTCAAAGATATAGTTACATCAGGGTCTGTTGACAACCATACCCCTAACGCTCTGACTTTTTTTTTTGGCCATTTGAAGTCTTTTTCAGGGCAAAGTTTAAAATCCCAATCCGCACTTGCACCGATCCACAAAGCTTCTGTCTTTTTGCTGTTAAGTCTGAGGCCGGATATATCACCGAAATAGTCTATTATCTTCAAAGATTCTAGAAAGGATTCTTCGGAGCCGTCTAAAATAAGGGTCGTGTCATCTGCATATTGGCTAAGTTTAATTTCTTTGTCCTTTACAATTATGCCACGGATTTCTTTTTTTTGGCGAATTGCATTGGCGAGTACTTCCACAGAGAGAATGAATAGATACGGTGACAGAGGGCAACCTTGCCTGACTCCCCGGTTGAGCTCAAAGAAATTACTTGCCCATCCATTGTTTAAAATACAGCTTTCGCTATTGCAGTAAAATACTTTTAACCAGTTCAGCAGTGATGGGCCGAAACCAAAGTATTGGAAGGTTTTACGAATAAAGGGCCACTCTAGGGTATCAAAGGCTTTTTCAAAATCAAGAAAAAGGAGCAGTCCCGGCATATTGTTTGCTTTTGAAAATTTGATGACGCTGTCTATTAAACGAATATTTTCTCCGATGAATCTGTCTCTAATGAAGCCGGTTTGATCGTCAGAAACAAGTTTTGGCAGGAAAGTTTTGATGCGGCTTGCAATAGCTTTTGTTGCAATTTTGTAATCGCAATTCAAAAGCGTTAAAGGTCGCCAGTTCTTTATTGAATTAAGGTTAGCATCCTTTTTTGGTATGAGCTTAATAATGCCCCTCCTTTGTGATATTGAGAGCTTTTCAATTTCGTAGGAATAATTAAAAGAGTGTATCAAAATTTCCGCCACGTCATTCCAAAACACTTTGTAGAATTCGCAGGGGAGACCATCGGTTCCTGAGGATTTATCTGTCACCATACTTTTCAGCGCTTCTAAACATTCATTCTTCCTTAATTCGCCCTCACAGAGAGATTGTTCATCGTTATTTAAAACCTTTTTGTTTCCTTGCTGTGGAAAGAAGAAAGCCCCTTCTTGGTTGTCAATAGCTACATTAGAACTGTAAAGATTTTGGTAAAACGATTCACATTCTTTTAAGATCTCTTTGTCTGTACAAATGAGGTCGTTGTCACTGACTTTGAGCTGGGTTATTGTTCCTTGTTTACAATGTCTCTTTTCCAGATTGAGAAAGTATTTGGTATTTTTCTCACCTTCATTGTACCATTGAGATTTAGATCTTAAAATTGCTCCTTTTGTCCTGTATTCTATTATTGCCGCCAGTTCGCGTTTCTTTGTTTCAAGGTCCGACCACACTTGTTCTCGTCGAGTTTCGTCGCCACTAAATTCAGGAAGACGTTTTTCAAGAGTTGCGATTGCTTGTTCTATTTCCTCCTCTTTTCTAGCGAGTTTTTTTTTTCTTAGAAGTTCCAGATTTCAAGGACTCCTCTCTCACTTTCAATTTAACCATTTCCCATAGTAAATTAGGGTTAACAGTATCATCTTGCACGTATTCAACCTTGGTTTGTTTTATGATTGATTTTATCCGATTAACATACTCAATGTCATTTAAAAAAGAGGTGTTAAGTTTCCAAAAGCCTCGTCCTCTATTGTTAGAATGCAGCGAGATTTGTAATGTAATCATGGAATGATCCGTTTTGTATCCTGGTAATATGTCCGCACTGACGGTGTTACAAAATGTAGTCTGATTTACTAGGAAAAAGTCGAGCCTACAGTGAACTTCAGGTTTCTTTTGTCGCCACGTGAATCTGGAACTCTCAGGGTTTAAAACTCTCCATGCATCTATTAAATCCAGGTTTACAGAGAAATCGTTTATCACTTCCAGCGATTTTTTGTGGGATCTGGCAAGACCACCTTTTTTGTCCTTGTCAACATTCAGTACTAGGTTAAAGTCTCCACCAACAATTATCTCCTCGCATTTAAAGTCGAGTAGCTGATTAAAAACAGAGGTGAAGAAATTCGGATCATCTTCGTTTGGAGCGTATATATTTGCTAAGGTTATGTGTTTTCCATTTGTAATCAGGTCACATATTATGAATCGTCCCTTGGGATCGGTGTAAGCTTTCAAGAGCTGAAAACTGAAATTATTGTTAAAAAGTATGGCTACACCTGCTTTGTTACTAGAACAACAGCTGAATAATGCCTGGTAACCCCATTCAGCTCTCCAATCATGTATATTGTCTTCCGTACAATGGGCTTCTTGGATAAAATATACCGACATTTTTTTACATTTGAGCCAGTTGAAAATTTCACGTCTCTTAAACTTGTCTCCTAGTCCCCGAGTATTAATCGATCCTATTCTGAGATCCATTTTTCTCATATATTTTGTTAAAAATAATTTGATCGAAGGCGCTCAAGTGCATTGCTGAAATAAACCTTGAAAGTGTAAGCTGGCAAAATAAATCAAAAATACGAATATTTACATATCTACACATAAACACACTTAAAATCAATAATATTAGAAGACTGCTGATGGAATACGGTTGCATTCGTTACTTTGTTCGTATTTTTCATTTTAGAGCCGCCTAATATTAGTTCTAGATGTAGCGGAGGCCGAATCTATCAGGCATAATAATAACAACAACAAAAAATAGAAAACTATGTATGGACACATTATACTTACAGTTCAAGTTCCTTACCCAAAGGCCAAAATTTACCTCGGACGAACAGCTTGTCGGGCTGTGCCTTGCTAAATGAAGCCGGGATGTTGTTTCTCTTGGCCTTCTTAAAGGTATCCATTTGTGCCCTCCGCCGCTCCACGATCTCAAAAGGCAGATCTTGATACATCTTAAAATTGGTTTCTCGCAGTCGGGGACCTAAAGCGAGCAAGCTTTGACAATCCTTGAATCTCAGAAATCTTGCTAGAATAGGCCGCGGTTTCCCTTCTTTCTTCTTACCAAGGCGGTGGACTCGTTGGATTTCTACCGAGGCAGCATCAACATAGCCAAGATCCCTTTCGAGGAAAGAACGTAGCACCAATTCCGTATCTTCTCTGCTCGCGTCGTCCTCTGGAATGTTTTCGAATTTCAAATTTTCACGCCTAGAGTAGGCTTCAAGATACAGGTGTTGGTCTTCTACTTCTTTAACTCTGGCTCCAAGCTTAAGGTTCTCCTCCTCCAGGCTTTTTAACTTCGTGTTGGTATTATCTTGCATTTTTTTTAGACTCTGCGAAGCTTCTTGGCGATCTGCTTCGATTGAATTTAAGCTCTCTTTAATATCATCAACATCGCGTCTTGTGGTGGCGTGACAGCTCTCTAAATTTTGCACACGTCCTTCAAGTTTCAAAAGAGTCGCTTGAAAATCTTTCATTGATTTTTTAATACTGTCCAGTTTGTCTAGCTTCTTTAAAATGTTTTGAAGTGTGTCGCTAAACTCTTCGGTCATATTCAAGGCCGGTAAACTTACGTCTTCTTCTGTGTCTAGCTCGCTTACTTCATGGACACGAACAGCGTGCTCGCCGCTTTTCAATTTTTTGCTTTCTGGAGAAGCGTTCGATATCGAAGATTCGTCTGACGAAGACACTCTAGTTTTCCGTTTGTTCAGTGTTTCCTCCAGAGTTTCGGCCATTAAAATCCGCAGAGCAATTGAATTTAAGGCGAGCGGCTTAAGAAAACACGTCTCACTCCGCCATTGCTCCCCAGTCTTCTCCTTTTTTTCGGCGAGCCTATCGTTTTGGCTATACAAATAAGATCATTTTGATATCTGATGTTATAAAGAATGGGGACAGTGATCTTTTCAAAAGAATCACAAGTGACACTGGCCATGTATTATATGACTTGCTCCCACCCAAACGTAACAGAGCTCTTAGATAAAGGGGCCATGACTTCATACTCGCTAAAGTAAAAACGGAACGATTCAAACGGGCTTTTGTAAATAGATGTCTTTTTAAATTTATTTCTTAAAATTTTTCTTGTAATACATATGATAGGTTTTTTCTAGTTTAGCTTAGTTTGTTATTGATTGTAAAGCCACACGTATGTTGTGACTGATTTCTTAATAAAGACTTCTAACTAACTAACTAAATTAGCGAGTTGCCTCAGGCTTCTTCTCATTTCTAAAGTGGCAAATTACCAGTTGACTCTTCTGTTTTTGTTTCAGTCCTGGGAAAACCCCTTCTTGAGATGGAACCCAACTAAGTATGGCGGTGTAAAATTTATCAACATCGACCCGAAGCTTGTTTGGAAACCCGACATTGTTCTTTACAACAGGTAAAAATGTTTCATCCGACATCCAGTATAGGAGGATGACAGAGGGAGCCCATGCTAGTTATTTGTTATTCGGTTATATTTAGCTCCATAGCCAGTAATAAACTATTTTTATCCGCTTTGCAACTCTGGGACTCGTACCTTATTCAGTAAGAATTTGAACTGAATCTTAAGGGGAAAACCTTTGGCAGATTGATAATTAGTTATGAAGATGATGCCCGGCAAGCGTCGAATGTCAAGTTGTAAAGATAACTGTCTGGCTTTGCTGGGGACTTCTTTCCCCACCTCATTTTCTAGCTCTTCATTGACTATTAGGTCTGCTTCTCTTTACAAAAACAGCTGTAAATTGTTGTTGTCGACGAGAACTCTTTATTTTAACGACACCCAAGATTTTATAACCATACATGAGACGATTATCGTCTTCTCTTGAAGAGAAGACGTTATAGGCTCGCACTGCGTGCAGACGACGGTGTTACAGACATGCAATGACATTTGATGTTTTGATAGACATGTAACCATTTGATATGTTGTTTTCTAATATTTTTATTAACTGTCTTTTCGTTACCGTGCAGCATTCAGAGCGACAGTGGTGAAATGTACAAGTTCAACACAAAAGTTGTTATAAACTACAATGGCTCGTGTCAATGGTATGCCCCGACCGAAGTAAAAACCGTCTGCAAAATCGACATCACGTACTTTCCTTTCGACGAGCAGCGCTGCACCATGGTGTTCGGCTCATGGACGTACACCAGCGGTTCTTTAAACCTAAAGCTCGCCCGAGAAGAAGTGGATTTATCGGGCTACATTGTCAGTGGTGAATGGGATCTGGTGAAAGCCGAGGCCGTGCGTAATGTGGTTAAGTACAGTTGCTGTCCAGATCCGTTTATAGA
Organism: Orbicella franksi; assembly: GCF_964199315.1. Classification (NCBI taxonomy): domain Eukaryota; kingdom Metazoa; phylum Cnidaria; class Anthozoa; order Scleractinia; family Merulinidae; genus Orbicella; species Orbicella franksi. Next base: position 24,590,129 of record NC_138145.1, read on the forward strand.
CATCACTTACTCAATACTTCTGCGCAGAAGGGTGCTCTTTTACCTTAACAATTTGATCTTCCCCTGCGTTGCGCTCGCGATTTTGACGGTGTTTGCGTTCTTCTTGCCTCCCGAGTCCGGTGAGAGAATCTCGCTGATCATAACGATTCTCCTGGGCTTGACTGTATACACACTCATATTCACAGAAAACATACCACCCACTTCAGAAGTCACGCCGCTGTTGACTAAATATTCCACCGCCATAATGGCTTTGCTAGGTTGTTCACTGGTTGTCACATGCCTGGTTTTGTGGATTTATCATCGTGACACGTCAGTAAAGATGTCTACAACCTTCGAATTCTTCGTCTTCAAAGTTCTTGCTAAAATCCTTAGGGAAAATCCTGAATCGGAACAAACCCCAAAAGATCCACCAAAACGAAAATATACTCCGGTGACTTTGGTCGCAGACCGCTGGCCAACGTACTTTCCCGTACAGCGACGTAAAACATCAGAAAGCGGAAATTCAAGTCCGCAAAGCCGCTCGCCGAATGGTGCTCCCCAAGAATTCGTGTTTCCCGCGCAAATGGAGCGTAAAATGGATCAAGTTATCGCCAAGCTCGATGCAGTTGCGAACTCTTTGACAGTTGATCAAAGTGAAGAAGAAAAGAAAAAGAAATGGCAGGCAGCTGCCCAAATCATCGACAAAATTTTCTTCTGGTTTTTCACAATAGTAGTTATCACAGTGACTGTTGTAATGTACTTTATGATCCCTTCCTAAGAATTGAACTGGATTAGAACAACATGATTTAGAGGACTGTAGATCTATGAATCAAACCTCTTTCTATGAGAGCGACATTCAAGTGGAAGCTATTAAGATGAACTTTGAAGTGAAACTGTTTATTACGTTGTGCAAGGATGTTTTAACTTTTAGGTCTTTGAAACGAAACCTTCGCGTATAACCATTCAAATGAAAGTTATCCAGCAAAACTGTCACGCCGCATTTCTACTTAGCTCTGTATATTACGTAGTTCATAATGGCCCCAACTTCTGTAACTCTGTAGATGGAAAACTCAAGTACCATCAGGAAATCTGAAGCTATTGACAAGTATTTTTATCAGGCACCGATTTTTTTCATTATCTATTTTTGTACAATTAAATTTGGGTTTTTTTTGTTTTTGTTTATTGCTCTAAGCAATACAGGAATTAAAGAACAAAAAGACAATTTAGTGATCGATCTCAGAGGAACTTTGTAGCTAATCGAAAACCTAGATCCTCGTAGTACCAAGTACCACACCGATCATATTCAAATTGTATCGTTTCATATGTATACGACTGGATGTATGTAAACTGTAGCAATATTTTGCACCAAATGACCCGTATAGACTATGATTTCACGACTCCCGTGGGCCTTGAAATCACTCCCAGCGATGGAAAAAAAAAGGAGAAGAGCAGGAAACGGAATACAAGAGAGTGGAGGGAAAAAGACTGAAATTCCTATAAAATTTACGTCGCCTACTTTCTCTTTAACACTGTTTTCATACATTCGGACATGTATGTGGTATAGGGTATATAGTAAACGAATTTAAAATAGACTTTGAATCTACACTTTGATTCTCAAAATATCAGGATCAAATATCGAAGCCTGTTTTGTTACTTGATGAATCAAGAGGATATTATCCTGTCTGATAACGCAACTAAGGTCATTTCAAAACGCAAAGAGAATTTGGTTAAAAAAGATCCTGGTTTTTGAGATTATTCTGAGCGGTATGGAATTGAAGCCATAGAAATGTAATTTAGAACCGAATCGATAGATAATCAGGTAATGACTTTAATCCACTTCCTCATGTTTGGAATCAATACACATGCTAGACAACAGGCCAGATACCATTTGATTGGACAGTTCTTGGGGTTCTCACGTGCGATAGATCGTGCGAGGTAGATCACTGGACAAAGTTCAAAGCTCAAACAAGAGTTGTTGATTAACTGAAATTTATTTCCGATGGTCAATAAATTGTGATTCTTCAGAGAAACCTACTACTACTGGAAAACCAGTCACAATAAATTTCACTAAACATGGGTCTCTGCACTATGTGAGGGAGTTCTTTGACAGGAAAAACTCGATCGCTAAGGTTACCGTCTTAAATTTAGTTCACATTCCTGCTTTTCATGGTTTTTGGCCACGTACAAAATTACCTTTATATTGGAGGAAACCCGAAAATAGTAGCTGACTAATACCCCATTCACAACAACTAAACTACAGTTTAACTAAATTAGGTTTAGGTTTTTCCAATTTGTCGATTACGCTTTGCAGTCATTTTGTGAAGACAAATTTCAAACCACCTTGCTACCATATTTTAATCAAACTTCAAAGGAGCTTAGTCATGTTTTTTGTTGCCACGGACAAAATTACCTTTATGTTGAAGAAAACCCGAAAATAGTAGCTGACTAATACTCCATTCACACCAACTAAACTAATTTAACTAAATGAGGTTTAGGTTCTCCAATTTGTCGATGACGCTTTACAGTCATTTTGAGAAGACAAATTTCAAACCACCTTGCTACCATATTTTAATCAAACAGGTTTTTACCTGGTTAAGTTATGGGGTGTGCACGGTATGAGCAACTAATTTTTGACCTTGTTTAGTTAAACCATTTTTAAACTTGCTTAACATGTTGGTGTGGACGGGGTATTAGAAAATCACCAATGAGATAATAATAAACCATAAAGGAACGAGGATGGTTAAGGAAAGAGAAGATTAACACGGATTATAAACGAAGAACTTGAAAAGTTTGGCCTAAACCTTTCAAGATGCGCAAATCGTGACGTAGCTCTTTTAAGGGTCTTCAAGTAGCCTGCGAATACAGCCGCCTCTCGTTCGTCCGCGTTTCGCACGCAGTAGCGGGAGCGAATGAGAGGCGGCTGTATTCGCAGGTTAGTCTTCAAGTAGATACCAGGCAAGATATAATGAAACACTGAATGCAATCTTCGAGGCTATCGTTTATCTGGGCTAAAACTACTTTTTTTTTAACTTGAAACGTTTTTTATGCTATGAAAAAGGATCATATATTTCTCTATCATTTCCCGGAGGGGAAGATAAAAGTCCTATGCAGCTATCATGAAAGAACTCAAATTTAAAACAATTAGCAGGAAAGAGAAGGCTCCAAACAATTCGGATCTCGCGTGAAATTTCCCCTCGGGCGTGAACCCAAAACAAGTTATCGAGATTTACCACTATAAGTCGCCTGAAATTAATCCTTCTTTGAATAATTGGATGCGAACTGATGAAAGACGCTTCGTTACTTGAAGCATTTTTCCTTCAATCCAAAATGAAGATAAGAGCCAGGAAGTTGGGCGGAAAGACCTCCTTCATTTTCATGTATCTAAAAGTGCATGTAAAAGCTGTAAGTGCTGTCTAAAAATGGGATCAGATTAAATGATAATAGCCCTTTTCATGTTTAGGTTTTCTCATTTGCATTACAATGTAATCCAACGTGGATGCGAGGCAATGTCGCGCTAAAACTACGATAGCCCGAAATTGCCTCACATACAGGCTAGATTTCATTGCAATGCAAATAGACAAAAAGTGCTCTTATTCGACGGTCAGGCAAATTAACAAGATCGAATAGCCTGTGAAAGGAGACTACTTCCAATATTATAAGGAGAGTACGGTCTTCCCACACACTCAATAAGTACTTGAAATTTGCAATGGTTATTAGACAAACCTCAACGCGTGTGTAACTATTGTTGTAGATATTTTACATACACCATGAAGTGTTTCACTCGTCCTCTGACGTGTGACAACGGTATGTCTTTTTTCTTTTTCTTTTCTTTTCCTCATTTCGTTTCACACTGCATAATCTGAAATAGTACTACGATTTAGACAACTAAAGTCAACTTCTTTCTCTCTTCATTTGTTGTGTTATTTAAATCCTCCCCTTGTTGTTTCATATTAACTCTCCTCCTGGTCTGGACGGCTTGAAGCTTTAGTCGACGTACTAGGAAAGCCTTCTTCCACCCGATATCTTCAGCAACCAAATGAATTTCAGGTGAAATCACTACAAAGTGCTTGGTATAGAGCCTTCTCCATAACATGTCGCTGGAAGAAGCATTATACAAAGCTCGACAAACCTGCAATATGGTGACGCGCAAAACTGAGAATCAGTCAAGACGTACAGTGGCTTGATATTGATAAGCAAGAGAATGGAAAATACTGATAACTACATGCAGGTATTAAATGATACAATGAAATTGTTATGACAATGTAGTAACCAGGAAAACTATAGGGTTGAAGAACATGCATCAGATTTGTAATTGTGTGTTCAGTAGCAGTCATCAAGGCAACTAACACTTACTTTTTTGCCGTTTGTTTGCCACCGTGACTATACCAATTCTGTCGAAATCGATAATCACAATTTCTTCTTAAAATATAAATAATACGCCGGTCATTAAGACCGTATGTTAAAAACATAACAATCACTGCACTCGCAACACAAACATTGACAAAAGGTTGAATATACAATCGAGTAGGTTTGTCTCAATTTTTTCTGATATTTATTAAACTCAAGTTAAAAAAATTTTTGTTTTCTTTTTTTCCTCTTTCAGGATTACCAATATCATTGTTATATAATGCCCTATAATAGAGTGACAATATTAGTTTTTATAACCTTTTACGCAACATGACCACCAGTGTTGTTATATTGCACAAGCTCTTGAAAAGCACTATTTTGAGGCTTAAGTATTTTTAAATTTCATTTGTTCGCAAAACAATAGTTGCAAAATGTATAAATGAAGTTGAAAAATAGTTCGGGTAACTGCTTTATATTATGGAGCTGAGATTATTTGTGGACTATTTTGGTAAACTAACACGATCAAATGACAAAAATCTGTTTCCTTGTATGGCCTACACTGACAAAGGATAAAATCTGAAACTTTTCATCAAAAAGAGTAGGTATGACAAAAAAAGACAATTTACCCAGACCTCTGTAGTACATATTGTAAGGAAGTTATTGAGAAAAGAAAATAATAATAAAATTTCAAGCAACCGGATGCTGCATCATATTGGTGTATTGTAGGTTTGGTACACCAACACGGAGGGCATAAAAATCCACAAAAATGAAGCTGATTGTTCTCTCAATATTCTAAACTTTCTCTCCGGAACTCTTCAAATATCCATTTTAATTGCTATCATACCTAAAAATTTGGAAACAGCTTTAAAATATTGGTTTTGAAACATTTAACAAAGACGTCACAGTTCTCACTCAAAATGCTTGAAAGAAAAGCACCAACAAGGGATATTGATATGGAATTAGCTAAGAGATCTCGTTACAGTTAAGATTACATTCACTTTCATTTGTGTTTTATGATAACTTGGACTTAGAACTTAGTGCACCTAGTGGGCTTAGAACGCCAAATACGTTAATTTAGAGTATTGCTAGTGTTAAGTCCTAATGAAGCTTGGAATAGTTTGTTATAATGTGGCTGACATATTTTGATTAATGAGATGCGTAAACTTGACGCAGATGTTGCAAATAAAGTACGCGTAACAATTTATTTCACAACTAAAAGATTTCGTTCATACTAACTCATACTGAAGGTTAAAGTGGTTCATGACCATCTGGGCGCGTGTCTTTGTTGTTTAGTTTTAAAAATAGAGCTGGAGAAACATTGAATTCAAAGCTGCCGTTCTATCGACTCATAACTAACAAACGTTTCCTCTTATCGTACTTGTCCGTGAGACTGAAAGATGTTTGAGTCGTTTCGTACATACAGTACGTACTCGAAATGTTTTATAGTTAAACCATCATAGTTATAAATTTATTGCAAACGATAAATCAAGTGAACTCATCTATACACGTCGATCTCACCAGCGAAACACGAAACTGAAAAAATTCTTTTCACATCATAATATCATTAAAAAATAAAAATGTCAATCAGAGTTTGTGCTGGTGAATCTTGAAATTCTCAAAATGTGATATGACAATGTAGCGCTGTGCTTGTTTTGGCTTGATTAAACACGTCCTAGCTAGTTGAAAAGAAATTTAGGTAACTGATCTACTGGGGTCGAAAAATACTGCCATAAAACAATGACGAAGGTCTAAATAATGCCTTTGGTAAGAACATTTGTTTATACTCATTACATACTCAAAATAGGAATGGCCTGCGGAGTTCTTTAAATTGTATTTCGATCTCGCAGGTGCAAATGGAGAATGATGTAAATGTATTTGATAAAAACATGCAGTACTTGAAAACTTATCATTAAGTATTTACTGACTTACAAACTGTATATTTCAAGTTGACAAAGGCTTGATACGACTCTATGTAACGGTGAAACAATTATCTTACCTGTGCAAGCCGCGCGATGTCAAGAAGATCAAGTCGAACAAGAATTTCGACCATGATGTCATTCTTCAAGTAGGGCAACCAGCTTTGTGTTACCACCGACAGGACATAATTCAAGGTGTCTGTTCCAAACACTCGTCGTATTTCACTCTGGAGTCTTTTGCCACTGGAGCTACCTTCGAAGTCTTGCCACGATTGAGTCGTTTCGCTTGGCAAGGACTTATTACTTCTCAATGTTATTTTCCATGTGCGCCATACAATAGAATCTTTCCTGACGATTAAAGAGAAGAAGTCTTTGCTCGGTGCTTGCCCCACACTGGAAGTTTCTAAAATTTTGTCGCTGTTGGCTGTTTTCATGACTTGACGCGGACTAAGAATTTTTTCAATAATCGAGCGTTTTGGAAGTGATGGGCATAAGCATCCAGAGAAAAACAGAAAGAAAGTTAAAATACTCAGCGAAAAAACGAAGGCGACATACTAACATTGATTTAGTAGGAATTAACTCAGACTGTAGGAACTCTCGTTCGGTGCGTTTAAAGTGGGATGTACGGATGGCACTTAATAACACTCATTTTCTTTGATTCGTTTGTGGTGTGATTAAAAAACAATGACAGGAAGCAATTAACATGTAATAATGCGATAGAAGTGTACAGGTTTTTAATTTTTTTGTGTGTTTTGTCACAAAATAAATTTCTCCACAATGTGAAATGACGCCTCATAACATTGTTTTGTATTTCTCTCTAATATTTTTCACCAGATCGATTTTATTTGGTTTCTATAACAAATAACTTATCAATAGTTAAAGATCCACTTTTTCAAATCATTTCACAACTACGATAATTTCATTTTAGTAAAATAAAATAAAATAGAGATAACTTTTCATTACATCTGATCTCTTCAAGTAAGAGTACAATTCCAATTAAATTATTGCAAAAAGATTCGTGCCTTCACGTCATGTTCAGATTTGTAATTTCAGTAGAGTAATTAGGTATCGATAAAGATCCATCTTCTTGAGAACATTTTCAATTTAGCTAATTAACATATCATGAATAGTTAGAAAAAAGCGAGCGTCCTCATTGGCTCAAAGGTTGCATGTTGTTATTTCCAACAAAGCTGGAGTCCGCACGAAGTAGTTGCAGGAACGTACTTTGTTTTTTTTTTCTTTTTGATAGAAATGTCTTGAATCAGCAGGCCCACGTATTTTGGAAATTAATTAGACACTTCTCTGTCGGTTGGGATTATGAGTACTTTTACCGTTTTGAAAGAAAAACTATAAACTAATTAACAATTAGATTAAGAGTTCGAGATTTCTCTGAGGAGATAGTTGACGAGGTCGAAGGCCGAATCAGCTATCACCTCATAGAAATCGAAATTGCTTTCAAATTAGCGATTCCAATTATTTCTCTACATATAAAGTAATATTTATTTTCACACTTAAGCAAAATCGCATGCGAATTGAATTGTTCTTTGAAACTTGTAGCTGTTTGTACGTGCTCATCCGTTCATTGAAAATGTTGAGATTTTAAAGTCGCATGACGGTCAATTACCTTACTTTTATAGTGTTCTTGGGAATCGAATTGTCCACTAATGTTTCTAAATCTTTCTCGAAACAGTAGAGAATCGAGAAAACGAGCCATTATGTTGACGACCTACAGCCACTGCAATCTAAGGCCTGGATGATATACAAATTGCTCAGCCAATCAGATTGCAGTATTTGCGTTATTCTACTAATGATCATTACACGCAACCCACAACTGTCATTTACATAACCTACAACCTTGGTCGCAAGGGTTGAAAAATTCATTCTATACGCATTTTTCCCCTCCCTACCCCTATGCGATGTTGACAAAACGCTTTCATCCTACACAAGTTCGCATTTTACCATTTTCCAACATTGAAAGGGGGAATGGGGATGCTGACACTTATTTTGAAGGTATTACGGTAATGATTTCATGTTTTTGCGTATTTTTCCAACACAATTTGTCCATGGTTGTAGAACTGTTAGTTAGGAAACTCGCAACACGTCTTTGTAGTCTCCTTCTATTGTATCGACTGATAGAAACCGTTCACAGCGGGCTGTGTGCTTTACAGCGGTTTTTGTGCATAATTGTCAAAAGGTAATAAACAAAACCATCAATGATACCCCGTAGAAAAATTATACACCTTACGAGCGGATTCCGCGTCAGTTTTTAGGAGAAAAATGACGCAGGCTTTTTCTTCCTGTTTTACATACATGGATATCGTGTTGGGTGCTACGAATACTCGGGTGCAAACATGACTAGAGAGAGGTGGACGGTATTAACAGAAACCACACTCTTTCCTGCAAGCGTGTCGTGTCTAAATTTTGGACCTTTCCTAATTACAAGAGCCGTCCCTTGCTAATTGTCAGTACTGTTTTTTGACGTTTTCCCTAATACCAGAAAGCTGGTCCAACTTTCTAACGGCAGTGTTATTTTAGCTTATTTTCAATTTCTTAATAAGCCCGGCTCGCGGCTCAAAGGAATCACATGTTCCACTTTCTACTGATTGCAAGTTATAATCCGGCGATGATATGACCGCAAGGTAAACTTTTTCATTCAATAAAATGCGGAGGCATATCTTCCAAGTATAATTTCAGACAGCCCCTAATATAGACTAGGCTGGATATTCTTATTTTTTCCGGCAGCGGCTGAATATCCTACTTTTTCTGCTGATTGTAGGCTGAAAATATCCTTGTGAATATTCTTACATTATAGTGTATGACATTTGTGTTTTCGAATGTATTTGGTGTTTGGATGGTGTTAAAGTAATTTGCCTGCAGGCATTAAAGCCTGATATGAAGCACATACCTTCTTGCAGAAATGTTATCAGCATTGTCGCTTTTTGGCTAGTTTTGCCGTTTAGAGAAAGGAAGAAGTTTATATGGTTTGGTAAAAACAAATACTTGTATTTACAACATTAAATTCTTTTCCACAATTTCAGCCAGGGGTCTATTCTTAAAATATTCTCACTATTAAAATTTCGCAAATTTCAGCCTCGATATTCTTATAAAACATATTTTTGTAAAATATATTCTTATTAAAAAGACTGTAATTACAAACTGTAATCAATGACCCTGCAGACAATTCAAATAATGGTTGGTGGTAAAAAGCCAACTCGACGAAATCTTATGTTGATATCCACCAACGCGACGGCGATGACGTCATTTATAAACAAAAAAGAAATATGCAACGATGACTCGACAGAGAAACAAACAGTTGATTTAAGAAAAAAATGCTTCTTATCCAAAAATAATCCATAGGTGACTCATCTCCTAACAGAACCAATAATCACGCGTAATTTGAATATTTTCGTAATTACGAAGATGCACTCAACTGACAAAAAACAAACGAATGATCTTAAGGAAATAAGTTTATTACCAAAGAACGCTTATGTCATTCATGTACTCACCAAGAATTATCAACCCATGGTGAGGTCCTTAAATGTTTTCACAAAACATCTTACGGTGCATGCACTCGATAAACAACAACTGGCGAAACCATCAGAGCCTGCAAGTACATCAAGATATTTGGAAAGATTAAATTCCAAAAGTGAGTTCATTGACCTGGGTTTCTTATCAAATACTTTTAATATTAACATCATGAGGTGAAATCATGAGCGGACAAAAAAATATTTTCACGATTACCAGGATGTAATCAACAAAGTACCGGCCTTCACCCATCCCAAGAAATACTTATTTATGAGTGACTCATTCAATCGGAATACCTCCCATTTCACCAGCCAGGTTATCTTACTTACGCTTTTTAACGGTTGATTTAGTAGTGCTACAGATCAGAACCTTATAAGGTAAAAACCCATCAGATTCCTTCCTCAACAAAACACGGCAGTTGTTGATTTTCTAAATGTGGACGTCACTGGATTTAGGTGTTCATTGTCATTATCCCAGCCAGGATAAATGACTTGTGACGCAACATGGGGAGAATGTTCCGGTTTCCCGCCAAAAATTATCCGTGCTGCAAGTCACATGATGAACTCGTTCGTGTCAGCAGCCTTCTTCATTAAAGCGTGACGTCGTAAACAGGAATGACGTAATCAACGAGCTGAATAGCGGAGCAATGAGATGAAGTGTCCCGGGAGGTTTGTGGTGAATAACCACTCAAACCACTTGGAACCATTCTTGTGTAACAAAAAAAAAAATCGCAAAGCGGTGATTAAAACGCCTTTGGGTTCCTAAGTAATGCTAAGAATTTGGAAAAGAATCCGAAATTCTACAGAGCAAACATTTTCCAACAAACTCACTGCTCCGTGATGCAGTGCAAATCTGACCTCTTACAATTGTATATATTGAATAACAATTAAATCAGCCCTTTTAACGTATTCAGTGATTAACGTATTTTTAAGTACCCTTGTACTACATAACAGTGGAGGTTATGAAAGCTATTTTCACTGACATTTTTCTTCCTTTTCCCTGCAGCCATGCAAAGAAACCTTTCTGAGTTTCATTACTTTATATAGTCTCAGCATAAACATTTCTGTACTGATCGAACACTTCATCCTCTTTTTCGTTTTGCTCGGTTGATTTTAGTAACCTTGTTTGTGTGTTTCTCAGCCGTTTCTCAGGCTGTATTCCTGACCAGCGACCACATAAATCGTTGGCGTTTTTCAAATATTTTGAAATGAAGCAAATACACTGGTAGATTTTTGTCGGAGATAGAACGTTCGGTCGAAAGCCCAAAGTGCTTTAAGATATATGGCTTTGAGCGGCACGTACACAGGATATATTTGAAGGCGATAACCTATCACTGTACCACTATCAGCAAGATATTTGCTTTAAGCTCCCGTACAAAACAATTTGTTGGTGCTTCATGATCGAGTGATTTCCTGCATCAAAACAGTTCCTTCATTTATTAGACCTGCTTCAACGAGTTCACGTGTGGTTGGCAATCCACACTTCACCGTTTCTTAAACGTCTCACGTAGTTTCCTGACTTTCTAGCAAAGCTAAAAACGGAAACTAACAATTTCTTCGTGTTTTGTTCGACCGTTTCAACCGGTCAAAACAACAGCTTTCACATTCAAAGTAAACTACGCTTGATTGCTTTTGGTGAGAGCGGAATGTAGACGAAGTAATCCTGTAGATCTTATCCACAGATTGTCATCGAAATAAAATGAGCCTTAAATATATTTGGTTGCCATTCTTCATTGTTATCAATAATTTAAATTTTTATAATGCCAAGCTTCTTTCACAATTGTGTCCTTGAGTATGATCATTTCTGCGCGGTTTCCGTTGTTTCATGATCTGTTTGACTCTCGCCAAAATAAAGGTGCCAGAGTGAAACGCATGGCGCATGACCAAGTGCAATCCAAAATTGCAAATTACGTCACCGTTACCTGTTCGTGGAACGAAAACATGTAAAATACGACATGTATAAACTGTTATGGCGTTGCTTTTAATCCTCTCAACAAAATTGCTCCTGGTAGCGAGTTTCGTTCAAACGAACGTGGTAGAATCTGGGAGATGCGCGATTTATTAGGCTTATAGCGTAATCGTTTTCGTTTGAAACGTGGCTGAAGCGAGTTACGCGAAAGGATAATATTACTTGAAATAATACTGCGCTTTCCTAAGGTCAAGAAGATTACACAATCTTCTCACAATATACACACAGACTGTTATCAGCTTCCAATGTCTAACGAAAAAGTCTGTTGCTTTGACACGTAACTTTTTTTACGTTCAAATACGCTCAATAGAATGCTAATACTAGATTACATAATCTTTTATTCAATTGTGTGTGGTCATGCTTGCAAGACGTGACAGTAAAATCCGCAAAACAGGAGTATTATAAATAATAGCCAACTTGAGCTCCCCCTTTATTTTGCTTTCGCAATACTGCTCATAAATAAGCAAATTTGAGAAACTACGTAGATGTGTAGAATCGAGCTGATGACTGACGTTAGCGTCATAAAAACGGAAGATAATTTCTCGGGGTTATTTATTGAGTCAACGAAACTATTTTTCTTTCTTATGATCCTGTATCCTATATCATCGACTACCATAAATATAACAAACAATTGAGACAGTACAGTGAATTTATATTTAGAAAAATACTGGACACGCGCATGAGGAAACTGTTTGGAATTCGTTTCTGACGTGGCAGAATCCTGAGTAACTACTGTCACTAGAAAAATACCTTTTGCATTATCTCACGCAGTCTTCTGATTACACAATGTGTAAGGAGTGATAAAGCCCAACTATTCTTCAGATTATATGCTAAATGTGTTGAAACACAAAGGAAGCACTTCCTTAATTGTGCAAAAAAACCCGACGAAAAGCTTACAATAAACATGCGAAAAGAATCCCAGACAAAGAACACTTCGTTCGTCACGTAAATTATCGGTCGAATTTTCGTGAAATTGCTAATGAATAAACGATTATCGAAAATTGCCTAGAGGGTCAACCTCCATTAAACATGCTCTGTCGTCCAACCGTCATATTCTTCGTTCCCAAACGAAAACACCCCACAAACTAAGCCGAGTTTGTCGGCAACATCAGAGATATCCGGGCGTTTTGCTAATAAATACCAAGGCTATTGTGTAACAATCAGATTACAATCTCTACTACAACAATAACCGAATCTCTCAACACCGTGAATGGAATATCAATAAACAAGGACACGACCACCGGCCAATAATGTTACGCACGAGCTTTTAGTGCTCATTCACTCGAGAACATCGTTGATCCAAAACCCCATCTGAGAGTCAGGAGTTGGGTTGCGAGTCACGTTTTTCACTAGCGATTACGTATGCCCCCGTTCTTCCTTCTCGCTACCACTCAACACGTAAATATTCGTCGTCTCAGTTTCCATCTGCGCGGCTGAAAGCGTTGCTGCCCTCAACTGACCTCCTAAAGCCCTTGCGGTAAGACGCTATAAATAACTCTCTTGTCAATTGTGACAAGTATAAAGGGAAGTTCATGAACACAATACCGTTGTAGCCTCTGAGGAAAGCAACACACCAGCAAGAGACGCACAAGATAAACACAGAAACCATGGCTTTGGTACTCAATAACATCGCTGTTACTACCACGACGCCGTCTTTTACAAGACCTATTCCAAGTCCTGGTCCATTTTCGTTCACGAGTGGAAATCCAGCATACAGGTGCTCGGAAGATAGCATTTTTACCTACTCAAACGCGTACCCAATCCCGCACTGTGTTCACAGGAATGGAGAAAACGAGGTACAAAGTATGAACTTTTTCAACTCAAGCGACCCGAGATTTGACTCGGTTATTCTCGATGACGATGCCCTCACGTCTCTCATCCTTGAGATGGAACTGGACAAAATGAATGCGTTACCCGAACTACAAGTAGTCAATGCGGATTTGACAGACTGTAGCGTGTTACCGTCGAACAAGCCACAGCAAACTTCATGATTTTTAAAATGACACGAGGGTTAAAATTCGCTGAAAAGGACAGCGTTATTCAGTGTTGGAGGAAAATCACAAAGTTTTGTCTCTTCAGGGAACGAATTTATTCATATCCGTGAATTAACCACAAGAATTTGTCAAGTGAACTGCCTGGGTGAAGAACTCAGTAACGCTGTTAAATTTGAATGTTAAGTTGGATGGACAGATTGGAATATCCTTAGTGACTTGTCACAATTTTGACAATTTTGTAAATATAACATGTAAAATAAATGTAAAAAGCTTCATTGTTTTGACCTTGCATGTCTCCAAGATTTACTTGAGACTCAACTGTCACCACATGGCACATAAAACGCTAAAAGGAAGGCGAGAACAAGCAAATAAGCTGGAGGTCTGGCTGGTTTAGTCTGGCTGTGTGCGTATCTGCTATTCTAATTATATTTTAGTGCATGTTCTTTGCTTGGCACTGCGTTCCGAATGACTACGATAAGAAACGTCTAGCATCGTAGCTTGGTAGATCGATATCAACTCAAGCTGTTCTGTGTTCCGGTACGTCACTCTGTCCTTGAGTAGTAATTTATCCCGTGGACATCAAAGGTCAGTAAACAACTAGGACAAAAGATATCATTCAGTTTCACAATCAAGAGTTTAAATTTTGAAATTTCTCCCTTGTTTTGGACGAGATTAGTAAATTATGCTCGCACCTGTAGAGTATTCTCAGAATTCCCAAACTTTGTCTATAGCATTTCCGGTGTAGACTGGCTATTCCGCGTAAAAATAACGCGGGAAACACAAAGGCACTGCCTGTCAAAAAGCATGGTGTCGTGAACGATTTTTTGGCACGTTTTTCGTTCGTCGTGAGCTGAGGCCTGTTTCCGTAATACAAAGAAAACAGGAATAACTAGACCGCAAGTAAAAAATACAGAAATAAATATCTCACATCACGAAACAGAAAGGTTCCCTCCGTAGTTTCCCGATTTAGCATTCTAATCGAGAATCCCGCGAATCGAATTACCGCTATCTCGACGAAGCCACTCAACTTACAGTTGGGTTCAAGAGTTAAATTTTATCAAAAAAATACAAAAAATTCCCAACCGCACTATTTATATAGTTGCCTCCCACAAGTTAACGACAGGAATTTTCTTCGACCTTTCAACGGAAGGGTCAAACATATTTTTCAAATTCAACTCATCATGGACGTTTCAACCTTGCTCTCTTTGACTCCACCGGTTCACTAAAAATTTCTCAAGGGTCCTAGAGGGAGGCTTAACTAATCCATGGAGTCTTTCTCCATCCCCCACTTTTCCTTAGACCAGAATATTCTCGACAGAAACAATGTTTAAGGTTTAGTGAGGTTTCTGTTTCGCAATCATCGCGGTAGCGGGGAATATTTGAGCGAGAGTTCGAAGCGCATCGTCGAATACTAAAGAGACCCCCCAATTGGAAATATACTGAGCGCGTGTAATTTGACTACGCAAATGTAAAATTCCTTTTGTTTTGTTTTGGTTTCTTTTGTTTCAGAACTAAAACGCAAAAGTCATAAAAGGGTTACAATTAGCTGTCAAGTCGAGCATTTTTTTCGAAACTATTAACCTGTTCTAAGACCTCTGCAAAACTCACGACAGAACTTTTTTAGAATAAAATAAAATGCACATTCCCCAGCGTGGGAACGTGAAGATACCGAAAGCTGCTTTATTTTCTCAAGATATCTGTCGAATGTCTAAAGCGTCTACAATAATTTCCTGTGAGGAAATGGTGAGTCTGAAGAAGCGTATCTAAGCAAATCGAGATCTTTTAATACCAATCCACGTTGATCCTTAGCATTAACAAATAAGGAGTTAACATGTACGCAAATGAAAACGAAATTCAAGGAACCTCAAGCCAGATTACAATGTACGCAATGCCGTCACAAGACATCTGCTCTGCCTGAGAAACCACATCAACAATAGGCGGAAGTTAACACTTATCCCAATAATTAGAAAAGCCACGCCACCATTACAAGAATAAACCAACAGGCAAGTTGGAAAGAACTTCGTGTCCCTGAAACAATTCTAGAAGTTTTTGTTCGGAAAGGAGTTTATAAGCCCTCGTGGGCTCAGTGATTTACGTCGGGCCATGTTGTTAACAAGGGTATACAGGGGTCATACATGGATATTTAGGGTTTACCGGGGTATTCATGATATGGGAATTATTCTAGGATATTTTCAAACTCTTAGGGGAGAACAAAGTTGTTCGAAGTAACAGGAGTTCGAAATATCCTATAGTGAATGACTGAAGGATAAATACAAGCAGGGAATGTTCTTTAGTTCAAAATAACGGGGAATTCGAATTAACCGGGTTCGAACCAGCGGTGTCCCCGGGGCGGAGTCCAACTGTCTTTGCCTCCTTCCACCTCCCCCCATACCCCGTCCCCCACCAACCCAAACAATCAGAAAGAAATGTTGCTCTTCGACCTCTTCATGCTGCTATGTTACATGGAAATATGCACAGGCGCCAGAGACAGGCGTTATAACTTCCTGTACTGTTAACGGTGTCGTTAAACGCCTGGATCAGTTCAAGTGTCCTTTCAGAATCCAGCTGTTTGACCAAATACAGTCATTTATGGGTCGGCGGCATTTCACCTTTTACCAAAATAATGCAATTAAGGAAGCTGTCATCAAGTCCGAGGCGTCAGAATTACCACGGGATTACCATTGCAGTGTGCCACGACTGCCACGAAAGAGATATTAATAGTGGTGAACAATCCTGAATGTTTCCTTACAGTTCACCCTACAGTTACGGAGTATTTAATCATCTTCCCGGAAGATTTTGCGTACCATGCCTATAATAAACATGGTAGGGCGACGATCAAAGAGAGAAAAATATTTCCCTGCGAAAAGGTTCAATACTCATCGGGATTAAGATGGGGGTGGGGCGCCCAATTATTGAAAGCCAGACCATTTGATTTTTCATACTCTTTACAGACCTGACATTAAGTATAATATGTAGTTGCGTAAACCTGTTATCGACCCCGAACGCAAAAAGAAATATACAGCGTTCGCCCAGAAAAACTCGCACGCGGCAGGCTTGAATCTTTTCTGCTTAAGACCTGAGGGACCTGTGACCAGGGTACATTCGTTTACATTTGATTGCGCCAACGTTAACGGGCTTTAGCAAATACTGCCTTAAGTTTTTTTAGCATGCATCTCTCTCTTCGTGTCTCTGTATTTCCTTTGAAGTCTAAACTGGAAAACTAGTTGATCAAATTAAAATTTTGATGGATTTTATGATCGGACGCGGTCGGTCGATCAGGGCGTGAACACCTGCTGCGATCTAACGGTCAACGGTCACTTTCGAATCACGTATAGCCCGTGAACATCGCCCCCCTCCTCGATTTTTTTTGAGGCGAGGGGGCGGATGTACACAGGCCAGTGACATTACAGCTAAAGCGGAAAGTATTTTTAGAATGTGTAATTTCAGAAAGACAAAAATGGTAACCAAAACCAAAACCTTCTGCCTGCGATCAGGTTTTTTTTTTGTGGGGGGGGGGGGGGGGGGAGGGCGATCGTTTCTTTCTTTTCCCTTCCCCCGCTCGCACCCGCCCCTAAAAAAGAACGTATGATCTACCAAAGCTACTTGCAATACTCGGATTAAAGGCAACGTCTTTTGTTGCTACAAATGGGGACCGGACTACATGTACCTTGCTCCTCCGTCGAAATTCTCCTCTCTGCCTTGGAAAAGATTGCGGTGTCTGTGTCGTCATGACACCTCAATCTCTTTGATTTTTTGGATGGTGAGAGGACCGTTAGATAATTAATAACGCCATGACAGTCGTCTAGAGCCCTGGGGCCCGTTTCTCGAAAGCCCCGGAAACTGTTCGAGCCCGTAAAGCTATTTTTGGCTCATCTGTATCTTAAAAATGGAGAAGTGTATACACCTGAAACTTCTTGTATGAAGGGAACCTCCATCATATTAAGAATATGTAAATAAAACAGCTCTGTAATCATAAGGTTCGAGATTTTGCTACGGGCTTTCCGGGTGCGAAAACTTTTCGGGACCTTCGAGAAACGGGCCCCAGGGACCAGTTTCTCAAAAGCTCCGGAAACTTTTCGGGCCCGTAAAGCCCGGCCATTTTTAGTCCATCTGTATCCAAAAACGGAAAAGTGTATACGCCTGAAACTTCTTGTATGAAGGGAACTTCTCTTCATACTAAGAATTTGTAAATAAAACAGTTCTGTAATCGTAAGGTTTGAGATTTTGCTATGGCTTTACGGGCGGCGACCCGAAAAGCTTCCGGGGCTTTCGCGAAACGGGCCCCAGTTTATTGGAGCTACACAAGATATTTTAGGTCATCAATTGTTTCAAAGTGAAGGAAATCTGAAAATAAAAGTTTTCCACGGTATTAAAAAGGTAAGAACAAAAATAAATGAAAAACCAGGGTAGAATTATTCTTTTTCACCCAGTGCAGCGACAGATATCTGAACAACCTTACGGCAAAATGATGTTGAAGCCACTGACAAGACAACTCTAAATTGGAGTTCTCGAAGAATGATTTTTGAGGGGAAAAAAAAGGTTTTGAACCGAGTGGCTCTCTTAATCCAGCGAACATATGGCAGGAGCGCTGACCGTGACAGATGGTAAATTTTGAACCCAGCTTCAAAATTATTGCTGAACTCAAAGACAACTGAAGCAGTTTTGTACTCATGCAATTTGGACACAAAGACAACAATAGTTCCATAATGTAAAAAAGGTCATTTTGAGTAGTCCAAGCGACAAAGGATGACTCATTTTGTTTATCTTTTCCAACGCGAGAAACGGCCATTTTTGTGATACCACCTCTCCGCTCAAGGGGACAACTTATCATAACTTAGAAACTTACGCTTTCTCTCTGATCGTTATGAGTTGTACTCGGCAGATTTCCGATTACGGTCAAAGTCTAAGGACTCTAAGCGTAATTTAATTCAACCTGAGACTCGCCCAAATAACGGGAAAAAAACATAACATCTTTCATATCATTGACTATGGGCAGTCCGTATCCGTCTTCTCCCGAAGTGCCTTCAGAAAGAAAGGAAAAGAAATACAAAATAGGTACAAAAACTGAAAATGAACCCACACCCACAAAGCGGTGAGTCGAGTACCCGTGAGCGTTTCCGTCCAGCTGGGGCTCTAAACGGCTGCTATCGATAGACACACCCGTCCTCCTTCCCACCAAAGAATCAAAGCCGGATAATAGAGATCCAAGTGTCAGACAAACACGATGTGATGCAGAAGCACTGCAACCCGGAGAGTTGGGAAGGGAAAGGTGCCTCATTGATAACGAGAGTTAGGCAAGCCAGTTAAGGAACCCCCAGTTCCAATTCGCAGAAGAAAAAACCATAAACGCTCTTTTTCTGCGGAGTATTGTCTATTGTGTTTTCATATTTCCAACTTGCGTTGCTGCAACTCCACTCAAGCAAAAATTGACACTTTTAGATCATGATATCAGTAATGCGGCTCTTTTAGTTCGAGAGTCTTTAATTGTTTCGTATTTTGAAACTCAGTGAATTCTGCAGGTTACTGTCTTTACATCACACGACATTTCCCACCGAATATTCTTCAGATTTTAAAGCCTGCGCTGGCCTCTACTCCACTTAATTGTAGTTTCTGTTTTAGTTACCCTTACTCTAGCTAGTCAGCAAACAATCACAACCTAAAAAATAAACTAGTATTGTGCCAAGGACTGCAAATAAATTTCCCATGGTCATTTCTTTACCGACAATATCAATATATTGCATGGGAATGCCGTTGTAAATTGTTGTCGTTGTTGTATCTGAATTATTCCACCTTTGGCAACGAATCAAACTTCTTATTTACCCGAAAAAAAAGACGAAAGGGAGTGGTGTCTAAAACGTAAAAGGTGGATGAACTGTAGCTAATTCCACTTGGTAGAAACATAAATCTATAAAGAAAGCAGAAACACAGCAGAACAGATGGTGGCAGAAGAAAAAAAAATAACCTCGGGGCAAAGCGGTTCCCGCGAGGCAAAGCGCGAAACAACAAACTCAAATCACAAAAGGCACCGGGCCGGAATCGATCGCGGACCAAATTGGTGGGTGGCGAACGCTCTCTCCTCTGCGGCAGCCCCGCTCCCAAAACACTAAGGTCTGGGTGTCTTCGTAACCGATACAAAGCGCGAGGAAACACACTTTTCATCGCGACTTTCATCACAACAGTTTGGTTTTCCGACAGTTAAACGAAGTAAATACGTTTAGCATCTCGGAGAAGATTGGTACAAAATCAAGGAAACTACCGCGACAAGTGTCCTATCTTGCCGGAAGGCATTGTGAATAAAGGAACGACGAAAGATTATCAGAGCGACTTTGTGGACTATTGGTTTGCTATTGGTTTGCGACGCCGCACAAAAGAGAATTAAACAACTGCTTCATCCAGAAATATGTTAGTTAACTGAGTATAGAAACGATTGTATGTTTGGTCTAGGTCGCACACAATTCTACCGGTCATGAAAGTTTCACGCTTCCGGCTCCCAACCACTGAGCAAATGGAGAGTCAGTTCAGTTAACTAACTACAGTTCAAATGCTTCTTGTTTTCGCTTACTGTATAAGGTTGATAAAGAACATTTACAATGAACGTGATGGGCGCTGCCGAAAAACGTGGTGCGCACATTTTGTAGCTTCCATGCGTCTGGCGGTTTGTAGCTCAATACATGTAGATCAAAATCATCGTGAAATAATGCCAGCGAAAGGCCTCACCCCTCAAAGTGTGCTTTTGCGGCTAGACAATATTTTCTTGGCGTTATCCAGCGAGAAAAACCGCAAACTATTACTACGCGTTCTTCTAAGGTCACAGTATGAAGACAGCGGCATTCAAGTTACACGAGAGAGTTCCAGGTGCCATGAAAACTAAGCACTTCATACTGTTTTGGTTTTACGGCTGTAATTACGTCTGTACTGATAACGGATTACCCAGACATAAATGATATCAATGGAGAACATTCGTAAAACTAGTTAGGTATTAACAACACAGGAAGCAATGTGTTGCCGTCAGCCAGAAGAAAATTAACAGTGAGGCGTTTCTGTTCTCTCCTCTGTGGTTTCCGACACAGACAGAAAAAAACAGGGCCATTGAACATGGGATCAACATCCTTGTCTTGCCAATTAAACGGTTGTTAAGTCCTTAATATTTATAGATCAAATCGGATGCTGTGAATGTCCCAGAACAAAGCAAAAACGACCGCAGTCACGTACTTCCGAAAGCAAAGAATGGCTGTTATTTTTAAAAGTTATAAAGCATGAATTTGAAAGAAATTCGTATCATTTCTATTACACATTACAAAAGAAAGAACAATTGGAAAGAAATCGAGGTTTTGTCGGGACCAAATCCGCGTTACGATAACTGTGAATTTCAAAAATACCTTTGATATCTGCGTTCCTATATTTTGTCGCCGGCTTTTGACAAACCAACGGAAATGCCACACAACTTATTCAAGTTGTTTTCAAGTTGTTCAATTGCCACCTCTTCCTTGTACCACATATAATTATTGCCCACTTTCTGACAAGTAACAGTATCCGAACAAAAAAATTGTGTTCAACTCAAAAGTCATGAGACACCGTTGACCAAAGTATTCCAAAAATGTAAAACATGTTAAATAGCATTAAACAATTTATGGAGCGATGAACGGATAACTCAAGAGCATTTGCACGAACGAGAACACTATAAAGCAAACTCCATCCCTTTGGTGATACTGTTTCGTAGCGATCGTAGGTAGGGTCCCTAGGGATCCGAATTCTACTTTCGAATGACGAGCATCCCTTGAAGTACTCCTTACACGAGGAGGCTCCGCCCGAAAGGGAAATCTTTTTCAGGTTGGGGGTATACCAAATTGCAGGAATTTCATAAAGGATAAGGAAATCTGTCATTTGGTCCTTTCACACTATTTCCAACAAACACACCAAAAGACTGAGTCATTCAACCATGCTAATCAATCCAAGATTGTAGAAAAGGGATAAAGTGGGTCTCCTTTAGGCAGGTAAAAGGGATACCATTTCCAGTGGAACGTATATGGAGGCTTTCATACACGAAGGGCTACCTTTTCTGTCAGTAATTACCTATTTATAATATAACAAAAAATCGCTGTTTATAAAAATCCAAAGAATCAAACGTTCCTTGGGTTTGAACTCTATTGCATTTCGAAATAATGTTTGTTTGGGACCAAGTGCACGTTAAAAGATCCCTGAGCTTCCCAAAACATGTCATGACAGCATGGTGTAGCTAACAACTTGGGCTGGGAAAAAATATATAAATTAAAATTCAGAAATGACAGAACAGTTACGAGACTATCTTTTCAATAAGACAAGTGGTAAAGTAAACATGAACTGTGAATTCCACCTTTTGCTACTAACACGATCTACACTACTGCGGAACAGAGGCCACAGTTATACTCTTCCCGCAATACGAACGGTACGTTTCAAACGATGTCTCATGAATAGATGGCTTTTTAACGGTATGCCCTTCGCCAATTTTACATAATTTGAATATTTGTAGGTTAATGCCGTATCTCCACTGTTTGTGGACTTATTTATATTTTTGTAACAAGGAACGTTTGATTCTTTGGATTTTTATAAACAGCGATTTTTTGTTACCATGCAAGGATGTACATGTACAGCTCATGATTTCGATATAGAGAGTCGTCATCTCATTTATACATGCTTATTCACGTATAACAACAAACGTCGGAGAGCAGAGCCCCCTTAACTCAATGACAAAATATCGAGTTCTATTTCACACGTGATCAATCAAATATGTTTTTATTGCTGCTGCCGTTGTTGTTGCTTCGTTGATGTTGCTTTAGTGTCAACGAATTGCGTATCGAAAATGTCTGAAACGACTCAGTTTCATTGAAGTAATACTTAAACGTGGTAAATATGAATATCTAAATGCTGGGATGTACAATCATGCCAATGACATAACAAATCGTGCCATCATTTTTATAGTTCTGCAACAAGTCAAGCACACGACCGGTGTGTCCCACGTATAACAACAAAAAGCTTCAAAGATGCAGGGCCTCTTAACTCCATTCACAAAATGTCCCGCTTATTTGCATACTAATCCAAGTTATTCCAAATAGTCAACACAATAACAGCTTCATATAAGCCAATGCGGAGCTTCCATGAAGTTCGGCACTTGACCGAGCAGGCCAAGACGCCCGAAATTAAGAAGAGCTTCTTCTCAAATCTGAACCTGGTAACGTGCACCGATCACGCAACATAACCAGGCGCCTGCAAGAAACATCCGAATACAGTGACAAGCACAGCAATGCCAAACACCCAGAGTGACAGTTTATCCATGACCATGGCTGCTATCCGCCACTCCTCTTTGTGATTGTTGATCCTGTCGTCGACGACCGAGTTCTCCACAAGTGTGTCAACTCGCTCCAGGATCCTCTCGCCAAGCTGTAGAACAGGATCTTGGAAACCGTCCTGTTGGTTCAAAGAGATTTCCGACGCGTTCAGCGCTGGTGATACGGACAGAAAACCGTTTGCCGTTGAACTAAGGTGTCTATAATGACTGTCATAGGGGTTGTTGTTGTGGCTGTTCGACACGTGAAGTTTAGTCCTTGTTTGGTGTGTTCTACCAACCGGTTCCAAAGCCGTTTGAATGGTGGCCTTTCGACCCGTATCCTTACGCAGATTAGAATGTTCTTGAATGCGTTTGAGGTTTTCCATGCTAATTCCAAAGAAGTGGCCGAGGTAGCCGAGCACGTATTTTCGGACCCACTTTGGCATCTCGATGACATCAGAGTGGTAATACTTCAGGATGTAGCACGTCCAGACCAGGCCTACGGCCATTTCAACCATTCCAGCCATGTAGAACTTGGCGATGAGTGGGACCACATCTGAAGATGGAGGAATTGTTTCCGCTACCACCAACATAAAAACCGTCATGGCCAGAAGGATGGTTATTGTGAGGGAAATACGTTCACCTGTGAAGGGTAAGGTAACAATCTGTATTTAAATATTGACCTATTTTCTTTTCTTTACTTTACTTTTTGTTCATTTTTAGTTAGCAGGGGCAGCTGCTTCGTATACTGCTAAAATTTCTTCTCCTGTTACGGTAGGAAACCAAGACACCATCTTGCTTACAACTCTCGCAAGCTGGGAGGTGGACAGCACAAAACTATCCCGAGCTTGAGTAGCCAATAAGAATGCGTGAAAAGCACTCTCCACTGATTTGGTATATGCTATATAGATCACGGAGTCCCCTACGGAAACCGTGTAAAACAGTCTTAAAGCAATTTTCAAACCTTTCTTTTAGTTAAACTAATGCTTTCACCGTGTTGAAGCAAAGACTGTGTGAAGGCTAGGTAGACTGCCCTACCCTCCCCTCCCGTCCACTCCCAACCACCCGGTTTAACGGTCGCAAAGGAGACCACCATATAGTGGCAGAACCTTTAAGAAAACGAGATTAACTCACCTGATTCTGCTGGAAGTACAAAGGATACATTTATCAACACAGTGATGATGACCAGCGGTAATATCAGGTTCATCATATAGAACAGCGAACGCCTTCGGATGATGATCGTATACGTCACATCCGGGAACGGCTCCTCGCAACAGAAATACTTCAAAACATTCCGCCGGGCCGGAGCGCCAACAAGTTTCCATTCTGCGCTCTCGATGTAATTTCCCAGGTCAGCGGACATGCTCTCATTTGTGACGTCCAGCCGGAAGCCATCGTAAGTCCACGATCCGAATTTCATTTTACAATTCTGTGTGTCAAATGGGAAGTACTTAATGTCGATGCGGCATTTGCTCTTGAAGGTGACCGGCGAGAGCCATACATTTTTTCCCGAATGATGAAGAACAACCCTGAAGTTCAGGCGGTCCAAGTTGCCGCCAAAGCTTATGTCGTCGTCAGCGCTGCAAACGAACATGGTTAATGTTAACACCGAGTGTTTTAATTGGCTTCTTCAAACATGAGAAGAGACAAGAATAGATCTTAATAAATTGACTTACGGTCGGCACACAAGGGGACAATCCCCTTCGTGTGTACGCATAGGACACATATTGCGGGGATAGAAAGCAAGCTGGTGCACACGAAGACAATATATATTGGCTCATTTCTGTTATAGGAGGGAAGGAAGGGGGGGGGGGGGCAGTTTGCAAGAGAAGGGTACGCGACGCGACATTGAAAACTGAAATCATCTTGTCCCTACTTCATGACGCACGAATTCAATTTACTTGAATTTTCCGCAATACGTTGCGAGGACAAAAACAGAGCTCTTTTTCTGGGCGAGCCTTCAGGGACCTAGCATCTTGAAGTTCTCTATCGCCGCATCTAAAATTGAATCTTAGGTGTCAGAAATGACTTTCCTTTACAAATGCATTATCGACAAAACAAAATGGATGGGTAAATAAGTACTGGATACACAAAACTCCATTACTCACTTCTCATACAGAACAATATCCGGAAGCCAAACATTCTTTGGAGCAACATTAATTGTTGTTAATCCACCATATTCGCTGCTATTCCATGCTAATAGTGGATTATTCCAAATCTGAGGACAGATATCCAGCACGATTAAACCTCAAATTAAAACAGCCTTGTTACGTGAATCTAACTCGACGCAACTGACTAAACAACAAAATATCGATACTTACCCAAGATGGTACTGTGCTATGATTGCTAACTTCGTTGAATGTATATTCTCTTCACCAACTCCTTATTTCTTATGTGCACTTTTGTGTGTCTCTGTGTTCTTTCTTGCTTCCTTAATCGCTTTCATTCCCTAATCTGTGCGTATTACTTCAGTGTCGCCTTCATCTATCTTCCTGGTTGCTAACTAAATTCTATACTTCTCACCGTCTCCTTTCTTTCTACGATATGTGTTTACTGCACGTCCGAGGATCACAAGACTATGACACAGTCGTAAGAACATGTCTCAAATCCTTCACTGAAGATTATGTGTCTTATTCTCCAACTGAACAGGTAACGTAGACTAGAGTTCGGAAGTACTCCAAAAGATGATACGGTCTGTGACAACACTCAGACTGAGTTTGTGTTTGCACCGAAGGAAAATTCGTGTTCAACTGTGATCAAAGTTAAGAAATACAATGAAAGATAGAAAGGAGGTGATGAGGTTTGGCGTGCAAAGATGACCTTTTATTAACCAGCCCTGTACTCTTTCACATCACCGTCCTATTGTAATCTTTTTATTTTACAGATAACTGATATAGAAGCACATGTTAATAGGTCTTACCTGCCTTACCCAGGCGCTAGTTGTTAGAATTTGATTCTTTTCATCCTAAAGAGCAAAGGAATACCTTCAGTCCGTTAAAGCATTTTAATTCGTGCTATACATATGGTGTGGTAAAACATACACAGGACTAAAGCTTTGGAAATAGGGTTATATAAACAATAGCCTCCATTTGGTGCGAGAATATGCTCGGATATTTGTCCGCAGACATTATCTGTTCCGAGAACCGAACAGTTTTCCCAAAGCTTAGCTCGAGGAAAACTGTGAGCTTTGGGGAACAGACAATGTCCAAGGCGTGAGGGATAATCTCCAAAGAGCGAGGGACTGTGACAGTTAAATGAGCTAGTTCCCGACACTTGATGTACAAGATTACTTTCAAACAGAAGAGAAAAACCTGAAAACAATAGTCAGAATCATCCGAGAAGTAATAACCAGAATTAACAATCGGCTCCGAATGCACAAGATTAAGATGGATTGCCAACAATACACTTGAAAACAATGGCCATTTTTTAAGATGCGCTGGCCATAAGGTACCTCCTTTTTAAAATTATCTGAGAACAGAACAGAACGAGCCTGGCCAGGCAACGTGAACCCGGACCACTCGATCCAGAGTCTAACACATTAACCATTAGCAAGGCCACAGCCCTTCTCAGACATGGATTGGCGTGTACAAAAGTACAGCTGCGAGAAAAGGTCGAAAATGGAAAATCTCAACCACATAACAATAGCGACTTTGTCATTTTTACGCCGGAACGAGGAAGAAAACCTGAATGTAAAGCTGTTCAGAATATCTTACCACATCCACGATCTGATTGAGCGTTAAACCAAAAACAACAACGACCGCGTCTGAGTCGTTCACAACAGGTCGTTCGTTCTTGTCGTAGTCGGAGTGGAAGAGCTCCTTCAACAACGCCCGTTCATATTTACTGGCATGGCAGCCTGCAAAGAAACGAATCAAAAATAACCATTGACTCCCAAATAGTAAAAATATCACCGAGTCTTTTTTAAAATGAAATATTTAATGAAACCATTGCGATCGGTTCTCCTTTGAACTAATTGTCAAAGGGAACTGAACAGCTCCCTTTGTAACCCTTTTAAACCCAATTTAATAAAAGATCTACAGAATCTTATTTTACTGTGCTCGTATTCGGTATCCGAAGCATGCTATAAGCTCTATTTACCGTCACGTTAGTGACGTTAACCTATATATTCAGTGAGTCAATGACTTTGCAACCTACGATATAATGTTAGTTTAGAACTTTTCCTTGAGTTAAAAATATACTGGACTGATGATCATATTAATAGAGAAAGGGTTCTTATATAAACTCATGGACAACCTTTGCACATTGTAATTGGATTTTCCCAAACAAAGTTAACGAAAAAAGGGTGCCAATGTTCTCGCCAACAAACAGGATTGATGTCGCGTGCGTCAAGTCTCGCATTCGCAGTTTGCTCAGACATCAAATCCTCCTAAAAACAATTCACAACTGACAAAATAAAAATTTCTTTCACCAAATTCACTACATATAGTATTAAGGCTGCAGCTGAAGTAAGATAGGAAGTCTAACCGACCTAAAACAATTTAGACAGCGAATAGAAAACGACATTCACGTCTACGAGGAACACCTGACAAAGCCCCGGAAACACCCCGCAACACCCCTGCCAAAACGGCACGGGTTTTCTAAATATAATTTTAGCTGCTACTAAATTAAGCTATTTTCTGTTTGGTTCCGCCAAGAGTATTTTAGCCTGGAGCAAACGCGGGAAAAAGGAAGGAAATTGATATCATTTGTTCGACCAGGCTCGTCTTACGTGTCACCGAAGGGTACCAAAACTACAGAAGAGTTCACACTAGGGACATATATCTGGGCCAAACACTTCCCGAACTATTCCTGGTTTCCGAAGCATGAAACAAACCTATATGATTTACTGTACAAATAGTAAGCTGGATGTTACAGACTAAAGGATCGTTTATTCAATTTAAAGCTGAGGTCAAACAGCTGAGGAGAATTTTAATCAATGCAAAGAACAGTTCTTCATCTGCTCAAACATATGAAACGCTCTAAAAGGCGAGGGAACGGATCAATGAACAACGCCGCTCGTGGGCAAAACAAAAGACAGTCCATTTGGATAAATATGCGGTCAATAAATAGAGGACACAGCTTTTAAGCCAACAAGAAGAAAAACAGAAACTCTTTAAAACGCCTTTAGAAAAAAATGCGAAGGGGATTCATAACCCTGGGAGATACTAGAAATAAAGACCACGAGAGTCGTGTAACAAAAGGCATTCTCTTGGTTTTGGTTTTACTTAGGAAGACGGGACCAACTTTAAACACTTAAACAGACTCCATTCCAGCCAAACTGATCACTTAGTTAAGCAGATTGTCTTATTTTCCACACCTTATTCTATTCTAATGTAGTCAGTTCACAATTTCATTTCTATAAATAACGTTACATTTCTTGTAGTAGTTTGCAATAAAAAAATTTGGTGACATGCCGTCGCCGACGTGTCATGTTTTTATATCGCTACTGTTTACTTGAGAATTGATATGGGGTGTATTTTGGAGATATAATATTTTGGGGTCTTATGTCATGCGGGTACTTTAGGGGGGGGGGGGGGAAGAAGAGTTCATTAACACGCCATTTGCACCTCTCCGTCAGTACACAGCCTGCGAGTAGGACACCTTTGCAGGTGTCAGCTAAATATGCTGCCGGCGTAGCAACATTTAGCGAGAATGTCACAACACAGCTTAAGCCCCCTATTAATAGTTTCAGGCTTTTATGCGATAGAATGGGCAAATTTAGGCTCACCCACTAACTCTCGAAACGAGTTAATTCATTGTTTCTTTAAACAATAGATAACAGGTGACAACAACGCCCCTAGCCCTAAAAAACCATTACAGGTAGTGCTTACAACGGGCTTAAGAAAAGAGAGAGGTTCCAGAGAAGCAATGTCTCACTGAAAATTTGAGGAGAACTGGTGATCTGGAATAAAAACGGCGGTTTTTTCTTCATTTCGACAAAAATGCCTTTATTATACACACTTTTTTGAGCGGCTATAAGCAATGCTAGCCTTTTCGTGACTGCGAAGGACCAAATTAAATTATGATCACCCTGCAGCGTTTAGACTGAAACCCCTTTTAGAGAAAACTATGCTACTTTTTATATCGTAACTCAAGATAAATGCAATGAATTATTAAAAAATTCCCGAGGCTTTATTGCCTTAATAAAATTGATAAAATATACCCGCAGTAATTGAGAAAAGCAAAGGTTAAAACTACAGTCTTATCACAACGGCCTCGCAGGTTTTGTAAATTACAATACTATCGGTCGGATCATTGATTGATAATATCGGTGTCAAATGCTGTTTGTTTGCTACTTTTAATGGAAGGTTTAAACGGTTTATTGTATACCAAAGACGGCAAGGAAAGATACAAAACGTGTAGAATATTCCCGTGAATAAAAAGAAAAGATAAACAGCGGTTTTGTGACGCAGTAACCCACGCCACAAAACACTTAAAGGGCTTTATAAATTAAACGTTTTACGGCGAGTTACAATCATTCTGATGCATCACAGTTAAAAATGACTTTGCAGTGGATTTTTGCTTGTTTCTATGTATATCTTTTTTAAGGCCCCGTCCACTGCGCCGGAGGAATTTGAAAACGGAGGTTCCACTTAGAAAACGCATCAAATGTTTTACGTCCACGCTACGCCGGTACACACGGTTAAACAGACGTCATGGTTTTCGGAAAGCTCCGGTTTCAAAATGTTTTCTGTCCGCACTACAAACGCAAAGCCGGCGTTTTCAAATTCTTCCGGCTAGTAGTGCGTTTTCAAGCTCCGTTTTCAGTCGGTCCGGATTAGTGTGGAAGGTAGGCCTAATCGTAGAAATGAAGCTGCGTTTTCAAATGTCTCCGGCGTAATGTGGACGCTGCTTTATGCATCGCAGTTAAAAATGACTTTGCTATGGATTTTTGCCGCTTTCTATGTATATCTTTTTCTAGTCGTTAACCCGTTAACGTACGAGGTACCATACTCAATATTAACAGTACATTCTAAACGTAATCAGTGCAACAAGGCCGTACGCTGTATCTAATTACAACACAGTCACTTCAAACACGAACGTACCTCCAAGAAACGCAGTCCAAGCGAAACACAGAAAGATAAACTCCAAACTTCTGGAAATTTCCATTATCAGATTCTAAAAGTACTCTACACCCAACAAGACGGTACCACCTAAAAGTAAAAGAAAACCATTTATTTTTTTCATTCGGTCGAGAAAAGGGTGGATGGTAATTTACACCTCTATAAGGCATTATCGAAAGGCTACCAGTTCAGCTGTTGATGAATCGTAAGTTTAATTTAGCTTTGAGATTTTTACATAAATATTTCAAAGGTCGCCGGCAGCCCATTAGAAACCTGACCTATCTTTACTATTAAAGGAGGCCAATGTCCGACTGAAAGAACTGCCGTGTTTCAAGGGAAGCTTCTATGAAATTCTAGCACTCGAAAAAAAAAATTTTCTCGAGCAAAATTTTATTGCAAAATCAAACGATTGGCATATACGTACGCTTATAAAAATATGACTTTTGAACTATATATATGAATTCATGTTGTATCTAAGAAAAAAGCTTCTCTGTCTTAATGGTAGAGATAGCAAATATCGATATATTAGTCAATTTTTAAACAAAGAACTCTGAAACACACTGATCTATATCTTCAGCCACTGGATCTATAACACGGGGAATACATTGTTTACTCCGTTAGGTGATTTAATAAAGACTTTCTTTAACATTCAAAATTGTTGGAATAGTTCACTGAAAGACAGAATATTAGATAACAAAAGCGCTAAGTGTCACACGAAAACTTTAATCTCCTTTCCATTAACATGGCCTTTTCAAAGCCTACAACCAGCGCAGCACCACACAAGACATATCACTTACATACTTAACGTTTTTACAGTTAATAGTCTCCCAAATTGGTGGTAGACACAACTCACATAACCCGCCTTGGTGTGTTCAACTTCTAATAGGCAAAGCTAATGTCGCTTATTTTCACCTGGGTAAATTACCGTGCGAACCGAAAATCAAGAGTCACCTTTTTCGCAGACGCCAACCGTCCACGCACTGAATTATTAAACTACCTATTGACAAGCGTAGGCTTGATGTTCCTTATAAACAGGTTAAACTCGACAGCGGTACAGAGCATTCAGTAATTCCAAGCCTGCCTGTCCACAGGCACAAGAAAGATCGGAAACACTTCACGTAATACTCACAAAATTCTAGCCTAATTAAACCATATTTTTAGCTCAAGAAAAAATACTTCGCACATGCATACATATATGACTTTACTTTATCTCGAATTTACAAAGTAGTTAAAAAGCTAATATCTTCGAGGAAAATAACATTGTAAATATAAAACAACAAGAACTACTAGTAACTGTTGTTTGTCTTCATTATAAAAATTGCACAACATCAAACATTTCATTTCACTCAGTGACTCCACTCGTGAATGCTGGCCACATTAACCGAGATGGTTGGATTTAAAGGAGTTTGAGATGACAAACTGTCTGAAGTTTAGCTCAAGCTAAAACAGTGGCCGTAATAACGAGTTGGCCCTAGGGCGGTGTCCAACCGTATTTTTCTTTTCGTTTTTCTGTCGCGTCAGTGAAAAAAACGTTTGCATACTTCTGTGACTGTCAATGATCAAAATATGTGGATGTAACAGAATTAGAATCGCCTAACGTAACAGTGGCGGACCAACAGGCGCTCAATTAAATGAGAGGGGGGAGGGGGTGGGATCGTATTCCAACACGGAGGGAGATTCGTCTATTTGTCTAGGTCACCAGTCCCCTCTGATAGGTTTCCACCTGATGTGCATGGTTAGCTTAGTAGCTGTTGTTATAAGTCGCCACAAACAACAGCTGTAAAGGAGACTGAAAAGAGACTTTTATTTTGATCCATCAGCCAAATGGAAGTTATATATTTCCAATGAAACACACTGAAAAATTTGCGAAAGGCGTTTAAGTTCTCAGCTCGTATTCCATCTTCATTTTCCTAAACTGAACAACATTGCTCCTTTTGAGCATCAACAGATTTCAACTTACAATTTCTATACAGAACTGTAAATTGAGGAGCCCCTGGTGAATAGAATGCAGAGAATAACCAACTTTGAAAATCTTTTCAAAGAGTAATGGAAAAGTAATATTGATATACGGAACCAGGGACTGAAAATGTCAAAACAGATCATCTTATCGCGCGTGAAATCGCTGCTCAAGCGCCAATCACAGATGTACAACTGTCAATACATTCTTGGCGGTTCCTGGAGTTTCCTTTGTTCCCTTCCAACTAAATATTACTAAAACTACGAATAAAAAGCGCTGTGAAGTGAATAAACAATTCTAAAGAATACCACGCTGTTAAAAAGTCATTAACGTAAAGTCGAAGAAGATTTATTGGCGCTCAATTGACTTTTTAATATTCCTCACTGTTGTGTATTCATTTGAACGCGCGAACTTTGGAGGAAAACCAACAATTACTGACAAAGGCAACAAATAGAGTCGTAACGAAATGGAATCTTGTGCAGATTACAAATTGTAGCCAGGTGGAAAGGAATTATTGAAACTTGCTATTGTTAATCTTACAATACTGGGAGTACATATCTCTCAGTTAATTGAATTTGGTCTCCAATCTCGCCTTGACATTACGTTTTTGAAGCAGGGTAGGTGTTAAGCCGTTAAATAAAATAACCTGCTTAACTCAAAATATGATTGTGTTTTACACGATCGATCTTTTCAAAGGGCCTCTGTGTATTTTGTTAATGTTATACCTTAAAACATGGCCAGGCATAAACTTAGGCAAGTTCTCCTTTGAAAAAGTTGATCAAATTTACGTTAATTGACGAAGTTTCGCACATTTCACATGCAGCGCTGGCCCGCCTCGTATAAGTAATTACCAGTTTCCCCTTTGTCATTTATATTAAGTGCAAAATTAAATTTCGTACTTGCTAACTTGTCATGAAATTCACGCACGGTAGACCTTAGCCTCAATTTTACACTGAGTTGGTACAATTATGCATTTTCAACAAATTTCAATTTGCTGTCATGTCTGTCTGTATTACAAGGGGTGTCCAATTTCGCCTAAATTCCGGGTTTCATACAGAATTCCAAACTAACCTTTATTTGAACATAAGTGAGAAATACAAATAGATCAAGGGTGAAAATGTTTTGAAGGCACTTCTCAGCGGTTTGTGTTGCACGCAAGCCTAAGATTCGATAGAAGTTCCTGTTTTAAGCCCGACTGCCAGCGTTTATGACAGCAAAATTCATCTGTCATATGTCGTTGGTTTGTCGTTGCTATCAGACCCACAAATCTTTCCACGTTGCAGTTTGAAAACTAAAGTAAAACTTATCAAGTAATGTTTGTGCAATGTCGTTCCACTTTGTATTAAACTTTACAAGCAAACTTTCGTTAAAAAGATCTCGGTTACAGCTTTTACGACGCGCTAACATTGAGAAAATGGTTATCCAGGACTGACATAAAGCTTTGCACAAAACACGTCCCGCTACCCTGTTTATACTATCCTAAAATTATACCGCTAGGAGCAATACACAAGCTGACTCTGAAAACATAGCAAGGACCGACACTTTAAGAGAAAAAGCAGTTATTGCATACAAAGGATCTAAACAAGAAACTAAAATATGATACTCACGCCTTTGTTGGAAGATGATATTTACACAACGAAGTTGAACCACTTCAATGAGAACTGTCCTTCTCTCTGTTTCGTTATTTTCTTGCACTGAAAATCAAAAGTAACGATCACATTTCTGTCGCATATGAGCTACTGTACATTACGATGAAAGAAACACGACGACTTCATTTAGCAATTACTATTACAGATGATCATTGAATGTTATGCAAAGACTGCCATATCAATTCTGCGAGTAAACACCTTTAAAAAGAGCGCAAATGTGCCATTGTCTCTCTTCGCCCGATGCATTGGTTTCTACAAACCTTCAATGTATGCGAATAATTTACTATGATTGATGACGAATGGTTTTTTTAGCGAACACATTCGTCGTGCTTCGACACTCTTAACACAACACCATGGCTACCAAGTACCTTTCCGTCCTGGTTTTCCTCCCAAGAGAGTACTTCACACCAAAAACGATGCCGCAAGGAAAAAGATAAGAACAGTAAATTCCTCAGAGTAACTTTCCAGACAGTCTGCTTAAGCCAGAAAGAGGATAACAGAGACGGAATACAAGAGAAAACAAACCAGCGAACCAGCGAACAATTACCAGCAATAATTATGTAAAGTTTGATGGCTTTTAGTTTTAACGGGTTGTATTCAAATGGAGTTGTGTTTTGTTTTTTACAAACATAACGTGGCTTTTGTTCCACGCTACAAAGGGATTGATGAGTTAAAAGAAACCTGATTACACGACGAATGCTACTTCGAATGGAAGAACCCCGTCGTTAGTTACTACATCTTTCAGCGGATGTTCTTTGGCAAAATGGTCAATGTAGGAACATGGAAATCAGTCTTAACTGTGTCGTTTACATATTTTAAACACTAGGAGGGCTTCAAGCGCGAGCTTTGAACTTCGGTCTCCGAGGCTCATCAATATTTAAACACAACAGTAAGCAGTGTTTAACGCTCAATTAGCTGCGTGTTCCATCCAAGTTATGACGTCAGCCAGGTCTATATATCGTTATCGTGCATGCACGGAAATTAATCCTTAAGCATTCAACAAAATAAACGAAACGTGACTTGAAAATAAAACATGAGTGGACTACGTGCTTGTAGAGTATATTGTGCATCTTTTGGTTAAGTTGTATCCTTGAATTTTCAAAACAATGGAGTACACATTTAATGAGGTTATGAAGAGACCGGCTTCTCGGGTGTGTTTAGCTGCCTAGACGCCCTTCCGGCCATAAAACATCCGCCATTATGAGATAAGAAACATGGACTTATGTAGCCAACGATGACATGTTGGCTATCTAATAAAGAAAGCCGTTTCTGAACACCGCCAATCCGTACCTACTCTCCCTACTATTACCAGCTTTTTCTCACAGTCCTGGTGCATTTTTATACATATCCATGTTACAAGTTGTTACATTTATTTTGAACAGGCAAAATCTGTTTTTCCACACAGTTATTTCTGAAACTACTCCTGTGTGTGTAAGAGACCCTCAATTGTTCCTTTCTCTACCATCCACGAGAAAAATGATAGAAAACAGTTGCAGTAGCATATGGCGCGAGGTGTATACGGGGGGCTTGATTTTACGGATTCAGATTTTCTGGATTTTCTGGTATTTCATTTTGATTTTCGAATAGGAGATGTTTTTGATGCACGTAATCGAAAAGGTTGTAGAAACACAATGTTCATTTGGAAAACTTGTTTAACTCTCGGCTTTATAATTATTACTCAGTTGCTTGCAACGAGCTCTTTTTCGGCTGCGATGGATTACTCTGGAAAAGAACCATCTACGATGAATTGATATCTGCTTGTGTTCTGTAGGAGTGCTAATATCGTTTCCTTTTCTTATCAATATTCTTCGTCTTCAGAGGAGCGTTAACCTTTGCGGAAAATACAGCAATTGTGTAGGAACAGCTTTTTTCGCGTGAACTTTTTTTGAACTTCTTTCACGGGTCGTGAAGGAAACCGCAAAAATCGCAAATATGGGGTGCTTTCCATAATGTCGGAGCGATCGGTCAGGAACCAGTGGGAATACCCGGGGAAAATGGAATGACATTTTCCTACCCAACCGGGCCAACCAAGAGGAATGGCTCTTAACATCTTTTTAATCCTTTTCCGAATCCCCTACATAAGTAAAGAGAAGTAGGGTAATGAACCGGTTTGACAAAATGGAACGGCAAATTTCGGTTGGAATATTCCGGGGGTGGGGGGACGCTAATTAAAAAAATTTGGCCGGTAGACTGGAGCTCTTATTCGAAGGGGGCGCTAATTCGAGGATCTACGGTATCTCGAATTCCTTGCTATCTCGAACTCAAAACATTCACCCTTGGACACGCTTTTCAGTCAATTCACTGTTCCCTATCTTGAACCCTCGCAACCTCGAACTGCACTACTATCTGGCACTGCACTAAAATGTCTCGTAAACGTCAGCTCACCGAGATAAGAAATAAATCTGACTCTCCACCGTTTGTCCAACACATTATATTATAGTGTACGATTTGGCTCTAAGAACTGCACAATCTTTTGCTTCTCGTATTTTCTTTATGCAAGGCATGGCACAAAAAGAGTAATCCCGCTGAGCTACTGAACATCACATATAGGGGGCCGTATTATTAAATTTTAAAACAAAATTCTCGACATTGAGTTCTCCATTTCATTGCCAAACATTGTGATCAACTATTAGTTCGTGTGCGCTTTTTGATTCGTGTACATGTAATGTAAATATACCAGATCGAAACTTAGTGTTGCATGAAACTAGAGACTCCATTTTGACATGTACCTCAGCTAGAATTTGGTCAGGATTAGATGATATAATCTTCTGGAACGGTCTCGTTAAAGATCAGTTGTTTGTGATGAATTATCGCTAGATCTGGCCCGCCTGAGAAACTTTAATGCTGTTTGCAAGAGGCCGATAAGGTTTTGACCTCGTTGATCTAAAACTGGCCAGTTACTATTTCTTTCCTGGAAGTACTTTCTTTTCTAACCTAAATCGTTTTGTTTCCCTTCGTAACGTTCCGTATAAAAAGTGTTGGAGATGAGCAAGACGTCCAACCAAAATCCCGACAAATATATGGAGAGCTTCCGAGTCCCTTTAATGAGGTCCATAACTAATTTTATTGACCCGTTTCAGTCACTTATCAGTACCTTTCATTATCAAAAAAAGTTATCTGGACCCGTAAATTGTACCTGATATCTCTCATAATGAACACCTTTTGTATCTGTTGCACTTGTTATTACGCATTTTTCATTTCGAAACTTGTCAGCTAGTTCTATGCAATTTATGGAAAAGGAGGAACCTGAAGTCCGGCCTTCTTTGTTTAAATTATTTACCTTCTGTCGTAGTAAACTACTTTTGCATAACAACCTTTACTAACAATCTTTACCTTAAGGTTTTCCCCGAAAAAGTTGACACTTGACAGGGATTTTAGTCGGTAAAAATTGTTTTTGCAATTTTCCTTTATTTTGGCTGGAAATGTTTTGAACGATTGTGAAAATTGCAAAAGAAAACGATTTCGATTCGCTGTACTCGGTCAAAGGAAAATACGCTGACGGTGCTCGTGCGCAGGCGCTCTTTGCCTTCACGTGAACTGCGCAAGGCACTACGTAAGCCTAAATGTCGAGATGGAGTTCGTTTGACAGCTAATTGACAGTTCCAGTCAAGCCGCTTTAAAAGAACGTGAGTAAGATCTTTTAAACCAGTTGTGAAAAGCTGAGCTGCAAGTGAGACACTTTCCTCCGAGAGACATCTTTAAGCCATCCAAAGGTGAGACAAGGTGAGCGATCGAATGTTAGTTTCACTCCTTCCTTTGTTAGACTACAGCGAATATGAACCAGAGGGTGTTAGTAGTGGCGGGCTTGCACGACATGACAGATAGGTAATAAAGCAATTTGGAATAATGGCGGAAAAGAAATCGTGGTAGCATTAATAATGACGTGAGGTACTTATCAGTTTGGCCCTCAAGAGATGTTCTGGTAAACATTTTCTCTTATTACGTGCGGTCTAAAGGGTTCGGAAAATTCTGCTAAAAGTTTGGCGGAACGTTCCGGATGAAAAATAAGAAAGAAGTCTTAGAAACCATATGTACCTGTATCATCATAGACCTCTTAGCCCGCGAGCAGGCTCTCGCTGCCTCTGGTCTCATTCATTTCATATTCAAATCTGGTCAATTTTTTAACGTCGTCGTGCGAAGGTTAACATTGAATTGAAGTAGTCGAGAACTATTTTTTATTCAGTTAGAGATTCTTTTCCGATCATTCATGAAATTTTTAATGTGGTTGGGGCATTTATTTAACAAGTCGTTTACTAAATGCGCCTCTTACCATGAAGGCTCTAGTTTCTAAGCTCTCCATCCCCACGTCGTTCGTTCCGCCACGCGAGTCGTTCGTAAACTCGCTCGCGCACCAAAGAGATAATCCAGATAGCAGCGCATTCAAGAGTGCAAAACTCACACATTTGAACCTGCTCTCAAGTTATAGACCTCTAGGATGCGAAAATCTATGCATCTTTTTTCTACCTATCATTTTGTTGGGTAACTAAAGACGTTTAAGTAATTTTAACGATCATATAGTTAGATTATTACATTTATGGTCACCCTTGTTATATGTATGATCAAATCAGTTTATGACATTTACAGTTTAAAAATTTAATAGCATTTACATTTATGGTTATCAGGGTATTTCTAGATGACATATTGTTCATGAACAATTTTTCTCTTGTTTACATCATCAGACATGAAGTCTTTGATCTTTGTGGTAGTCGACATCTTGTCCATCAGCTTGACCAGGGTCACACAAGTTGAAAGCGCATGCGACAGTCTGAGCAGTGGGAAAGGGATAAACAACTGCAAGAAAGAATACCTTAAGCAACGAAAACTTGGAGCGCTAGAGAAGAAGCTAGTGGTACGAGAAGATGACGAGAAACAAGCCACTGATTTCTGACAGTCTTTTTGAATCGCTAGTACAAGTAAAACGGGAGTTTGATTCAAGTAGAATATAACACTGAAGTAGCAGATTAACAGCTTTTTGTAACATGAATCTCATTAACGAGGGCAGAAATAAACTTGTAGTAATCGGGATTTAACAAGTGCTAACATGCGACAAAGACACCATCAATTTTAATTTGTGGAACGAAAACAGCCTGGTTAAACTTGCTGGTAGAGAAATTAAAGACTAAATTACAAAACCATCAGTGCTAAGTTTCTTTGTTTTGATTCTCTTTCGATTTAGCGACTTGAAAGTTTTAAATTATGTCACAAGTTGTAACATATGTGTCGGAAATAAAATTCAGTTCAGTTTAAAGGAGCTCAGTCACGGCATTCTGAGTTATTTTGGCGTCATACAAAATTACCTTTATTAAAGGTGGCTTACTACAGTTTTGATAGATTAAAACAGCCCAACTTCTAACTCTTTTGAAAAATGTTCCAAGATGTTTTTCCTTTCTCTATTTACTGTTTACTTAAGTCTTTTACCATTCCATGTGAAACTTGAACGATTAAACGTCAACAAATGGCTAAAATGAACGACCGAGTACCTAAGGAGAGACTGGGCACTGGTAGATTCAATCACGTTTTTCTCAAAATCTACCCGTATGACCCAAGCTCAAAATTTCAGGAATAAGAAATTGGCTCTGATTTAACATTCATGCGAAGTCAAATAAAAATCTGTAAGACAGATTTTGAGCTATTTTTGATTTCACATTTTCTTAGTTTGCGAAAAATCTCGTTTTCACTGCATGTTCTGTATTATTAAAAATTCCCTACGTCAAAATTCAGATTTTTTGTGATAGATCATTCACGTGCTTTCTGAACTATTTTTTTGCCAAATTTCTTGAAATTCTAATGACTAGATCGGTGGAAATTGGCAAGTTTCTGCAAAAGCAATCGGTCTCAATTTTACGAGCAACTGCGCATGCACTGCATTTAACTGGGTTGAAAAAGCTGAGAATTGCTGGGTTCTCTGCATCGTTACCGTTTCTAATATATCTTTGTAATAAAAGACTAAAGCCATCAATACACTGCGTTCAAAAATAGAAAAAATTGCGCAGATAGTGCGGGTGTTGAGTAAATAAACTGATCGCTGGATCGCTCTATTGACAGCATATTTGTTTTTTCCAATCCTTGTGCGCGCGCTGAATTGCATCAGCAAAGCGCACACGAAAGCTGTGTTCGGCCACCTTAAATTCAGTGCGCTATGGACGGACAGTGAGCATTAGATGCCATCCACCAGAATCACCATCCTCTTAACACTTACATTATAATTTTCTTTTACATGTACTACTCATTTTAACACTAAGTCTATTTTACGTAACGAAAGAGAACAATAATTTGTATAACACGTCCGAGAATCGAAAGCGGGACACTGTGCAAGCTCTCTCGCCACTATACCAACGAGGCGCTAGCCGAGAGTTTGATAATTTTTAAGCTATATATAGCGTCAAAATAAAGGATATATGTAAAATGCCCTAGCCGTCAAATGAAAAGCTAACCGCAAGCTAACCAAAGTCAAGCTAAGCGCGAACAAACCAGAGTGAAGCTAATCGCAAGCAAATCAGTGAAAGCCAACCGGTCAAGCATAATAATAAATAATAATAATATTTAATATTTCTAAGGCGCAAATTAACATGTGAATATGATCAAATGCGCCTAACAAACCATATGAGTAATATAAATTAAACGATATGCTATGAATAGTGTGATTAATTTAAAACTAATTATTTACAATAATTATGTACATTAGGCTAAGGTAACGAGCTAAAAATTAAAATATTAAAAGCAAGGGATCTAGTCAAAATGTATATAAAACATCAAGAGTTATTCAAACGCTTTTCTAAATAAAAATGTCTTCAGTTTGGACTTAAAATGGTTAAAATTGTCCTCATCTGTTATTGCACACGGCAATTTGTTCCAAAGTGATGGTGCAGCAGCAGTAAATGCCCTGTCACCAAGTGTTTTCTTCGTTTTCGTGGATGGTGGTACTAATAAAACTTGAGAATTAGAGCGTAGACCATACCGGGAGGGATTTTTAGCACGAATAAGATTACAAATATAGTCCGGTGCCTGGCCATGTATGGCCTTAAAAGTAATTATTAAAATCTTATAAACAATTCTGAATCTGACAGGTAACAAATGT
Source organism: Orbicella franksi (assembly GCF_964199315.1). Taxonomy (NCBI): domain Eukaryota; kingdom Metazoa; phylum Cnidaria; class Anthozoa; order Scleractinia; family Merulinidae; genus Orbicella; species Orbicella franksi. Next base: position 24,630,910 of record NC_138145.1, read on the forward strand.
AAAGAATATAATACAGGAGTAATGCGACTAAAACGCGGAGTCGAGCAAATTAGCCTAGCAGCTGCGTTTTGCACACATTGTAGCTTATTAATATGAGTGGTCGGTAAACCATGGAGAAGACTGTTGCAGTAATCAATGCGTCCCATTACGAAGGCATGCACTAGCACCTTGGTAGACTCAACCGTAAGAAACTTCCTAATACGTCTAATGTTATGCAGATGATAAAAAGCAGCTTTACATTCTTCGTAATGTGTCACTAGACTAAGGTTGGTATCAAACCAGGTTCCGAGGTTTCTTGCAACAGCAACAGGGGCAACACTCACATCACCCACCGATAACTTCTCGATGTCCACCTTGCTAAGCTGTTGTCGTGTACCAATTATTAAGAATTCGGTTTTGTCGTCATTTAGCTTTAACTTGTCAGTAATCATCCACGCTCCGATTGCCTTTATGCAGAGTTCCATTGCTTCGATTGCATCAGATTGACTTGATGTGGTGTCGGGCTTGAAGGACAAGTAGAGTTGCGTGTCATCTGCATACGCATGTGCAACAGGTAGATGATCCTTCATCACCTCAAATAGCTTGCTAGAATAGATCGTAAATAGCAGGGGTCCCAGACATGAGCCTTGAGGAACCCCATGTGGCAGCTTGGAACTCTCAGAGAGACAGCCGTCTAAAAAGACGCTTTGCGATCGGTCAGAAAGGTAAGATTTAAACCACTCCAGAGCCGTTCCTGTGATACCAAAACTCGACTGTAGACGATGAAGTAAGATTTTGTGGTCCACCGTGTCGAAAGCCGCACTGAGATCTAGAAGAACTAGAAGTGTCACGTGCTGGCGGTTCATATTCATTAGTATATCATTCTGGACTTTTAGGAGCGCAGTCTCGGTACTATGGCATTTACGATATGCAGACTGGAGTGGAGGATACAGGCCAAGATCCATCATGTGGTTGTACGTCTGGTCAAATACAGCGCGTTCTGTCAATTTTGATAGGAATTGAAGATTACTCACAGGTCGAAGGTTTTTAAACACCGAATCAAGGCCAGCCTTCTTTAGGAGGGGGTTGACAAGAGTTTCCTTCCATTCACCAGGAAAGTAGCCTGAGAACAGCGATGAGGTAACTATGCGCCTGATGACGGGGAGGAGCACATCAAGACAACCGACGACCAGTGATGTTGGCATGGGGTCCGTTAGACAAGACTTCTTAGCTGACGTCTGGATTAACGCCCATACATCATTCTCAGTAAGAGGGTGGAAGGCGCTTAAAGATAAACATGTTGGAACGACTTCTACTTCAGGTGGAGTGGGTACTCCATCATCCACAACAGCGGCATCGATGTCTGAACGAATTCTGGTGATCTTACGAACGAAAAAGCCGTTGATGTCATTGGCTAGGGCCGTTTTGTCATGATAGTCAGGAAAGATAATTCATCCTTTCTGAAAAGGAGTTTCTTGGTAGCTCTAAATAGCCTTCCTTGATCGGCACTGTTCTCATCGATAAAGTTGGTATAAAACGCCCGTCTAGCTTGATTCATGAGATGAGTCATGTGATTTTTCTTAGACTTAAAGATAATCAGGTCTGACAGCGATTTAGTTTTTCTCCATCTTCGCTCAGCTTTACGACGTATTCGTTTAGCGGCATCTATGTCAGCGTTGTACCAAGGTACCCTCGGCCTAGCCCTCAAGCTCTTTGTTTTTAACGGCGCATGACAATTGGTCATTCTGGACAGAGTTTTGTTATAGTTACGTAAAAGCGCATCAACTCCATCCGGGGTGACATTAGTTAACTCATCGGATTGTTCTTGGCACAATCCAGAGGCAGCTAAGTCAGCTTTGAGTGAATCCAGGTCCACTGATTTGAGCCTCCTGTAAGTGACCTTCTTAGTTGTCACAGCTGGTTTATCTTGAAGTAGCTTGCAAAGAAGTGATGCATGGTCTGATATGAAACGATCAGTTTGTGGTGAATCCTGGATGATTTGGTCCGACCATCGGGTGATAATAAGATCTAGTGTGTGTCCATGAACATGAGTTAGCTGGGAGACGTGTTGCCGTAGACCAACAGACTCCAAGAGATCCAACAGTTTGAGAGAGTCAGGCTCATCAACAGCATCAATATGGCTGTTAAAGTCACCGGTAATCAGTAGCTGTTCCTTAGACAGAAGAATTGATTCGCTACTACATAAAGGCATGTCCTAACTAAATTCCAGTCCTCTCGGCCGAGGGGGTTCCGAGAGGTGGCATCCATCCTGGACAGTCAAACGGACAGTTCAGTCACGACCAGTATGCTGGCATCATCCATAGAAACGTAACGTTATTGCTGCCCCCGACATATATTTACTAAAGCGGAGTTCTTTGTAATCCATTTTGTTCTTCGACAAAGTTAAGTTAAGTCAAACTTTTAGATCTCCTTCTTCCAAAAACAATTTCTTAGCGCTAAAGAGAGAAAGATAACAAAAAGAAAATATTTTGTAACTAAAGCTTTGCCACCGCATGAGTTGCCAGCTGAGTCTGCCGACGACACAAATGGTACAAGTATACAGATCGTGCTGTCAATAGCACCGGCCGCGGAAAAAAATATAAACTGCTTCGCTAGAAGTGTCATCAGGCATTTACAACCGTCTTCAAACGGAGGAAGCCAAGGCAAGCCATTTACAACGATATTAATGTAAGTGAAAGAATGCCAGTTCATTTCCTTCCTTTGCTTCTTGTTTTAATGACTGAGCAACAGTGTTATAAGCAAAAAGGCTAATTTATACGACCGAATAGAATCATATAAATTCTAAAGGCTCACTGACACGTACCCTTTTTTCGGCCCGATTCTATTCCGGATGAGATAAATCGGAAAGCGAACCAACTCGTTGGATTGAAGTCGCCCGCGATTCCAATCCAAAAGTCAGCCGATTCCAAATTGGGATTTCGATATCGGTTTTTTTCCGGCAGAAATATTTGTAGCAACGGTATAGTATTTGGGTGTAAATTTTCGTGAAAGGAAATACTAAAGATCCGTGCGTTTAAACAGATTCTATAAATCGGTGTGTTGCTACAGATTGTATAAATCGGGCTCATTTTCATGCACGTTATGTATTCAAATAAAGCAAACAAATTGGGCCAACGATTCGTAGCGTCACTTGAAACGTCACTTTCGAATAGGCAAACTTTTTAACTTAGAAGTAATATCTCAGATGGATACGTTGTTATTTTCTGCACCATTCCATAGATAACGACAGTAGCGACCTAAACGTTATTTGAGTTGTCATCTAGAAGTAATCAAAATAACAGATACAACAAAAATAGATAACCTTAACCGAATCCTCCCCTTTTCAGGAACAAAATGAGAAAATTCTGGAACAAATAATGAAAATGAATTTAGCGAGGTTAAGAAACCCACCACCTTTTTTTCTAAGTGTTAATGATAGTCCATTTTCCTTCCGTCGTTATAAAAGCAGAGACTGTTTGTTTTCGTGAGTATTCCTATTTTATTAGATTGATCGACCCACAGTCAGCTAATCGATGTTTTCGCCAGCCCGAAGTAGCTACCAACGAAAGTTCTGACTCTTCCGAAAGTACTGACTGGTAAAGGCTGTTAAATCCGAAAGTACCGAGGATCTCTACTTTTGGAACTTTACGTACTTAAGAGCAGTTTTCAATTGAATGTCGTAAAACCAACTCCAGCCAATCACAAAGGACACAGATAACCCAATGAACCAATCAAAACTCGAAGTAAATACATGTACCTGACTCGAAGCGCAGGAAAACTTGTGCGAACGAGTCACGATTGGTATTGGTTTTGATTCTGATTGGACGAAGAAGTGGTACGAGGAGAGCACGTGACGCGACTACAGCTTCATCTCGTTGCTTCTGTGTTTCCTTTTTTTGTGATTACCACATATCGTCGATTAGACGCCGCTTTGAATTTATAACTTAAACAAGAAATTCGGAATAATTCCTTCCCTCCCACCTCCATTAGGCTACACCTTAGTTTTAAGACTCATGGACGATTTTTTTGTTTACAGCTGTTTCCAAACAGAGATTAAGTCCTCGGTCCTTCTGGTAGCCATTACGTTATTACTCATCTTGACAACGGTAACACTAGTCGAAAGCAGGTGCGGGGGTTTGAGTACCGGCAAGAGGATTAACAGATGCAGCAAAATAACATCAGGAAATGGAAAAGAAGGAAACCAACACACGTGAAAAAAGGAAACCGTGGCACACCTGTCATGCTGCTTGAAAGTGGCCTTTAACCATCCGGGAAGTCTCTCTTTTGCTTTAAAATCCGGGGGAAGAAGGCGACGGTGAACCCGTTACAGCCAGCCCGAAGGTGACATTGAACCGTTTATATCCAGTCTGGTGGTGGTGCCAAACCTGTTCAGTGCAACCAGTCTGGGGATGGCGTTACACCCAGTCTGATGATGGCATTACATCCAGTCTGGTTTAATACTGAACCCGTTACACCCAGTTCGCATGTGGCGTCAAACCCGATACATGCAGTCTGAAGCTGATATAAAACCTGTTACATCCAGTTTGAATAAGACGTTAACAGTTTCAATCTGACGTTTTACCTATTTCATCCAGTTTAAGTGTGTTCATCTTTGATGTCAATATTTACCCAAGTTGAGAGAAAGAGGAACTGTGTATGGCCATCGTGAAAAAAAAGCCGGAATGCAGTGGAATAGCAAACTCGTATAACGAAGAGTTATAAAGTGACATTTTTGACTGCTTTTTGTTTGTTTGTTTTTAATTGACAATAAAACAATACAGTACAATTAAGACAACAGATGTACAGAAAATAAAGATTAAAATGAAAACAATAATCATCGAAAAGGAAGGACAAATGTGCTGCCAGAAAACACAAGCTGTACACGTCAGGGAAAAAGAGAAGTTATTATGTGCAAAGTGCACATAATACGTGCAGTGTGCATATTAGAATCTTTTTTAAATTAAAGTGCTCAGATTTCCCATTTCTTTGGTGTTGTAGCCTCTCTAAATATATGCCGTATGTAAATTGTAAGTATCGAAGCTGAAACCCCTCTATGTGAGAGCCGTTTTCGTTTGTTTGGCACAGCCAAATAGAGTATCCAACATAATAATATACATGAAAAAATTACTCGATTCTGATTGGCTGAGAGCAGTGCAGTTCAAGTGTAACACAATGCAAAAAGTGTAACACCAGTGCAAATTACACATTCTAATTCTGGATTATGATTGGCTGAAAGACAATGGCAAATTTTCTAAGCCAATGATATCACGTAGAATGATGAAGAAAATTTGTTCGGAAACTTTGGAAAAGTTTCCTAGAATGAGAAAAAATGGCTTCAAGAAAGATCTTTCGGCATTTCCTCCATGCTAATTTTTTCATGTTTATATTATTAATAAGTAATCATACGGTTTTTCTCGTTCAATTTGGAATTAATTTGCACTTGTGAGTTTTTCAAAAAGCTGAAATTAATTCGAAATCGAACTTGAAACCGTGTGATCACCTATACAAACAACAGAAATAAGCCATTTCCGAGTTACCTGGTACCTCTGTTTCAAAACGAGTCCTCGTGCAAAACCTTTCATATGAAAATGAGTTTGATTTACATGAAAATGAAACCCTTTTCATATGAATGGTTTCGCACGAACACTCGTTTTGACAGAAAGGCAATAGGCAACTCGAAATGGCCTTTTGGTCTAATAATGATATTTAGACGAATCAGGTGTTCGCCCAGAGCAACTGTCACTCCAATGAGCGGTCGTGAGTGACTATGCGACAAATATTCTCACACTGGGTCAGCTATGATGTCGAATCTTTTCAGAAAGAAGCAATGAATGAATGAAGCAATGACTATGTAGTTTCTCCCGCTCTTCCTCAGTGGAAAAGCACTTCTAGTCATCCTTTTACCGATTTCAAACAAGAATTCTCAAGCTTAAACCAAGGAAATCATGACCTTGACGGTGTCTGGATATCTGATCTTAATTAGCAGTATTTGACCTTGGTCTTAGTCTTTTGTTCAATCGTCACAGGTTTCTCTTGTTTATTTATTTCATAAAATTTATTTTATTAACCGCGCGGCCATGGGCCGAGCGCGGTTCTAGGTATACCCGTGGTTTTTTTAACCGCGCGGCCATGGGCCGAGCGCGGTTCTAGGTTTACCCGTGGTTTATTTATTTTTTTTTTTGTCGGTGACCAGACGCAGACCTCCGCTCGGCCAAACTTTGAGTCACGGAACGTGTGATGTTTTTCCGCCAGAAGCTGTTAAAACATAAATACACGGACAATTTTACGGATATTGTTTTCTTTTTTGTGGGTAAAATATATTTTCTTTTCGTTTTATCAAAGCGTTGGATTTAAAGGGAATAATAAATACGGTGAAAAAAGGTATTACGTCAGCCATGGAATGCGCTGACGTTGCAGCTTTCACTTTCGCTACGTGACAAATAAGATCGTGTTTACTTTGCAAGTTTATTTCGGCAGAAGCGACGGTCATTAATTTATTTGTAATTTTGCGAGTATTTCTTGTGGTTTTAGGCAAATGAAGTAAATCCTTTGACTGTTTCATCGCAGCAAGTTCATAGATCGGAAGGAAAATTAAATATTTGCAAGCCAAGCAAAGAACGTGTCAGAACGTGCAAAGATTACGTCATTGATAGGGAAATAACAACCGTACTAAAGATAGCCGTAGATAACGCAATTCTTGAATTATGTGACTTGTGTGACTTCTTTGCTAACCCTTAACTCAAGGGAAAAAAACAATTAAATTTAATTGTGACTTTAAAGAAAGAAAGCGGTTTGTAATAGTGTTCGTATCTTCATGCCCATACATATCCCGAAGAAAGTTCCAGATTAAGACTATTGCGTCATCGGAGATGTCACAACGGCTACGACTGATGGTGCAATAATAGAGTGTGTGTTGATCAAGTGATGTGATGTCTACAGTAGTCAATGAATCATCAAAGATTGCTTTGGAATATGGACTGCGTTGCGACTGTAGTACTAAGAAAACAGTTAAATTTTAAAAGCGCGGTTATAAGATCTAACAGATCTTCTTGTTTTGTTTTTTTGTCGGCGACCAGACGCAGACCTCCGCTCGGCCAAATTCCGAGTCACGCAACGTGTGATGTTTTTTCCGCCAGAAGCTGTTAAAACATTAATACACGGATAATTTTACGGATATTGTTTCCTTTGTTGTGGGTAAAATATATTTTCTTTTGGTTTTATCGAAGCGTTGGATTCAAAGGGATTAATAAATACGCTAAAAAAAGGTATTACGTCAGCCATGGAATGCGTTAACGTTGCAGCTTTCACTTTCGCTACGTGACTAATAAGATCGTGTTTACTTTGCAAGTTTATTTCGCCAGAAGCGACGGTCATTAATTTATTTGCAAGTTTGCGAGTATTTCTTGTGGTTTTAGGCAAATGAAGTAAATTCTTTGGCTCTTTCATCGCAGCGAGTTCATAGATCGGAAGGAAAATGAAATATTTGCAAGCCAAGCAAAGAACATGTCAGGACATGCAATGATTACGTCATTGGTAGGGAAATAACCACCGTACTAAAGATAGCCGTCGATAACGCAATTCTTGAATTATGTGACTCGTGTGACTTCTTTGCTAGCCCTTTACTCAAGGAAAATATTAAATTTAAACTTGACTTTTAAGAAAGAAAGCTGTTGTTAACAGTGTTCGTATCTTCATGCCCATACATATCCCAAGGAAAGTTCCAGATTAACACTATTACGTCATCGGAGATTTCGCAACGGCTACGACTGATGGTGCAATAGTACAGTCTGTGATGATCAAGTGATGTGATGTCTACAGTAATCAATGAATCATCAAGGATTACTTTCGAATGTACACTGCGTTGCAACTGTAGTGCTAAGAAAATAGTTCAATTTTAAAAGCGCGGTTTTAAGATCTAACAGATCTTCTTGTTTACACAGGGCCTACATTGGAAACAGTTGTTATAACTGAAGTTAGTTATCCCGGCACGTGTCAATATGTTTATTTTTATTTTTACTATCATTTTTAGCTTATAGACAGTGAGAACTTCATTTGTAAAGTTAAGGTATTTTACATTCGTTTGCAACCTTAATGCAAAAAATATTAGAAAATGGACTGGTGAGAGACGAAGAGTGAGTGAAGAGGGACGGGCATGAAAGCAACCTTTTCAAAATGGCGAGCAAGTAACTACTTAAATTTAGTGCGCTATGGACGGATAGTCAGCATTAAATGCCACCCACCAGAATCACCATCCTCTTGGCAAGCATATCAGTGAAAGCCAACCGGTTATGCATAAAGGCATGTCCTAACTAAATTCCAGTCCTCTTGGCCGACGGGGATCCGAGAGGTGGCATCCATCCTGACGATCAAACGGACAGTTCAGTGACGGCCAGTATGCTTGCATCACCCATAGAAACATAACGTTATTGTTCCCCTCCGCAACATACATTTTCTAAAGCGGAGTTCTATGTAATCTATTTTGTTCTTCGACAAAGTTAAGTCTTCGGAGTCGCTAAAAGAACAGCGTTTTCCAGCGAAACGGTGGAGTCGACATAGAATGCGAGCCTAGCATTTAAATCATGTGACTCCAGATACCACAGACGGCCAGCATCTATGAGCCGCTTACACTGTCGACCTATTTCTTCTCTCTCAGATACGGTGTAATGCGACCATCTGAAAGAAAAACGACATTGTTTTAGAGTTTTGTGGCTTCTCTTTTGGCATCCATTGGCCTAGCCTGGCTTTCTCATGACTGCCTCAAACCAAAACAAGACAGAAACCAATCGCTTTGCCGACAAAGAACACTATAAACCAATCAAAACTTAAAGAAAACCCAAGTCACGGGTGACAAGCACGGGAAAAGTCGCGTAAGCTAAATGGAAGAGTAGACCAATCAAAACTCAACGGAAACGCAAGTCAATGGTGAGAAGCGGGGGAAAATGTCAAACGCGTGGGCCAAATAGTCCAAGAAGCCAATCAGAACTTGAAGAAAATGCAAGTCCAGGGTGAAAAGCCCGGGAAAGTCCTTGGAGTCGCTTAAAAGTCGCGTTGGCCAAAGAGCACAGTAGAGCAAACTCAAAGAATGGTGCAAAGATATGGAACTTCACCATTCAACCGGTGACAAGAGGACGCAAATTTGCATCAGTTGAACATTGTAGAAAGCAATAGGAACCAGCTGAGTTACAACCGATTTTCCTTTTGCAACTGATTAATTGCAAAGCTACATTTTCGCTCTGACTTAGATGTATATGAGTAAGAGAAATAAGCGCATTGTTCAAGCAATCATTAAACTGAGTCAACGAATAATGGTGCATTATCAGTGCACATCACGTATTAGTGAGGTAGTTAGAAATACAAAACTGCTCTCAGACTACTAAACCATCTTTCACATTATCGTGCCATCTGTTCAGTACAAAGATTCGGTGAGCACAAACAGACCTAAAATCGAACGCGCCAGGTCACTTGTGAATGCGACTTGTATTGGTAAACAGCAGAATGTTGTAAGCTTTAGTCTGCTGTTGGTACGTAATTATTAACCCTTCTCTGCAAATTTCTTCTGAATGTTAGATTAATTCACTACTTTAATTTTGAGATTTTCATTGTCCTCTTTCCGGTCGTTAAGCATTCGTAGGTTATCTATATTGTGGCCCATTTAAAACTTTAGAAGGTCTATTTCGATTGAGAGGAGCGAGAAATACTTTGTTGAAAGTTCCGACGCGAACAACAATGGTTACGAAATGTTGACTGTCTCCTAATAATTATGCAGAAATTAATGTGCATAGATACAATAAGCGCTATTTTAAAGTTTACTGGAACCAAGCCAGTGAATTTCGGTCCACCACTATACCCGTTCATTGCTTCCGCGTTCACTCACTGATAACACATGAAAAGATTGAAAGAGTCAAATGGCACATCAGATGTTAGACAATACCCTGGGTAAATATAATTTAACACGGCTGATCATACTATAGAAAACAACACTTAGTTACCAATCCCTTCCTTGGACAGCCACTGGTTCATAGCGAGCTAAAAAAATTATGTCGATACATGCTGTCTGCATAGGCAACACTGTAAAAGCACTAGAAATCTGAATCTGAACCCGTGCAGCGCTACCTGGTAACAGCTGGTAACCAACTGAGCTATAAAGCCTCATGGTGACAGGCAAATAGCTACATGTACCTTGTAGACACAGTGCTGGTATACAGCCAAGTCCTTCTGTGCACTACACATCAGCGCCACTAAGTTCAGCATCGCTAAATTCATGGGTTAAAATCTCCTCTTAGCTTTTCTCACTGTGCAGTGTGCCCTAGCTCGATTACCAGCTGCTGTTCAGGAAAATTAGCCTGGGCCCTACTCAGGGATGACCTTTGGGAACAGGACCCAAGAGAGCGTGACAGATATGGAGCCTAACTGTACCCTCGTGGAATTCAAGCCAGTTACCTGTCTTCATCGTCGCTCTGACTCTTTCCTTTATCCTCTGAAATATTTCCCTCATTTCCATCACTATCGCAACTATCACTGTCCGTGTTATCGACTGAAAACATTGATAAAAACCAAATATCACTATCGCAACTATCATTGTCTTTGTTATCGACTCAAAACATTGATAAAAACTAAACATAAATTCAAGCAGTGGGGCAAATACTGTACCCAAATACAAAAATCGATCATTTTTCTTTGGTCTTCAATTCCAGGATGTAATATACCACAAGACAGAAAACAAAATGAGAATCACGCCTAGAACGAAAATCTCTTCTTTGATGCAGATGTTACATATACAATAGACCACTTTCGATATATTAAAATTCAGCTTGGCAGTGAGGTTTAGAGGACACAAACAAAGGAAATTGAATGACATGTTTATTAATTTCTCTTGTTTGTGTCCTCTAGGCCTCGCTATCAAGCTGAATTTTAATATATCGAAAGTGGCTTATTAGACTTGGAGCAACACTCCAAACCTCAAAATCAATTAGCTTCACATGTGAAACTAAATATTATAAAATGAAGCTTATAAACAGCTGATGTTTCATGCGTTAGCAATATTGTTGAGTAATGCTATTTCAGTTTTGTGACTTTTTGGTGAGGTTTTCTGTTTTATGGCTTGTCCTTCAGTTTTGAGTTTGTATAATCTCAAACTACACAAAACAGAAGCAGTGAAAAACATCTGTATTGAAGAATTAATACCAGCTCAGGGTATTAAAGGAGCTCAGTCACGGTATTTTGAGTTATTTTGGCCACACACAAAATTACCTTTAAATGGTGGGAAACCTGAAAATAACAGTTTAATAAGATAGACAAACACCAAAGACATAATGATAAATCATAAAGGAACAAGGATGGCTAAGGATGGAGAAGATTAACACGGATTACAAACAACGAATTTGAAAAATTGAGGCTAAACTTTTCAATATGCGCAAACCGTGACTGTGCTCCTTTAACGAAGTAATCCAGACAAGGGCTGGGTTGTTCGAAAGCCAGTTAGCGCTAACTCAGGATTAAAGGTAAAACGGTTATAATATCAATTATATAATACAATATTACAATATTGATTTTTCTTTTAAAAAAATGTTTTTTAAATGCTAATGTTCTGCGTAGTTTAAGAGTATTCAAACCCAAATTTGAAGGACAAACAAAATAAAGAGAAAATCTCACTAAAAGGTACAAAACTGAAATCAAAATTCTCACTAACCCTGGGTTAGCTTAATCAGGGTTTGAACGACCCAGCCCAAATGGTTTTCCGAGTCTGAAAAGCAGCTCACAACGTTTCCAATCTTTTTTCAGGCTGTCCGAATTGTTCATGATCCTGCCATTAGTCTGCAGTATTCGACATAGAGTCTTGCTCTGTTCAAAAACTATGGCGTAAGCCAAAGCAATTTGATATAACCTCGAGGCCAACTTTCATCACTAAACTTTAAGGCTAAGCATTGCTAAGCATTGTCACCTCTGTTATTATAAGGTTGTGCAGCAAATTCTTTGCGTCGTTTCTTGAGGCTTATACCACAGGTCGCCCAGCTACTAAGACAACATAGCAGATGGAATTCTTCTGCTGTAAAGCCAAGATTCTGAAGAAAAGGCCGACCAACATACTGAGGCCAAGAACAACAGTGGTGGCAACACAAGGCCAATACCACACCTTCCACTCGGCTGCTATTGGGAGATAACTTCATCCTCTTGTTTTCCCTGTATGTTATTAAGATGAAAAGAATATAATTTTCCATTTCTAATAACAATTTCAAGTTTAGAGTATAGATTTATGCATCAAAATATTCGATAAGAAACCACTAAGGCCGCTGTATAGTGTAGAAGAAAATTTTGGGAAGAACCTGTGATTGCTGGGTACAAATAAAGTTGTTGTTGCTTAGCATCCCTTCCGGAGGAGGGAGAGGGGGGTGTTTTCATTATGCAAGACCAGTTTATGCTCAAAATGATTTGGAGATGCTTAATACCTAACAGTTTTTATGGCTTTGAAGTTTTGCTGATCAAATGAGAGAAACCAGTAAGGAAGTGAGAGTGATTAATGAAAATGAATTACAATACAGGCCGACTTGAAGACATAAAGTTCGTGTTATTGGGTTTCCAAGCCTGTCTTGCTTGGTTTACTTGTCATAACCTGGATAATGCATTACCAGCAATCACTATGGTTATTATATGTAGCAAACACCCAGTTCTGAGTCACATGTAACACTTAACAACACCAACCTATCATCTGTGCCCTTTTCCGCAATTGTGTGTTGACCTGATCTCTCTCCCGAATTATTTAGCGTTTCCATCAAGCATCTTAGAGTCAAGTCTAAAAAGAAAAGCTTAAGTATGCATGATGCCAGTCGAGCGGCCCATACTGCCAGAGTTTATCCCCGTTTACGCAGCAAGAAGTGACTAACGGTAGTTCTTCCCACCCCTGGATGGCATTCTAGTCCATTGCAGGGTTACCCCCAGCATTAACTTTGTCAGTACCCATTTATACACCTGGGTGGAGAGAGGCACTGTGAGAGTAAAGTGTCTTGTTCAAGAACACAATGCAATGACCTAGGCCAGGGCTCAAACCAAGAGAGCTCAATCCAGAGCCCGGCCAAAATTATAAAGGAAAGTATGAAGCTAAACTAAAATTTACAGGGGAGCGGGAGGTCAACCTTGAACCTTCCATGGAAGGGGTATGGCAATGTTCCAGACAACACAAATTATGTAAACTGCCATAACTCACCTGTGGCAGCCCCACAAAGATGTTTGCTGATAGCAACAATTTGATGCTTACTGTTTTCAATACACGGCACCTTACCTGAAACACAACCACAAACCTCTGAGACAAGCATTATCATATCACTTTGTCTCTTCAACCTCACTAAAAAGGACTGATTTACTGACAAAATGCTACAACCACTGCAGTCTTGGTAACAATGTAAAGCACCAGTTTCTCAAAGCATTTCAAACTACTCCAGAGTGATTGCTATACAAAATTGCACCTTAATTCCCACATATACATCAAACATGAGAAGCAGTGCTTCATCACACATCCCACCCACCAACCTCCCTTCCCATCTATTCTCATACATTAATAGTTTATCACGTCTTAAGAAAGGAAATCATGATCGTAATGGTGTTTGGATATCTGATCTTAATTAGCATAGATTTTCACAATTTTATTTCCCTGTTTTCTCCTTAGTTTTAGTTTCAACTGAGAAGATATTTCAAAGACTGGAAAAAGTGTCTCCTTGCATTTCCAAGCACCTTGAAAATTATCATATATACTCCACTAAATGTCATATTTTCAACTTGTGTCTCAGTGTTTGGAAATGCCATGGAACACTGTCTGTGATATTTGATAACTTAATTTAAAAAACAGTTGACAAAACAGTGAGCACATCATTCATAACCTTGAAGTGTTCATTCTTCAATTGTTAATGACTGTCCATTGATAGTACATGTAGTTTACATGATAGAATTAACTAAAATGTATAGCATCACAAAAAGTCCTGAAAAAAAATCCTGGAAGATTATGGGCCTTGAGAAACTTGTTATGTACATGTGTACAGTGTTCTGTAGAGATATACATAATACAGAACATGTCTACGCAAAACTGTTACCAAGGAAATCACAAGTACATACATAGAGGATCAAAAGACACAAAGTAGATATCACAAGAGGATAACAAGTAATTTGAAATAAAATGTTGCACTCACTTAAATCAAGGTGTTCAATATCCAAATTTAATCGCTGGAAGGATGGTCCTTGATCTCCACCTCTGTGATAACGATCATACTTAAATAAACAACAAATTCACTGAGTAAGACAACTGCAGTCCCCTTTTCCTTGAAAAGTGATTGTTATGGTTAATAAATTTATTGTAAATGCTTTATCTGTCTTCAATGCTTTATTAAGACCATGTCTAAATCACAAAAATGTTTGTGATCGATTTTCATCAATTACCAATATACATGTAATCAATTACTACTAATATCAATTGCTGTTGAACAACAACAATTCTTCACTTTTTCATTTTCATCTTGCAAATTATTTTGCCACCTCTTTATGGACCAGGTGTAAAGTTCACAGGCTGAATGACTGTAATGAATGAGACCTTACATCCCTGACCATTGCTCACAGTGCAGAGGTACTGGACAACCTTTGTATTTTTCATGGCATGGAATAAAGATAGTGACATTATCTCACACTATACTAATGTGTCACTCTCTTCATCAGCATTGTTTGTCATTACATCACACCTCATTACCCCTATATTATATAGTTGCACAGTGGAATATTTTCTATCCCTGAGGATGCCACTAATTGGCAAAAGCTCAGCTGAACATTGACTTGATCATAGTTATCAAGAACAGTAGAATTTTAAGTCCTCACTCAAAAGGACTCTAGATTATCCAACATGATACTGAAGGACAACATTCAACACATAGTGATCAGGGGTTTCATTAGAAGCCAGCAACCAGCGAAAATCGATGCCTACTTTGTCAGAATTTACCCCTTACCACTGCCTACTTTGTCTGTATTTTCACTCAAATTATTAAAAAAATTCATTAGTTTGCTGCCTACTTTAGTTAGCTCAGATGGCTATTTCAAAACTAATTGAAAACCCTGAGTGATGTCACTCTACATACCTTATACCTGTTACTTGCTCTGTCAATAAGGAGATAGTCTACATCTTTTGCAGAATTCCCCAGTGCCAATTGAAGCCAATGAGACAATTTCCCTACAATAATATTTAGTATACATGGATTTATAATTTTTTAAATTAACTGCCATACAGTGATACCTCAATGTGTTTCTTTTGCAGTCACTAACAATTAAACTACCATGTACACGTCTAATGGCTACAGGTAAAACAGCTTCTACACTAAACACGAGAGGTGAAAATAGCATGATTGTGTTCCAGCCTTGCCAAAGGGTGAAGCAGCAGCCACCAACATTTCTGAACTGACAAAATGATTGATGGGCTACAGCAAACATTAAGACCCCGAAGGATCAGAACTATGATCTAAGATCCAAACCTATGACCAACACCTACATTTATGTACATGTAAGACCAAAACCTAGTTTACGACAATTGACACCCTTACCTCTCCCTGCTCCAAACTCCATAAATATTGTACTTTGTTTTAAAAGATGTAGCTTGTCCATATGACCAATAAGAGAAGCCTGAAGAGAAAATAAAATGTTATACCCACATAACATAGTATTACATGTATTTCCAATAAAGAAGGTCAACAATAAGATTCAGATAGCATGTGCAATATCAGACTTTCTTCATTCTGTGTTCTGGGATGGGAGGAGTCACAAGACCAAACCAAGTAATATAATTATGTGCAATATATAATTATGTGCAAAACCTAATAAATAATTCTAGCATGAATCCATGAATTTCTGCCTAAAATGTCAAATTTTTTTTTATTCCTTTTGGCTGGTAATTCTTTGGTAGAGGATTGATAGAAAGAAAGTAAGACCAAAATAATGCAAAAGTTTGGCAGAAAGACTTAATGAAATGTATTGAGCATGGCCTATTAGTACAAACATCACACATGTACATATGTATGATTGGACTGGATTAGACAATAAGGAAGTTTCACACTGTGATGTGGAAAGAAAGCTGTCCAAACCGTAGGGACTCCAAGAATACTGGTGCAAAATGATCAGATACGTTCTACAGGTAGAATGTAACGAAAACAAAACATGGAATCTGACCATGTACATGTAGATTACCCAGTGGTTAAAATGATGTTACACAGATTGTGCCTTAGAATAGATATACCAAAAGTAACAAGAACAAAAAATTGATACCTGCTGTTTTAAATGCTTCAAGATGGCTGGTTTACCCAGCATTTCTGAAAGCTCCTTTTGAAATGCACAGTGAGACAGTACTTCCTCTGTGAGTTTTGGACCCTGAACTGCATTGAACACAAAGAATTTACAATATTACAATAAACTATTTAACAACATCAACTTATGAACAGAAACTATTGACAGTGCCCTTACAATAAAGATGGCAATGTACAACATGACAATAAAAGCAAACTACATAATGCAGTTCCAAAAGGACTTATGATAATCATCAGATAATGTAAACAAAAGCAAGTCATTTTAGCCTTCCTAAAACGAGTTAACGTCAGCATAATAATTATACCCAAATTTGGGCAGTAAATATAACAATATATAATACATTTACACACACACGACATTCCTCAGATTTACAAATTCTGCAACTGCTTAGTACATTTATGAACATGTACCTTTGGAATATTCCTTTACTTTGTCAATCAACTTTGAAACTTTCTTCTGAGACACAGAATTTAACGAAACCTAAAGATAAATAAAATGTCATAATATTTATTTATTAACTCTCTAGGTCCTTTTATGTCTTAAAGAGATTTATAACTTTGAATATCAATTTAAAAATCTTATAAACACAGAACTGTTTGATAAATAGCTACAATAATAATGATAAAATAGCTTTATTAACATGTAAAACTTCTAGCCATACTACGAGGCTTACTAGAATTGACACAAACCCAAACAAAATGTTGGTTTTTGAGCCAGGAGGGAAACTGGAGAACCCAGAGTTCAAAACCCTCTGGGCAAGGACAAGAACCCACCCACAGATGATGCAGGTCCAGGATTTGAACCTGGATCACATTAGAGGGAGGCTACCTGTAGCACTCCCTAACCCTCACCACTGTTTCACTTTTGGATGACTTTTAGAAGATTTCTGATGATTTCCAGAGGTTTTTCAAAAATTGTCTTGAGGTCAGAAATGCTTCTAAACATTTAGCAGATTGTCCAAGAAAATCTGAAGGTGTTTTGTCTTCAAATCAACAAATTTGGCATGACCATTCTGAATTTACATGCTTACTAAGCAAACAAATCTGAAAATCTGACATCATGATCTGAGAAGATTCCAGATAATTTTTGACTTCAGGTATCATGGTAGGTGGATTTTTACAAAGAATGCAACAAATCTTTTTTGCTTTTCAAGAAGACTGAGATAAATATTTTGCAAAAAGAATGGAGAAAAAAAGCTTTTTTTGTATCTCATTAACCTGTCTAGTTAAAATTCACCACCAGTTGTCACATGTAATGCAAATTGTGGTGTGATATTTCATTCGTGCACGTGAACTGTTCTCAATCTGGTTGTTTCATTGCAAGTTAGCTTTCGTTCTTGTCAACTTTTCTTTATGTCAGGACGAAAACGCAAGAAAACACCTTGCCCAATTTCATCTTCGAAGAAGCCGAAGAAGCGAAAATCTGGTGGAACCCACAGGTTCAGCGTCGAACAAGATCTTTGGCTCTGAGCGACCGTGGGTCGCACTGTATCCAAGAAGAATGGTTGAAGGAACTCAAGGACACTAGTCCCACCAGTAAAGCTGAAGGACAAAATACAACAAGAGCTAGTCGCACGAAATTGCTGGAGAACAGACGTGATTCCGAAACTTCCACAACAAGAGAGTCAAGTGCAGATGTAGATGTAGACAATGCAGACTTCGAGATTTCCTCTTTTTGGGTTTCAAAAAGTGTCTGGAGAACGAAGAAGCCTAAACTTGAGCAACATAATACCAATGCCACCAACGAAATCTTCTAAGTAAAAGAAATCACAGCAGTTTAAACACAAACCTGTATAAAGCTCTTGGTAGTTTGTCGCTTCTTGGACGATTTCACTGCGATGGGTTTCCACGCCAGAATTGCAGATGTCTGTTTCTTTCAAGTTGTCATAAGCCATTGTTGTGGGAACCTGACCTATACCAACATCTGTCAGTGCGGAGGGGATTTTCAACACCTAATCATACCAATCTCATAAAAGGTTTTTCTTCTTTGTCTCAATAAAATAAAACTGCATATAAGGATGAACATTTTTAATTCATTTACACGCGTCTTCCGATGGAATTGGCTGTAAATTGGCAGGTATGTACCAGAATACCTCCTTCGAAAAAGGGTGTCGGGCTTTGTTTAATTTCGCTTCCGTTTCAAAGTTATGGCCTCTTTAGTGGAAGGAAACGTCCGCATTGAAAATATCAAACTTTAGGAGGGTGTAGAAAAAACACCAAACCACATCTGGAAAATCGCCGACACCATTTTTGAGGGTGATGAGTGAGAAAACATTTCCGATGTTAATCGCGCCACTCCAATAATTCACCCGCAGAAGCAAACCAGTTTAAGCGAAGCAGTGTTTCTGGGTATTTCTTTTAATATTACCGTGGCAATAACCTTTTGAAAAATTCCAAAGATACGGTTGTATTCTGTAACTCTTAAGCTTTCAGAAAATGTATAGGTTGATGGGATTTTCTTTCAAAGCGCCAGCATAAGAGTGTGATTTCCAAACACTGTCAATCCCTCTACCATGACACCTTCAGGCAAGACTTCAATAAGGAATTCCAGCAAGGTAGTAGACATGAGTGTCACCAAAGCATCAGAAGTCTTACATGTATATTCAATTTGCTAGGTCAAGTGCAGGTATATGTGTTAACTCTCTAAATGATGTAACAAAAGCATATATGCATAAAAATTAATGCTTTGTAAAATGAGGATAATTTGTCCACATTGTTTTGAGAGCTAACTCTAAATATTAGAAATGCATGGGCTCACTTTTTAAATTTTGGAACTGAATTTTGGGATATTTATTTTCAGGAAGTTTCTTTTGGGAGAAGGCAGGGTATCTTTGAATTTTTAGGATAAAGCATCACACTAAAAACATTCCCAAATAGTACCTTTTCAGCAGGAGAAAACTTATAATTGGGTATACCAGAGTTGATGTTAGCACTGAAGTATACCTGCATGAAAGAAAACATCACACCAGGCTCACTATTTTGTTACCAGACATGCATCTAACATGTAAAAACAGTCGATTAATATATTTTTCAGAGATAAAGAGCACCTGCTATCCATTTTTTATCTTCTAAGCTAAAAAAAAAATCCATTTAACCAGTTTGATAAGGAATTTTCATGGTATGGAGGAACAGATATGGGAAAATTCATTTCTGTTTTGAAATTTTTCAAGCTACAGTAGCCTAATTGCTACTTTCCTCTGTTCTCAAAATCTGAAACAAAGGAAAATAAACACAGACGAGTTTCAAACCCTCAAACCAAAAGTACATGCTTAAAATAATTTTAACCATGAGATTTCTAAAACCAGAGTCTCTAGAATGGTACTGATATGTGCTAATCTATCATCAAAAAAACCAGCACATCATTTACAGATACAATGTACATGTACTACAAACCTACATACATGCATACTGATCAATAATTTTATGTTTACTCACAACCTTACCACTCGAGTCTTTTTTGTTTGATTGCACCTCTTTAGATGCTTTTCAAGTTGGTCTTCAAATACTGTGCTAGAATGATTCAAAAAGGAACAACCCTAAACAAGCACAATACATTTAAAACAACTCTAAAGCAAACTTAATCCTGAACACAGCAGTCTCTTAAAACACCCAAGAAACCTTATGATTATTTCCAATCAATAAGAGTGGTTTCACACAAATGTTCATAAAATTATGTGATTTGGTTTTGCATTACTATGCTAAGCAATTGGCTGGAAAAAAAACTCACCCCACTTTGTCCTCCAGCCACAGATAAAGCAAACCCAATAGTGACTTGCTCAGACTACACACAAAACTTAAGCAGCTGTAAAATTATTAAGCCTGAATGGGATTAGAACCCATGACCTCTGCGATAATGGTGCAGTGCTCTACCAACTGAGCTATCAAGCTAACTGGGAGCTGGTCACATTGTAAGTTCGTAACATAATATACCCATAGATGGTGCAGAAGACAAGTGAATATATATAATATCATATATTTAAACTGCGGAGAAAGATATTTAGACATGATTGATCATTGCAGTTACACACCCAACTTAAGCAGTTGTGAAATTAAAGCCCAAAAAACAATTCAGGCGATACCGGTGCAGTGCTCTACCAACTGAGCTATCAAGCCAACTGGGAGCTGGTCACATTGTGAGTTCGTAATATACTGGTAGATGGTGAAGAATACAAGTGAATATATGAAATATCATATATTTGAACTGCTTAAGTTGTGTGTATAACTATGATGATCAATCATGTCTAAATAACGATGATCTTACTGTTTCTTATCCAAAGGGCAGGTAATCCTTTTTCGACCATCAGCCTGTCAGAAAAGACAGATGAATGGAATGGAAAAGTTTTCTATTTAACCAGTGAAATCTAAACATAAAGTTCTTGTTACCTCCTCATTGGATAGATCTTTAGCAAAAGTTAAAACATATAGCCAGAGCTACCAATATATGACTTTGGGAAATGGAGAGAACATGTTATAAATAGCCCATTAAAGAAAATCAGTTCTACAGCTTACCCTCTAGGCAAGCTGTAAGTAGGGGAATGTATAAGCCCAAGAGTCATTTTCACTAGTCCCCTATCCCAACCCCACCACCCTGCCCCCAAACAAAAACAGCCAGCACTGAAAATTTCACGGTAATAAACAGCAAGGAAGAGCAAGGTTCTTCTGACAACTTGAAGACATTGAAGCAAGGTGGAGAATTATTCTCAGTAACCAACACTGAGTCTTCAGAACCCTCCTACCTAAAACAAGGCACATACATTTAAATGAATTATTTCAGTTTTAATCACATGTCTATGAAGAAATTTATTAATTTCAAAGCCAAAAGCATTATACCCCTTGAAATTTACTTTAATGCAAACCATTACCACTGTAAAACATCCAAGTTTGGCTGACACAACGAGAAAGACATTTTTCCGTCAAATAATAAATTTTGCATTCAGCGTTCGGCGTTCTACAAAAGATCCCTGCCGACGTTAGAAAATGAGCTACGACGTATGAAATATTGTAAGTGATCTAAAGTGATTTGAGGTATACACGTGAAATAATAATGATCTAGATTCCTTAATTTCAAAGAACAAGCACTTACTTCAGATTCACCTGCAACAATCATATGTTCGCCGCAATATTTTTTCCCTTCTCCAACTGTCATTCTACAAAAGCGGTTTTTTCGCTTTAAGAAAAACGCACAGGATTTCCTCTCAGTTTCTACTACCACGTCGTCCGCCATCTTGGAGAGTTGTAAGTTCTTGCGCCAAATTGTTTAACCGCTGGGCAATCTGCGAGCCTCGACCATTCGCGCGCTGCGCGCGAGCGTAAATATTCCCTAAGGAGTCATTTTCTATCACCCCTCCACGTTAAGGGTCCATTAACCGATTCATGCGTGCGCTCGCGCGCGTTGCTAAGGAGGTGAAATTTCACTTCCGGTTACTTACGTCAGCCTAAGCGCGGAAAATAATAACAACTCAAAAACTTGCAAATTCGCTTACATTTTAGAAGTTTTTCTTTGTGTTTCACAAAATACAAAGCAAAAACAAAGTACAAGCAAAGACAAAATAAGGGAAAGACAGATAAACAAGAGTAACAGAAAGAGAAAAACTAACTCCGTGTGGCTTTGTATGATCTTACCGAAGTGCGCTGGTAGTGTAAATTGTGCACGCGCTGATAGGGTAACTTCCAATATCTATCGGGCGCACTTCCGGTTTCTTTAAATGCTAAAGGAAACGCAGTTTTTCATGAAATCCAGCCTTTTTCGACGAATTTCGATTAAAGCCAATGTTGGAAACATAGCTATGCATTCCTTTTTCGAAATCATGCTTTTTTCAGAGAATTACGAATTTTTCAATATTTTGAAATGCTTTCAAAATCTGACCTTTTAGAAATGAAACAAAATCTATGCATAGCGTAATGAGGATTTAAATTAAAATATTAAATCAATGAAAAAAATCCCGATAAAGTAATTTGCCTGGGAGCCTTTGCATTTTTACTGTATTAGTCACATGACCATGGGCGTGGCCTGATGACGTTATCACTAGTGTTACTGATCGTGAAGAAGTTAAAACCCATGAAATAACTCTGAACTAACTAAAAATGATGAGGTTATATGAGAATAAATTTTCCTTAGCAACGGCTCGAAAAGATCGGTTAATGGGCCCTTAAAAACAGCAAACTAGAGCGCAGTGGATTGTCAAGACAGGATGAGAAGCTAGGGTACGCGGAAAACCCGATTGACCTGATTCGTTACAGTGGTAGTTCAAGTCAACAGCAACGCCGCCCCGGCTTTGTCGCCAAGCAAACGAAATTAGCTAAGCAGGACAAAACGAACTTTTTAAATCTTTAGCTCGAGTTTTCTATTTAGACAATAAAGTGTTTCCGCCGAGGAACTATCGGCTGATAGTTGCCCCGCGGAAATTTGATGTTCTTAAAACAAATATTTGCCCGAGAAGCGAAGCTTCGAGGGCAAGTATGCTAGTTTTGAGAACATCAAATTTCCAAGGGGCAACTATCAGACCGATAGTTCCAAGATATAAACACTCTATTATCATACTGAATTATTTTCAACTTTTTTAGATGAAAGCCGTGAAAGCCAAATGTAAAGTTTGAAAAAGAAAACAAACAAAAACCCTCTTAATACAAATTCAACTGTATATTTTCTATAAGTCCGCCTGTTTACAGAAAATTTTTCAGGGACGAGTACTATCCATCCGGGTATTTTCCTCGGACGGGCACTATAGGCTGATAGTGTTCCTCCGCGGATGAACCCTGTCGCGTCAGGTGATCAATTTAAACCAATAAGAATCGGGGAAAATTTAGCGGTGAACTATAACGCGTGATAGTTGACGAGGGCGCAGCCCGATTCAACCATTGGCATTGGCATTCAATGCTGACTGCAAACTCCTGAATAAACAAGGTCTCCTTAACCTTAAAATGCAGTGGCGGATCTAGGGGAGGGGCCAGGGGAGCCCGCCCGCCCTCCCCCCTTATTTTGGGTGAAGAAAGAAGAAATGACTGAGGGAAGAAAAACTGGCAGGGCAAGTAAAACACCCTTCCCCCTCCCTCGCCCCCCCCCCCCCCCCCATCCCCTTAGCTCAAAGTCTGGATCCACCACTGCAATGGGAGTCAGTCTTGCCGGACGTCAAAATGTCAAAATGGTCCCATATGATGTTGTGACCAGTTGTTTTAACGTGATCAGCAATAGCAGAGGAGTGCATGTTTCGAAAGGGCCTTTAAATGTTCCGTTCGTAAAATGCTTCCCTGTTAGCAGAACACCAGGAAAAGAGCCTCTGCTAGCAAAACCTTAGTAAAAAAAATAATGAATTACTACTTAGTATGCAGGTTATTTCTTGTTCTCCAGACAACAATTTGTATGGTAAGATATTTAATTTGTAGAAAATAACGCAGACCTTAGTAAAACAAAAAGTAATGAATTACTACTTAGTATGCAGGTTATTTTTTGTTATGACTTCCCTTTATCAGTTTGTCAAACCAGATGTTGTTAGCTGTCATACCAAGCTGTAAATTATTTTAATAATTGAACGCATGAGCGTGTCAGGAGCTCAGATCATGTCTGAATGTATAAAATATGCACATATACTAAACACATAAATTGACATTTTATGTAGCTTCCATCAGAAAATTGAAAACGTGTAATAATGTACACTCGTCAGATGCTATTTTGCGGGTCTCTGTTTCTAATCAGTTTCTACCAAAAAGAACAACCAACCTAGCATTTGCGCTAGCTCTCCATTTCAAATGATAAAAAGTTTAGAAAACCGACAAATAAGGGCGATATTAAAAGTCTTTTAACACAAACAACAATTTACACCTGTTTAAATGCTACCAAGTCTGTAAGAAGAAACCGCAACAGATGGCCTTTTCATCCGGTGACAAATATGTAAAATCATTCCCTTAACCACAAGCAGCTCAAGCCACCAAATCTGTAAGAAAAAACAAGATGTGATAAGCCATAAAAAAAAACATAACTGGCTTTATTATCCGGTGGCAAACATGTAAACTCATCCGCCTAACCACAAGCAGTTTAGTCAAGTCTTTACAGCTTAAAGCGCTGTCTACTCAAGGACCAAGTACTAACTACAGAGAACGATGGCTAACATAACTGCCAACGATGGAAACTACACGAAATCTGCAGGGTCAGTAGATGGCCTGTATGTATTTCTCTCAGCCCTGAACACTTTTCTCTCCATAACAGCATCACTAACCAATGCATTGATCCTAATCGCTCTTCATAAAGTGACTTCTATTTATCCTCCAACAAAACTTTTGTTTCGATGTTTGGCAGTCACCGATCTTGGGGTTGGTCTTGTTGCACAACCACTCTTCGCTATCTATTTGTTTTCCCAGATAAAAGATCTAGACATTAACAGGGATGTTATGATCTCCGCGCTCAATGCTTCTTCTGTAGGTTTGGCGACAGTGTCGATATTGTCCTCAACGGCAATAAGTGTGGACAGACTTCTCGCTCTGATGATGGGGCTGAGATACAGACATGTTGTAACATTAAGACGAGTACAAGCGCTCATGATTTGTGTTTGGATGCTAAGTAGCGCATTAGCTGCATGGATACCGTCAATGAAATACACAATTTTCTCCATTATTGCAGAAGTGCTCTTGGTTTTGATAATACTTTGTATCCTGATCTCAATCATCTCTTACACCAAGATCTATCTCCGACTCCGCCATCATCAAATTCAGTTACATGAAAACCTGCATCAAGGACAACCGCCGCCAAATGGAGGAGAAATTCCACTGAATATAGCGCGATACAAGAAGACGGTTTCCAGCATAGCATGGGTGCAGTTGGCATTACTTGTTTGTTATCTTCCCTTTTCTGTTTTCCATATTTTATCGTTTCATGATGCACTAAACCTAGGCAGCGCTTCAAACGTGACATTTTCTTTTCTCTTCTTAAACTCATCTCTGAACCCGATACTTTACTGTTGGAAGATCAAAGACGTGAGGCAAGCAGTAAAAGACACAATTAAATTCAATTGTTGTGCATCATCCTAGACCTTATTAAGTTCTTGCTTGATCTGTTAGTCGCGACACAGCTCTGCTGATCGGCTAAAAACACTCAAGAAACCGGCAAACAGAATTTCTGCGGATCATAGAGCTTGTGTCATATTCCTGAGGATCGCCGAAGCTTTCACAGTCTACAGTAATTACCTTACTCCTATTAAACACTTAATGCCCAGTACTTTCTCGGTCTAAACAAAGTCTTTAACTGTGCAGCCTCGAAAACAAGATTTCGCACACCACCGAAATTTGAACTAAACCGGCGGAGTAGGATGCCAGTCAACATGGCACAATACTGAAGGACATGATTCACTCCACTATATTATTGATTAAACGAACGCCCAGGTGAACAGAATTAAAACCCGGACTTGGGGACGCGCATAAGAAAAACTGAAAGCCACGGCGAAGGGTGTTAATATCTTTGTCACCGCATCTCAGTTACAACAGCAAGGAAACGACCTCCTCAAGCTCTCTAACAAACTCTAAAGTTTCAAGAACGTGATTTGTTTCTAAGATTTCGCCTCAGGCTTGCTGAATTGTTTCTGTTCGAGACATTAAGCAAGTGGGGTTTGCGTGAAACGATCCAAAATAATATAACATTGCTTGAAAACAAAACTGCAATCTGTCGCTCAAAGAATTTTAAAATCGGCCTCTCTGATGGCCGGCAAAATAACAAGCAGATATGACATGACTACCTCAACGTTTTAGTAGAGGCAGAGCGACAAAGCAAGTCTTCAGCCGTGGTAAGATATCTCTCTAATATAATAGAAACAAGAAGGATCGTTTAACAAGACATGCAGTAAACACAGATATGAAAGCGAAAAGTGACAGAATGTACTGATGTAAAACTGGCGATTCATTTTATTGAGACTAAAGGCCATTAAAAAAAAAGGTTTTTGAAAATAAAATTCGATTTCCAGGCTCCCAAATGGCATGCACCCAACATGCTTACCGATCTAACGAAAAATGTTTAAGGTGGCCGAACACAGTTTTCGTGCACGCTTTTGCTGATGCAATTCAGCGCGTGCACAAGGATTGAAAAACAAACGTGCCTTCAATAGAGCGATCATTTTACTTACTCACCACCCACACTATATGTGCTATTTTTCTCCATTATTGAACGCAGTGTATTGATGCCTTTAGTCTTATATTACAAAGCTATGTTAGAAAAGGTAACGACGCAAAGAACCCAGCAATTCTCAGCTTTTTCTTTGTTACCGAAAGAACCCAGTTAAATGCAGCGCATGCGCAATTGCTCGAAAAATTGAGACCGATTGCTTTTGCAGAAACTTGCCGATTTCTAACGATCCAGTCGATAGAATTTCAAGAAATTTGGCAAAAAAATAATTCAGAAACCACGCGAATGATCTATCGCAAAAAATCTGAATTTTGACATAGGGAATTTTTAATAATACAGAACATGCAGTGAAAACGCTTTACGGCGAATTACGAAAGTCGCCTATGTCAAAATTTTATTAGAACAGTATTGACAGAAGGGATTTAATGTCAATTCATAGTGGGCAAATGATGAAAAAAATCTAACGACTGAATTTTTTTTAAATAAACAAAAACCATTTTTTATGCCTTGTTTTTAACCAGCCCCGTTGCCATGGCAACAGCACTCACCTTAGCCAAAATGTGAGAATAAACCCTTCTGTGGTTAACCTTGAATCTTGCAAAAAACGGGCGCCAAAGCATAAATAGCTTTAAAGTAATGGTGAATTAGGCAGAGGCTCTTGAAAACTGTGTTCGGCCACCTTTTTTGTAAAATGACGAAGATCCTATTTGTACAAGTGAGGCTAAAATGTCCGCTCAGTCAGGGAGTGCTAAAAAAAAATTCGATTATCAAAATAAACAGACTGGGAGACATGTGATGTTTTATTTCTCGTACAATCTTTGATGGATTTGAAGTAAAAATATATTTTCGGAGTTCATTTCACTTGAGTTTCTCCGCTGGATCTTAAGAGGCGCCCTCTGTAATTTTCAACTATGGCCATTTGGACCAGAAAAAATCAAATTCCTCAAACTTTCTCAGATGAATGGTCTAGATAAGTGATTCACAAAAATATAACTTTCAGTTCAATTCAATTCGTATTTTAGCGCTGGGGCCACCATCTTGGTTTTGCCGCTCTGAGAGGGCTTTCAGCGGCCATTTTAGGGCACATTTTTAACAATTTGCCATACAAAGAAAACGATCTAAATCCGGGTAAAAACCCTTTATTCGAGACAAGCAAATGTTTCTTGTTACATTGAGAGGCTGTTTTGGCAATTTGATCATCACCTGATTTTTCTACAGAATTTTAAATTTCTTCCCTTTCGGACTACTCATGAAGCGCCATAAAAAAGGCGAAGTTTAAAGGAAAATATCGCCAAAAGTACATCACTTGAGATCCCAAAACTACCCTCCGCTTAAAGAGCAATGTCTCACCTGTAAAAACATGCAATAAAATTTTGGGGCAGTTAAAACTGTAAAATGTTAGAAGAAGAAGTTTAAGGGCCCATTAACTGATCTTTTCGAGCCGTTGCTAAGGAAAATTTATTCTCATATAATCTGATCATTTTTAGTTAGTTCAGAGTTATTTCATGTGTTTTAACTTTTTCATGATTAGTAACACTAGTGATGACGTCATCAGGCCACGCCCATGGTCATGTGACTAATACCGAAAAAACGCAAAGGCTCCCAGGCAAATTACTTTTTTAATTAGCATTTTGTGAAACACAAAGAAAAACATCTAAAATGTAAGCGAATTTGGAAGTTATTGAGTTAGTTTTATTTTCCGCTCGCGCGCGTTGCTAAGGAGGTGAAATTTCACTTCCGGTTACTTACGTCAGCGTGAGCGCGGAAAATAAAAACAACTCAATAACTTCCAAATTCGCTTACGTTTTAGATGTTTTTCTTTGTGTTTCACAAAATGCAAAGTAAAAAAAGTACAAGCAGAGACAAAATAAGAAAAAGACAGAAAGACAAGAGCAATAGAGAGAGAAAAACTAACTCCGTGTGGCTTTGTTTGATCTTACCGAAGTGCGCTAGTAGTGTAAACTGCGCACGCACTGATAGGGTAACTTCCAATATATATCGGGCGCACTTCCGGTTTCTTTAAATGCTAAAGGAAACGCGGTTTTTCATTAAATCCAGCCTTTTTCGATCAAAGCCAACGTTGGCAAGATAGCTATGCATTCCTTTTTCGAAATCATGCTTTTTTCAGAAAATTACGAATTTTTTAATATTTTGAAATTCTCTCAAAATCTGACCTTTTAGAAATGAAACAAAATCTATGCATAGCGTAATGAGGATTTAAATTAAAATATTAAATCAATGAAAAAAATCCCGATAAAGTAATTTGGTTGGGAGCCTTTGCGTTTTTTCAGTATTAGTCACATGACCATGGGCGTGGCCTGATGACGTCATCACTAGTGTTACTAATCATGAAAAAGTTAAAACACATGAAATAACTCTGAACTAACTAAAAATGATGAGAGATTAAATTTTCCTTAGCAACGGCTCGAAAAGATCGGTTAATGGGCCCTTAAGTTGTGCTCTTGTCAACAAAAGACCGCCGTCCTAATTAGCATGATAACGTGAAAATAACGATGCACAGAGAAAATAATGATATATTCCACTTACCTCGCGACATGTCGACGACTGGATATTCCACGATGCCTCATGTTATATTTCCAGTATGTTTCAGCCACATTTTCGGTGATTAGTGTACGAAATCACTCTCAGACATCGCCACGGTTAAGCAGATTTCAACTCTCCGAAGCCCGCTTCATAACATCTATCAATATTATTTGTCTTTCGCCTCATAAGCCGCCGTTTACAAGAAGTTTAACAATTTGCTGAGATCCTAACTGACCCAGAACTCTGTTAGCAGCCTTTAAAATCCTCCTCTTAATCGAGGATTCTCATCAAGAACTCGTTTAAGCTCAGTTCTGTTTTGATCTGTTGTGCACCCGCCATTATTCCACAGATTGCGTTACATTTGACAAATGCACATTCCAACGGGTAGGGGTAGGGTGGGTAGGAAGTGAAGATGTAAAGCCATTTTACGCATTTCTGTGGCTAAACTAGTTACTGGCTTTCCCAGAATGATTTGAACATGAGCTTCTGCTTGCAGGTATTTTCTAGTTTATTTTTGCAGGGTAGGGGGGGGGGGGGTCGTGTATTAAAAAAAAAAAAAAAGGAAAAAAGAAAACGATAGACAGTATCAAGTTAAAAGATTATGATCTGTGTATCTTGATCAGCTTTATCAGTTCATCAGTGAGGCCCTATTAGGGGTTTTCAGGATACTGGATATTTGGGTAAAAAGTTAACAGGATGCAAGAAATTTAGGGGAAAAATTTATGGGGTAGAGCGTGTTTGGCAGATAAAGCGGGACAGTTGTGTCTTTCGCTGCCGGAAGTGCCATCAAATTTTGCAAAAGACAACAGACTGACGAATAGTGCGCAGGAAGTAATGATAAGCGACATTTTCTACCAAAAGGAACAACCAACTTAAAACTTGCGCTAGCTGACCATTTCAATTAACAAAACGTTTAGAAAACCGACAAATAAGAGCGATATTTGAAAGTCTAAACAACAATTTTCACCTGTTTAAATGCCACCAAGTCTGCAAGAAAAGAGAGTAGATCTGATAAGCCATAACAAACGAAACTAGCCTTATCATCCGGTGACAAACATATAAAATCATCCGCCTAACCACAAGAAGTTTAGTCAAGTCTTTACAGCTTAAAGCGCTGTCTACTCAAGAACCAACTACTAACTACAGAGAACGATGGCTAACATAACTGCCAACGATGGAAATTACACGAGATCTGCAGGGTCAGTAGATGGCCTGTATGTATTTCTCTCAGCCCTGAACATTTTTCTCTCCATAACAGTATCACTAACCAATGCATTGATCCTAATCGCTCTTCATAAAGTGACTTCTATTTATCCTCCAACGAAACTCTTGTTTCGATGTTTGGCTGTCACCGATATTTGAGTTGACCTTATTTCACAACCACTATATGCCATCTATTTCCTTTCTCTGAACACATATATAGACATTAACTGGGATGTTCTGTTCTCAATCTTTAATGTTTCCACTGTTGTTTTGGCGACAGTATCGATATTGTCCTCAACGGCAATAAGTGTAGACAGACTTCTCGCTCTGATGATGGGGCTGAGATACGGACATTTTGTAACATTAAGACGAGTACGAGCGCTCATAATTTGTGTTTGGATGCTAAGTAGCGCATTAGCTGCATGGGTGCAGTTTGGGGAAGACAAAATTCACTCCATTATTTTAAATGTGTTCTTGGTTTTGATAATTCTTTGTATCCTGACCTCAATCATCTCTTACACCAAGAGTTATCTCTGACTCCGCCATCATCAAATTCAGTTACAAGAAAACCAGCAACGACAAGGACAAACACCAAACGGAGGAGAAATTCCACTGAATATAGCGCGATACAAGAAGACGGTTTCCAGCATAGCATGGGTGCAGTTGGCATAACTCATTTGTTATCTTCCCCACTCTGTTTTCAATATTTTATCGTTTCATGATATACTACATGTAGACCTAGGCAGAGCTATAGACGTAACATTTTCTTTTCTCTTCTTAAACTCATCTCTGAACCCGATACTTTACTGTTGGAAGATCAAAGACGTGAGGCAAGCAGTGAAGGACACAATTAAATTCGCCTGTTGTGCATCATCCTAGACCTCATTAAGTTGTTGCCTGAGTTGTCAGTCGAGATCAAGCTCTGCTAATGGGCTAAAAACACCCGAGAAACCGCCAAACCGAACTTCTGCGGCTGGTAAAACTTGTTTCATGTTCTGAGCATCGCCGAAGCCCTCACAGTCTGCAGCAAACGGATTTACCTTATCCCCCAGTTAAACACTTATGTCCAGTGCTTACTCAGCTTAAAAAATTCTATCAACTGTGCTGCTGTCGATGAAACCTCGAAAACAAGATTTCGCATACCACCGAAATTTGAACTGAACAGAGTAGGAGGCCAGGTAACATAGCACGATACTGAAGGACATGATTCACTCCGCTATATTATTAATTAAACGAACGCCCAAGTAAACAGAATTAAAATCCGGACTTGGGGAGGCGCATAAGAAAACCTGTCAGCCAAGGCAAATGGTATTAATATCTTTGCCAGTGCTTTCCCAGCTACAACAGCAAGGAACCGACCTCCTTATAGGCTCTTTAACAATCTCTTAACTTGTCGAGTGTTGTTCCTGGGATTTTGCTTCGGGTTTCCTGACTTTCTTAAATACGATGAGACACTAAGGAAGTGGGGCTCGTGTGAAATTATCCAAAAAAGTAGATGTTAAAAAAAATGTAAAAATGTAAATATTATTTATAGTGGTCATGCACTTAGCTATACAAGTACTAAGCTTGGCTAGTTTACAGGCATGGCACTGAAACAAAGGAAACAAATATTTCAAATAAACGTAACATAGTCAAAAATCCCAACTGGAGGGAGGCAGACCAGTTGGCTATTTATAAAGCGTGACTACCGGGAAACAAATCCCGCTGTGCCCTGAAGCCGAGACCTCGGGATTACAACACAAGCGCCCTTGTTGAAAACTGGGACCGAGCTTGTCACGTGACTTACACGATTTGACCCCCCTCGAACACTGAACTGAAAGGGAACGAATGCAAAACTAATGCGAAGTCGTTGTTCTTGAATTGTATTCTGGAGTTTTTTTGTCTTTGAATAGAGTCTTTATCTACGAAAGTGTCGTTTGAATACGTTTTCTACATTTGGTGCCGAGACCCGGGAATTGAAACTGGGATTCTAGCGTTGTGAAGAACGTCTCAAAGGAAGCTGTTGTGAAGTCAAAGCTGCACTAGCTGAAAGCACGTGGGCGACCAACTATGCCGCCGAAATTGAGGAATTTGAAAAAATTTCGCGATGGTCACCGAAAGTTCGTCCAGAAAACTATCGAACAAGCCAAAGGGCTAATCTCTGAAGGCAATTCCATCGAAGTGAAAAGGCTGAAATTTCTTCGAACCGCCCTTGAAACGAAAATGTCGGAGCTTCAATCGCTCGACCGCGAAATTGTGGAGCTGGTGGACGACGTAAAAACCATCGATACCGAAGTCTCTGAGAGCTGTGAGATAATGAGTTCCATTCAGGAGTGTATTGTTGAGTTAGAATCTGTTTTGGAAGCTCAAGAAATGCAGGGTAAGAGTCAGGAATTCCCTTCTGTGGCGCAACTTCCTCCTTCCGAAAGCGCGGGAACTTCTCAAGATCACGTTTCGAAGGCAAAGTTGCCGAAGCTCGAGCTTAAGAAGTTTCACGGAAATCCCATACACTGGTATCCCTTTTGGGAATCTTTCGAGTCTGCGGTTCATAAGAACCCAAATTTGTCTTCAGTGGATAAATTCAATTATTTGCAGTCACTTCTTACTGGCACCGCGCGTAGTACGATCGCTGGTCTGGCCCTGACGAGTGCAAACTACGAGAAGGCAGTTGGACTGCTTAAACAAAGATTCGGAAATCGACAGATAGTGATCTCCAGCCACATGGAAGTGCTCACTAAACTCCCCAAGGTGGAATCGATAAGCGAAGTAAAGAAACTCCGAAGCTTGTACGACACAGTGGAATCTCATGTTCGTGGATTGGAAAGTATGGAAATCTCATCTGAAATGTATGGTTGCTTCTTGACACCAATCGTTATGCAGAAATTACCGGAGGAATTTCGGATCGCTATCACACGAAATTTGGAATCGGAGACATGGAATCTGAAAGATATTTTGGGTGAATTTCACAAGGAACTGCAACTGAGAGAACAATGTCTTGTCAATAACAAGGATTCCAGGCCTTCACATCAGAGAGGTGAGTCGCCATTTTCTACATCAGCTTTGTACACTGACAGTTCTGAGAATAAACAGTCTCCTCGTGTTTGGTGCTCATTCTGTAATCAAAATCATCAGAGCTCTAAATGTAATGTTGTCACAAGTATTGAATCTAGAAGGGAAGTTCTTAAAAGGAAGGGCAAGTGTTTTCTCTGTCTCAAGCAAGGACATTTGGCACGTAACTGTCAAGCACCTATGAAGTGTCTTAAATGTCAAGGTGCCCATCATGTAGCAATTTGTGGTAACCCTGATCCAACCCTGGGTGGGCAAGATCGAGAACATGTGGCCAGTGTCTCTACTAGTATGTATGTGGATCAGTCTAGAGGGTCGGTGTTGTTGCAAACTGCAACCGCTGAAGTTGTGCGTCCGGATAATGACAGTTTTCCACTAAGTGTTCGTCTGGTTTTTGACTCATGCAGTCAGCGATCATACATGACTAAGGACCTTAAAGACAAACTGGGGTTATCAGTAATTGGTAGAGAGTCACTTCTAATCAAAACCTTTGGTGAGTCTGACGCCAGGCTACGAACATGTGAAATTGTTCAAGTGGGTATCAAAACCAGATGCGATGCAATTGTGTACATTCAAGCCTATGTGGTGCCAGTCATATGTGGCCCTCTGACCCAACAACCCACAGAGCTTGCTCAGTCTAGCTACGAACATCTGCATGACCTCAGTTTAGCCGACAGGTGTGGCGGCAGAGATTTGCCCATCAGCATTCTCATTGGTGCTGATTATTATTGGTCATTGGTCGAAGGTACTATTGTGAGAGGTGCACCGTGGGAACCTGTTGCTCTTGCTACAAAGCTAGGATATGTCCTCTCCGGACCCACTATGATTGTGTCTAACCGTGACAATGGTAACACTGTGAATCTTACTGCGACGCATGTACTGAAAGTGGAAGCAAGTGTCGTCGGTCAAGATGAACTTGCCTCTGAACTTGGAAAATTCTGGGACTATGAGTCACTTGGCATTCGAGATAAAGGTTCGTCTCTGTATGACAAATTTGTTAGCGAAGTTGAATTCACTGAAGGAAGATATCAAGTACAGCTACCTTTCAAAGAGGACCATGAGCTGCTTCCAGATAATTTTGCTTTGTGCAAATCAAGGTTGGTCTCACTACTGAAACGTCTGAAATTAAAGCCCGAGATGTTAAAGCACTATGATGATGTCATCCAAGATCAGCAACAACAAGGAATTGTGGAACCTGTGGATCAAGGTGTCAACAATGGTGTGGGAAAAGTACATTACATTCCTCATCATGAAGTGATTCGCGTGGACAAGGACACCACAAAACTTCGTATTCTTTATGATGCCAGTGCACGATCAGGAAAGAACACATCAAGTCTCAATGACTGTTTGTATGCTGGTCCACCACTATCTCCCCTCATCTATGACATCCTCCTGAGGTTCCGGGCTCACAAGACAGCCCTCATAGGAGACATTGAGAAAGCTTTTCTAAATGTTTCAGTTCACCCCAAAGATCGTGACTATCTTCGTTTCCTGTGGGTTGATGATGTCACAAGCAGCCACCCGAACCTACAAGTTTATCGATTTGCAAGAGTTGCATTTGGCGTCTCCGCAAGTCCGTTCCTATTGAATGCAACAATTCGTCATCACTTGACTTCTGCTGACATCCCCAAAGAATTTGCTGAGAGAGTTCTGAAAAGTCTGTATGTGGATGACTTTGTTGGTGGAGATGATTCTGACAATTCTGTTTTCGAGATGTATGAGAATCTGAAGTCATCCTTCAAGAGCGGAGGCTTCAATATGAGAAAATGGGTCTCCAACTCTGAAGCCCTTCAGGAAAGAATTGAACAATCTGAAAGCCAGTCTTCTCAAGTTACAAGCAAGTCTGTCAAGGAGCACCCTGTTCAAGAGGAAGATCAAACCTTCTCGAGTTCCCTGTTTGAGACGTCAAAGAACCCCAGCACAGCAAAACTGAAAGTACTGGGAGTTGGATGGGATAGACGAAATGATTTATTACTCTTGGATCTGGCCTCTCCACTAGAAACTAGCAATACTTGTCCAGTTACGAAGAGAGCAATTCTTGGTACAACAAGCAAGTTGTATGATCCCCTGGGACTAATTAGTCCAGTCATCATTCTACTGAAGATCATCTTTCAATCTATTTGCAAGACAAGAGTGGGTTGGGATGACCCCGTGGATTCATTCATCCATGAACAGTGGTTAAAGCTTGTTCAAGATGCTAAGAAGGTGGGGGTGGTGGAAGTGAGGAGACACTACCACCTTGGCTTGTCATCAGGAGATTTACAAAGCATTCAACTCCATGGTTTTGCGGATGCAAGTGAGAAAGCCTATGGAGCAGTTGTGTATTTACGCCTTGAAACAACTACTGGAACTGTCTTCACCCAGCTTTTATCGTCAAAAACCAGAGTTGCTCCGATAAATGGAGAAACCATACCTCGACTGGAGTTACTAGGTGCTCTTGTTCTGGCCCGACTGGTCAATACTGTGTTGACAGCATTTGACGGAACATTGGAAGTTGATGCTGTGTTCTTCTGGTCAGATTCGCAAATTGTTCTGTGGTGGATTTGGGGTGTAAACAGAGAATTCAAGCAATTCATTCAAAACAGAGTGGTTGAGATCCGTCGACTTACAAAGCCAACTCAGTGGAATTATTGCCCCACAGAATCCAATCCAGCTGACATCTGCTCACGTGGTACGATGACCTCGAAACTGATCACCAACCAATTGTGGTGGAGTGGTCCTGAGTTCCTTAGAAAGGAAAAGCAGTGGTGGCCAAGTCTTGCAATGAACTCTGCTGAAGTCACAAGTGACGATTCAGATCCTTGCCTAGAACTGAAGAAGGGAAGCTGTAACAGCCACACAAAGCAGCATGATGGTACAGTTCTTGCAAACATTGCCTCTGGAGAGGTGACGTCAGAAAAGTCACTAAATCTTGATTGCATCATTCGCTTGGAAAGGTTCAGTAGTCTTCAAAGACTTGTGCGAGTCACTGCATATGTTGTGCGATTTGTTTCTAATCTCAAGCAAAGTAAAATGAAGAAGAGGTTAGTGGATGGAGTAATAAGGCATGAAGAGGTGGATTGTGCAAGAGAGCTTTGGATCAAGGAGGTTCAGAAATCTGTATACAACAACAAGAACTTTGACCAGGTCAAGATCTCATTATCACTGTTTACAGATGACAAGGGAATTCTGAGGTGTGGTGGTCGTCTTAAAAATGCCCCGATTCCGTATGATGCTCGTTTTCCAATATTCCTTCCAAGATGTTCACGACTAACTTACCTAGTGATAAATGATTGTCATCTCAAGGTTCTTCACAATGGTGTGAGGGACACTCTCACAGAGCTAAGGTCAAGATTCTGGGTAACAAAAGGAAGGCAGACTGTGAAAACTGCGATAGGAAAATGTTCTGTTTGTAAGAAGTTAGAGGGCAGAAGCTATGCAGTTCCTCCTCCCCCACCTCTTCCTGAATTTCGATTGAGCGATGACTTTGCTTTTACTCGAGTAGGAGTGGACTTCGCTGGGCCCATGTATGTCAAGGATGTATTCTCAAAGAATGGAGATTTGAACAAGGTCTATATAGCTTTGTTCACGTGCGCTGCAACCCGAGCTGTTCATCTGGAACTTGTCCCAAATCTGAGTGCGGAAAGTTTTATCAGAGCCCTTACTCGCTTTAAAGGGAGACGAGGAATTCCTGTCTTGATTGTCAGTGACAATGGGAAAACATTTAAGGATTCAAGAGTGCAGGCATATTGTCAGTGCGACGGTACACAGTGGAGGTTCAATGTCGAAGCGGCCCCTTGGTGGGGTGGTTTCTTTGAACGTCTAGTAAAATCAGTCAAGTTGAGTTTGAAGAAGGTCATACGAAATGCCCGGTTAAACTATGACGAGCTGTCTACTGTCCTTGTAGAAGTGGAAGCAGCCTTGAATTCACGACCCTTGACATATGTCTTCGATGAAATGGAGGAACCATTAACACCTTCACACCTGATTGTGGGCCGCAGAATTTTGTCAGTACCATCAAAGAACTCATCGAACGAAGTTGATCAAACTGAGGGAACACTTACAAGAAGAGCCAAATTCTTACAGCGAACACTGAATCATTTTTGGAACCGATGGAAGTCTGAGTATCTCACACAACTTAGAGAGTACCATCGCTACTCAAAGAGAGCAAATTCTGTCCGTAAAGTGCAAGTGGGAGATATTGTGTGTCTACATGAGAACAAAACCCCGAGACAGCAGTGGCGGCTTGGGAAGATCGAACGATTACTTCCTGGTCGAGATGGTCATGTTCGAAGTGCAGTGGTGAGAGTCAAGTCTGGTAATTCGTCAACCGCGGAATGGAGACGTCCATTGCAGAGGCTCTATCCCCTGGAAGTGAGGTTGGATAATGGAACTGCCAACCCTGTGCCCCGAGTGGCAAATGTTCCTGTTACAGTAGTGAGGGACGAGGATGTCCCAGTTGTCGTCGTGAATTCTGACTAAGATAGATGTATTGAGTTCATTCTGTTATATAGAGTTTATGCTCGTAAGATTGTTTCAACTTTAAATGAACTTTGAACTTTGATTGATGACGTCAATCAACGCGGGGGAGTGTGTTGAAAACTGGGACCGAGCTTGTCACGTGACTTACACGATTTGACCCCCCTCGAACACTGAACTGAAAGGGAACGAATGCAAAACTAATGCGAAGTCGTTGTTCTTGAATTGTATTCTGGAGTTTTTTTGTCTTTGAATAGAGTCTTTATCTACGAAAGTGTCGTTTGAATACGTTTTCTACAGCCCTAAACCACTCGGCCACGCTGCCTCCTCTTTCGTTTCACTCATGAAACGAAACCTTCCCTCGTTCAAATAATTTTAAAATCGGTCTGTTTTATGGCCAAAATAACCTGCAGATATTACTATCGCAACGTTTTAAAATGGGCAAAGCG
The DNA here is from genome assembly GCF_964199315.1 of Orbicella franksi. NCBI lineage: Eukaryota > Metazoa > Cnidaria > Anthozoa > Scleractinia > Merulinidae > Orbicella > Orbicella franksi. Next base: position 24,669,018 of record NC_138145.1, read on the forward strand.
ACCCAACAATCTTTTTACCCGTGGTAAAATATCTCTCTAGTGTAATCGAAATAGAAAGGATCGTTTAACAAGGCAGTAAACGCTGGTATGTGTGCGGAAAGTCACAAAACGTGTGTGAAAATGGAGATACTTTTCATTAAAACTAAAATCCATGAGCAAAAAGTAATTCTTTGAATATCAAATTCGATTTCCAGACTCCCAAATGACATGCACCCAACGTGCTTAGTGATCTAGCCAAAAATATCTAATTGTGAAATGAGGAAGATTCTATTTGTGTAAGAGAGTCTATAATTAACAAATAAAGAAGCCTAAGCCGTGTATTACATTGTGATAAAACACGAAGGGCATTTGAGAACACGAGGGAAATGTACAAAAAACGAGCCGCAGGAGTGTGTTTTCTACATTTCCTTCGTGTTCTCAAATGTCCGGAGTGTTTTATCACGGTGTAATACACGACTTAGGCTTCTTCATTTGCTTTATGATATAGAGGTAATGTGGAAAAAAACAATAAAACACACTTTTACTGTGTTAAAGAAGCCTCGACTGTGCTCTGTTCTGTTGCAAAGCACGCAGGAAGCGGTAGAGCACGAAAGAAGTGTAGGGGAAAACACGAGACGTAGTCCAGTGTTTTTCCCTACTTCTTGAGTGCTGTACCGCTTCCTAAGTGCTTTACAACAGAACAGAGCACAGTCGAGGCTTCTTTATTTGTTTTATGATAAAGAATCCGATAATTTCCCCACGCATTGGGCTGAATTTTCGAACCAAACTTTATTTTCCAAACGAGCAAAAGTAGCGTCAGCCGTGCACTGTTCTCTGATAAAGCACGCTAAAATAAGCCAATCACAATCTTTGTTAGAATTGTTCAAATAATTTGATTGGCTAACGAAACGACAGCTGTCAATCACAACCTGGACTGGCTAAACTGTCAGTTTCGAGTAGTTTGAGTGGCTTTCCAGAGAAGAACGATGCCTTCGAAATTCGCTTTTAAGTTAATTTTTAAATACGGATCTAAAGGCAGGTGAAGGCTTGTCAAGTAGTCCAGAGGAATCCGGCCGTATTGTGGCCCATGAAAACGTGCACTTTTCCAGTGGAAATTACGAAACGCGGAGCTCAAAGCTTGCGGATGAAAATGCAAAATGCCGAGTTGAATTTGAAAGGAGCTACAGTTATTTACGGCTTGTAGCCGCGTGCAGCAAGATTGCCCGAACTAGCGTAAAAGTTAGAAAGACTAAACGGCTCCCACTGGTGCTACTCCGAGCACAGAAGAGAATATCAGAGCAAGCTTTGCACTGACCACTCGAAGGTTCACTTCGCTGAGATGACCGGAGAACGAGCGTTACTACACTACATGTAAGTATTGTTTGAGCAATTGAGCATTTTTACAAAAATAAAGCTTCTCATCGTAAACAGAGACAGTTCAGTTGTTGTTTTCTGTCGTTGTTTTACTTCTTAAGTATAATTTCTGCCTTCGTAACAAATATAATTTCTTTTATCGAAGCACTGTTTAGGTTGAGAATTTGTTTATTTCGCTACGTGTTTTGTCGGCGGGAATCTAGCAAAACTTGTTCTTTTAGTACAGTTTTAACACTACTGTTGCTAACAATGGTCTCTGTGAGCCATATTTACTACAGACAAACAGCTCGTTTCCATTGCGTCTGAATCACAGGCGATGTTTAATTTGGGGCAAATTTGTCAAACTTCCGAAGCAAAAATTTGAAAGCCAACTTACCGTCATCAACCCGTGCTCCGTTCTCTGATAAAGCACGCTCTTTCAGCCAATCAGAGCGCGCGTTATATGGAAACTTTATTATAAATATAACATGGATTTCTGACCAATCAGAGCGCGTGCAGGGTCCTATCTATATTACAATACCCGCTCTGTGTGCTTAGAAATTGGATTGTTAAAATAAACAGTCTTGGAAAACATGTGATGTTTTATTCATTTTTAAATTAAGAGTCTTGTATAGTCTTTGATACGGTGGTCTGTGGGTGACATTTCGATATTTTTCATCGCGACATAAAAATTTTGCTTTGGCAACTTAATTAAATGAACATAGCTTTCTTTTTTTGTCTTTGATTTATTGTCGATCGCAGCTCATAACTCTCGATCGCAATACATAACTCGCTATCGCGACTTACAACTCTCGATTGCGACTTATAACCCTCGATCGCGACTTATGACTCGATCGCGTCTTATAAATCTCGATCGCAACTTATAACTCTCGATTGCAACTTATAACCCTCGATCGGGATTTAAAACTTTCGATCGCGACTTATAACTCTCGATCGCGACTTATAACTCTCGCGTTCGCGCCAACACTAGGGGCCCGGTGAGAGGTAATACAGAACGCGCCGCAAGTTACAATATGGCGGACGAAGTGGAGGAGGTGTGCATTTTCCCTATGATTTTTAGTTTGTATTTGCTATATGATTGGCTTCAAAAAGGAGTAAACGTGTGTTAAGTGCCTTTGTAGCATTTCAAAGACATCAGGTTGCATTGTAATTCTTGCTCTACAGCATCCACGACTCTCTTGATACTTGAACGGATATTTCTCCTGCGTAGTCCACGACTTCTGAGGATCCTTTTGAGGTGCCATGATATACCAGCAGAAATGAGAGCACTTCCCAGTAGCTAAACAAATCCAAGACAGAAGAAATCCTCTATCAAGGCCTCTCGATTTCCATTGCCGCTACGTAAATTAGGAATGTAATTTAAAAGAGCTCCGTTGGCATGAAATCGGAAAAGGGCCACAAGAAAAGTCACAGCGAAGTACAGTACAATCCCGGTAACTCGAACTCGGATAACTCGAATTCCCCACTAACTCGAACGAAGCCCCATTTTCCATGGATTTGACCCCACTTTTCAGTCATTTTAACTCGGATAACTCGAATTCCCCGCTAACTCGAACTAAATTTCGTTTCCCTTAATAAAAATTTACCCCGATAACTCGAATTCTGGTTCATGTAACTTACCAGGGATGTCATCCCATTAGCTTTTCTTGTCCTGTAATCGGTAAAAACACTCAAAACTAACACCACAGCAATTTGATTTTAATCAGTGCAACCGACCGTTCATATATTTAACAGTCATTTTCCGATCTTACGAGTAATACTGGATGCGGTGCTTTAGCTGTCACTGTATACTGAAGTGCTGAAAAATCAGCAAACTATCAATCATTAACGTGGCAAGTTGGATATTCAATCGACCCCGGTAACTCGAACCCCCGCTAATTCGAACTGTTTTTCGTCTCCCTTCAGAGTTCGAGTTACCGGGTTTCTACTGTAATTGCGGACTGCAGCCGCCATATTACACTGTTTCGGGCAGTAAGCGCACGCGCACTGCACAGAGGAAATCAAGTTGCAAAGTTAGAAGTCGTTATAGCGGAGCTCCGGCGGCCCGATGGGTCGCCAAGCGGAGCCTCATACTCATATGGGAAGAGAAGAAAACCCAGTTGTTTTTCGACGGCGACGACGACGGAGTCGCGCAACATGGCGGCCATACTCCAAATAACAGGTGACAGAGATATGCACCCTTGCTTTACCCTGAACTTCTTTGACATTGGACATCCATGTTGTGATCAATTGACATCTGTCAAAACAAGGTATCCGCTGACCAGTATTATGTGACCATATCGCGGGCTCCAGTTTACAGCTCATCGAGGTCACGCGTTTTTTGAAGTTGACCGCAGACCAAGTGCTTGTTTTCGATTGGATTGCGGTCTCATGTCAGGTTAACTTGTTGAAAACAGGGCAGGATTGTTCGGAAGGCGGTTAACGCTAACCCAGGATTAAAAGTTAACCGAATTATAACTTTTTCTTCTATACAAATGTTTTTTGCTGTTTTGTTTCGCATATATGGTGATTATTAAAACTCAAAACAGAAGGCCAAACAATATACAGAAAACCTCACCGCAAAGTTGAAAACTCAAATTCAAATTCTACCTTTTCCTGGGTTAGCTTACTCGGGCTCTGCACAACCCGGCCCAGGAGCTACGCTTTTACGCTGGCTTAAATATATATATTTAGCTGCGATCGAGAGTTTTAATATAAGTCGCGCTCGAGAGCTATAAGTAGCGACCGACTATATCGATCGCGAGTTATAAGTTGCGATCACGAGTTATAAGTTGCGATCGAGAGTAATAAGTCGCGATCGAGAGTTATAAGCCGCGATCGAGAGTTATAAGTTGCGATCGCGAGTTATAAGTCGCGATCGCGAGTTATAAGTCGCGATCGAGAGTTGTACGGAGAGTTATAAGTTGCGATCGACAAGTTATAAGCTGCGATCGCGAGTTATACGTCGCGATCGCGAGTTATAAGTCGCGATCGAGAGTTATAAGTTGCAATCGCGAGAAATAAGTTGCGATCAAGAGTTATAAGTCGCGATCGCGAGTTATAAGTCGCGATCGAGAGTTATTAGTTGCGATCGAAAGTTATAAGTCGCGATCGCGATTAATAAAATCGCGGTCGAGAGACAAAGGAGGACAAAAAAGAAAGCTATGCTCATTTATTAAGTCGCCAAAGCAAAATTTTTTTATGTGACGATGAAAAATATCGAGGTGTCCCTTACAGGCCACCGTACTTTGATGAGTGGAAGCAACGGCTATATTTTCTGAGTTTTACGGGTATATGACAACTTTAAAATTCTTCTGATCAGCTAATTGCTAACTACATGTTAAAAGATAAAACACAAAAGAAAAAGATAGTCAATTACTACTTAGTATGCAGGTTATTTCTCAGTTGTTATGACATCCTTTATCCGTTTGTCGAACCAGATGTTGTTAGCTGCTATACCTAAATGTGAATTTTTCAGAACTTCATCAAATACCGCCTTCCTAACGTTCAAACTTTCTTTCCCATTTTATTCCTACGATACGGTTTTTGCGGTTTTCGAGGGGAAAAAAACTTAACATTTTGAGCGATGAACGGTAAACGACAGTCGTGTCAGTAGCTCGAATTATGCCTAAATATATAAAATATGCTTATGTACAAAAACATTAATGCCATTTTCTGTACTTCCATTAAAAGCTATCAAAAATTGAAAAGGTTTTATAATGAACACTCGTCCGATTCTATTTTGTGGATCTTTGTTTCTAATCATGCAGTTTCTACAAGAGGGAAAAAAAACAAACTTAGCATTTTTCCTGCCTGTCCATTTCACCGAATAAAAAGTTTAGAAAAACCAACAAAAAGGGGCGATATTTAAGTCTTTTAACCCAAACAACAATTAACACCTGTTTAAACGCCACCAAGTCTGTAAGAAAAAAAAACAATAGATGTGATAAGCCATAAAAAAACGAAACTAGCCTTATCATCCGGTGACAAACATATAAAATCATCCGCCTAACCACAAGAAGTTCAGTCAAGTCTTTACAGCTTAAAGCGCTGCCTACTCAAGAACCAACTACTAACTACAGAGAACGATGGCTAACATAACTGTCAACGATGGAAACTACACGAGATCTGCAAGGTCAGTAGATGGCCTGTATGTATTTCTCGTAGCCCTGAACATTTTTCTCTCCATAACAGCATTACTAAGCAATGCTCTGATCCTAATCGCTCTTCATAAAGTGACTTCTATTTATCCTCCAACAAAACTTTTGTTTCGATGTTTGGCAGTCACCGATCTTGGGGTTGGCCTTATTACACAACCAGTGTTCGTCATCACTCTGCTTCCCGAAATAACAGATCTAGACATTAACTGGGATGTTATGAGCTCCATCTCCAATGCTTCAGTTGTTGTTTTTGTGGCAGTATCGATATTGTCCTCAACGGCAATAAGTGTGGACAGACTTCTCGCTCTGATGATGGGGCTGAGATACGGACATGTTGTAACATTAAGACGAGTACGAGCGCTCATAATTTGTGTTTGGATGCTAAGTAGCGCATTAGCTGCATGGATACAGTTTGGGAAAGTGGAAATTGGAGGAAATGTGTTCTTGGTTTTGATAATACTTTGTATCCTGACCTCAATCATCTCTTACACCAAGATTTATCTCCGACTCCGCCATCATCACATTCAGTTACAAGAAAACCAACAACAACAAGGACAATCACAAAACAGAGGAGAAATTCCACTGAATATAGCGCGATACAAGAAGACGGTTTCCAGCATAGCATGGGTGCAGCTGGCATTACTTATTTGTTATCTTCCCTTTTCTGTTTTCCGTATTTTATTGTTTCATGATGTACTAAACCTAGGCAGCGCTTCAGGCGTATATGTAACAGCTTCTTTTCTCTTCTTAAACTCATCTCTGAACCCGATACTTTACTGTTGGAAGATCAAAGACGTGAGGCAAGCAGTAAAAGACACAGTTAAATTCAACTGTTGTGCATCATCCTAGACCTTATTAAGTTCTTGCTTGAGCTGTTAGTCGCGACACAGCTCTGCTGATCGGCTAAAAACACTGGAGAAACCGGCAAACAGAATTTCTGCGGATCGTAGAGTTTGTGACATATTCCTGAGGATCGCCGAAGCTTTCGCAGTCGACAGCAATTACCTTACTCCTATTAAACACTTAATGGGCTTAATGCCCAGTACTTTCTCGGGCCTAAAAAAAGTCTTTAACTGTGCTGCCTCGAAAACAAGATTTCGCACATCACCGAAATTTGAACTAAACGGAGTAGGAGGTTAGTCAACATGGCACGATACTGAAGGACATGATTCACTCCACTATGTTATTAATTAAACGAACGCCCAGGTGAACAGACATAAAAGGCGGACTTGGGGACGCGCATAAGAAAAACTGAAAGCCACGGCGAAGGGTATTAATATCTTCGTCACTGCTCCTCAGCTACAACAGCAAGGAAACGACTTCCTCAAGTTCTCTAAAAAACTCTTAAGTTCTCAAGAGCGTGGTTTGTTTCTAAGATTTCGCCTCAGGCTTGCTAAATTTTTTCTGTTCGAGACATTAAGCAAGTGGGGTTTGCGTGAAACTATCCAAAATAATACAACACTGCTTGAAAACAAAACTGCCATCTGTCGCTCAAAGAATTTTGAAATCGGCCTCTTTGATGACCGGCAAAATAGCAAGCAGATATTACTATCTCAACGTTTTAGAAGAGGCAGAGCGACAAAGCAAGTTTTCAGCCGTGATAAGATACCTCTCTAATATAATAGAAACAGGAAGGATCGTTTAACAAGGCAGTAAACACAGATATGTAAGCGAAAAGTGACAGAATGTACTGATGTAAAAATGGCGATTCATTTTATTGAAACTAAAGGCCATTAGAAAAAGAAAGTTTTTGAAAATAAAATTCGATTTCCAGGCTCCCAAATGACATGCACCCAACATGCTTCCCGATCTAACGAAAAATGTAGAATTGTAAAATGACGAAGATCCCATTTGTACAAGTGAGGCTAAAATGTCCGCTAAGTTAGGGAGTGTTAAAAAAATTCGATTATTAAAATAAACAGTCTGGGGAAACATGTGATGTTTTAATTCTTGTACAATCTTTGATGGATTTGAAGCAAAAAAAATATTTTCGGAGTTCATTTCACTCGAGTTTCTCCGCTGGATCTTAAAACTTACTTCGACTTTATAATGAATGGTTTGATAAGTATAACTTTCATTTTACCAAGCATAGTTAGGCGGCGGTGTTTTTAAACCGAAAACATCTCCGCTGCAGATAAAACAGTTTGTAGGTTGTTCGATTAACGATCACTTATGCTAAATTCAAGAAAAAATGAATACAAGTATATGACAACTTCAAGTTAATTGCCAACTACATATTAAAAGATAAACCACAAAAGAAAAGATGATGAATTACTGCCATATATAGCTATGCCGACTTCCCGTTATAAGTTTTTCAAACCAGATCTTCTTAGCTGTTTTACCGAGCTGTGAATTTTTCAGAACTTCATCGAATGCCGTGTTCTTAACGCTCAACCTTTCTTTCTCAGTGTATTCCTAGGGTGTTGTTTTAGCAGTTTTCGCGAGAACAACCAACATTTCAAGTGATGAAGTAAAAGACAGTCATGTCAGAAAAACATTACCCGACATTTTCTGTGGCTTCCATCAGAAAATTGAAAACGTCTAATAATGTACACACGCCTGAATTTGCGGATCTCTGTTTCTAATCAGTTTCTATCGAAAGGAACAACCAACTTCAAATTTGCGCTGGCTGACCGTTTCAATTTACAAAACGTTTAGAAAACCGACAAATAAGGGCGATATTTGAAAGTCTACTAAAATGACAAACGACAATTTACACCTGGTTAAATGCCACCAATTCTGCAAGAAAAGATAGTAGATCTGATAAGTCATAACAAACATAACTAGCCTTATCATCCGGTGAAAAACATATGAAATCATCGGCCTAACCACAAGCAGTTCAGTCAAGTCTTTACAGATTAAAGCGCTGTCTACTCCGGCAAGAACTAACTACTATCAACGATGGAAACTACACAAGATCTGCAGGGTCAGTAGATGGCCTGTATGTATTTCTCGCAGCCCTGAGCATTTTTCTACCCATAACAGCATCACTAAGCAATGTTCTGATCCTAATCGCTCTTCATAAAGTGACTTCTGTATTTATCCTCCAATAGGCAGCAGGACTCGCTTTGAGAAAGACGCTAAAGTTAGATAGCTATCACCCAAATGACATGTACCCAATGCACTTAGCGATCTAACAACCAAAAATGTGTAAATGTAAAGTGGTATAAACGCTATTTCGATATATGAAGATAAGACGACCACTCAGTATAACGAGGAAAACGATTATTGAAATAAACAGTCACAAAAATATGAAGTTAAATATTGACTCCTCTGAAATCTTTGATGGGCTTGAAGAAAAAGACATTATTTTGAGTGTTAATTCCACTGGATTTTCGCTGATCTTTTTGTAAAAATCATTTGTTTAATGCAATGGTGTAAAACTTATCACTTTCATTTTTATCAAGTGAAAATTATTTGTAGGCGACGATGTTTTTCACCCGAAAACACCAAATCTCTCCAGACAACAGTTTGTATGGTAAGATATTTAATTTGGAGAAAGTAACGCAGACCTTAGTAAAAAAAAATAATGAATTGCTACGTAGTATGCAGGTTATTTCTTGTTATGACTTCCCTTTATCAGTTTGTCAAACCAGATGTTATTAGCTGTCATACCGAGCTGTGAATTATTTTAATAATTGAACGCATGAGCGTGTCAGGAGCTCAGATCATGTCTGAATATATAAAATATGCACATATACTAAACACATAAATTGACATTTTATGTAGCTTCCATCAGAAAATTAAAAACGTCTAATAATGTACACTCGTCCGATCCTATTTTGCGGGTCTCTGTTTCTAATCAGTTTCTACCAAAAAGAACAACCAACCTAGCATTTTCGCTAGCTGTCCATTTCAACTGGTAAAAAGTTTAGAAAACCAACCAACGAGGGCGATATTTAAAAGTCTTTTAATACAATCAACAATTTACACCTGTTTAAATGCCACCAAGTCTGTAAGGAGAAACAATAGATGGCTTTATCATTCGGTGACAAATATGTAAACTCATCCGCTTAATCACAAGCAGTTCAGTCAAGTCTTAACAGCTTAAGGCGCTGCCTACTCAAGAACCAACTACTAACTAAAGAGAGCGATGGCGAACATGACTGCCAACAATGGAAACTACACGAGATCTACAGGGTCAGTAGATGGCCTGTATGTATTTCTCGCAGCCTTGAATATTTTTCTCTCCATAACAGCATCATTAACCAATGCATTGATCCTAATCGCTCTTCATAAAGTGACTTGTATTTATCCTCCAACAAAACGTTTGTTTCGATGTTTGGCGGTCACCGATATTTGCGTTGGCCTTATTACACAACCACTGTTCGCTATCTATCTGCTTTCCCAGATAAAAGATCTAGACATTTTAAACTGGGTTGTTATGATCTCCGTGTACGTTAATGCTTCAACTGTACATGTTGTTTTGGCGACAGTATCGATATTGTCCTCAACTGTAATTAGTGTGGACAGACTTCTCGCTCTGATGATGATGATGATGATGATGATGATGATGATAATAGTAATAATAATAATAATAATAATAATAATAATAATGGCATTTCGGGCAGTATATCCACAGGGTAGTCTCCTCCGCAGCCGTTTTTTTGGGATGTCACGCAACGCTCCCCCAAAGAAACGGCTGCTCACATCCGAACCACATTCTTTTCCTTTTGTGTTTGTGGTTTGTTTGCGCTCTGTTGAACAGACCAATCACATAATAGCAAAGTGTGAATGACGTAAGCTTTCGCACGAAAAGGTCTGCGGTGCGAACACGCGAGGGATTTCTGGCTTTTGTTTCACGCCGCACGTCGCCAAAAATAGGCGGTGTTCGCAGGTTACGATCATGACGGACGAAAAAAATTGTAAATGAAAGTCCTAAGTACAAGTGCTTCATGTGCTCATCGCTATGTTCAGCTATAAATGAGACATAAGTTGCGGTTACACATCGTCCTTTTACCGTGGTAAAAAGGCTCTTTACCTCGGGAAACTCATAAATCGTGTGTGGCCGCCATTTCCCAAGGTAAATTTACCGCGGTCCACTTCCATGGATACATCAAAAAGAACAAAAGAATCCCCCATGACATTTACCGAGGTTAATAGGTAGGTTTTTCAAATACCCCAAGATAAAACGACCAATCGCGAGGCAAAACTAAGATAAGAAAATAAAATCAACAGAGGAATTTGAAATTTGAAAATATGATGGCGTGAGGTTTAGTTTTCCGGAGGTCAACCTTTGCGTGTTCAAGGCAGCAAAAACGTGCTCTTTCTTAGAATCATGGCAGGATGGCGTTCTAATTTGTAAGTATAAAGCTGTTTTTTTTTGGTTTTTTTTTGCTCATTTTGCGTTTAAATATAACACAAGCCAAGGAAGATCTATAGTACATTTTCTTACATGTGTTTCGATTCCATCCCTAGGCCTAGAGACAACCAACAAGGAGATTTGTACAATGGATTTTTATTCAATCGAAACCGCCAGCCTGATGGGACCAGTGAAATGCCCAGTTTTCAAGATGCTTTTCAAAGTGCTCCTGGTTTTTTTTTACCCTACGAACTATGGCAACATTTACGGGCCAGGACCGTTTTCACGTCCAGCTGATCTCCAGGATTATACATCTTCTTCGCCTGTAGCTTCAGAAAGTTCAGGATCATCTCAGTCGCAAAGTCCGGGAGCCAGTGCTCAAGATGATTTCCGCGCAAGCAGCAAACATTTGTGGACGTGGAAGAACCCAAACACTTCTGGGAGCGCGTGCACATGCTTGATTATTTCGCCGCGCTATTAGGTAGTTGATACTGTGCGCTATGGCGTTAATAAAGCCCAAACGGAGTCTTCGCCTTCTAATTCTTCGCTGTATAAAAAGCTGATAAAGCAAAGCATTAGAGGACTGTCGAAACAGTATAAGTAGCAGTAGCGAGACGATGCTTGCAAGCTCCCTCGAATTATCCATTTTCGCATTTCGCGCCGAAACCAGTCAAGTGTGTAAGATTGACCTTGGTAAAGTATTTCGTGTGTGACCGCAAACACCTTGGTAACGTAATTCCCGCGGTAAGTTTACCTTGGTGTTATTTACCTTGGGAATGCTTTTTACCTTGGTATGTGTAACCACAACTAATATGTATATTTTCTCGAAATGTCAAATTGTAAGCGTCAATCAAGGGCCAAACGCTTCCTACAGATTGTAATCAGGCCGGAAAGAGCGGCATTCAGAACTCGATGTCAACAAATCGAGCGAAGCTACTTGATTTCCTGGTTCCTTTATTAAGTTAAAATAGATATCTTCCTTCTCGACAGTAATTTTTTGAGTTGAAAGCCTCTAATAATTAACTTGAACTTTGAAGAGTCTTCAGCTACATAGAAAGCTCGTGCAAGCGTCGCCGGTATTTTTCGGCGTCCCTAAACAAAAGCCGGAAATCTGTATGTTTATTTGTGACATCTCCCACGACGGGATACAAAGATAAAAAACATTTCCTGATTGGACAAGTTTCAAAGGGCGAATTTGGCGCGAAAACGTTCTTGAAAATGGAACGGAAACGCTGATTGGCTAATTTCGTGAAAGAAATGTTGTTCGGATGTGAGCAGCCGTTTCTTTGGGGGGAGCGTTGCGTGACATCCCAAAAAACGGCTGCGGAGGAGACTAATCCACAGGGTGGCTCTTCGCCTGCCCGATGCTAACTAAATTTACAATTGTAAAAAGGTTCAAAGATATCTAAAAAATTTATATCTATATGTAAACGAGATAAAATTGTGTTTTAAGATATACTAAAATAAATAAATGAATAAATAAATAATTAAAATTATGCCAGATGTTCTAAAGCTCTCTTAAAAATAATGTTTTTGATGATGTTTTTGATGATGGGGCTGAGATACAGACATGTTGTAACATTAGGACGAGTACGAACGCTCATAATGTGTGTTTGGATACTAAGTTCCGCAATAGTTGCAGGGTTGCTGTTTGGGGAAGACAAAATTCACTTCATTATTTTAAATGTGTTCTTGGTTTTGATAATACTTTGTATCCTGACCTCAATCATCTCTCACACCAAGATTTATCTCCGACTCCGCCATCATCAAGTTCAGTTACAAGAAAACCAACAACGACAAGGACAACCACCAAACGGAGGACAAATTCCACTGAATATAGCGCGATACAAGAAGACGGTTTCCAGCATAGCATGGGTGCAGTTGGCATTACTTATTTGTTATCTTCCCTTTTCTGTTTTCCGTATTTTATTGTTTCATGATGTACTAAACCTAGGCAGCGCTTCATAGGTAACATTTTCTTTTCTCTTCTTAAACTCATCTCTGAACCCGATACTTTATTGTTGGAAGATCAAAGAAGTGAGGCAAGCAGTAAGACACAGTTAAATTCAACTGTTGTGCATCATCCTAGACCTTATTAAGTTCTTGCTTGAGCTGTTAGTCGCGACACAGCTCTGCTGATCGGCTAAAAACACTGGAGAAACCGGCAAACAGAATTTCTGCGGATAATAGAGCTTGTGTCATATTCCTGAGGATCGCCGAAGCTTTCACAGTCTACAGTAATTACCTTACTCCTATTAAACACTTAATGCCCAGTACTTTCTCGGTCTAAAAAAGTCTTTAAGGTCGTATTCCTCACATTTGCATTGCGCATCCTTACTACGCATAATTTATGGCGTCATAAGCGCGCGCTTGTACACGCGCGTATTGAAAACATGACGGATTTGCCTTGATATTGAGCTCTTTCAGTTGAAAAATGGCTCTAGCTCACCAATGAGCATGGGCACCCCAATTTTTTTTCCAGTCGTTGTAATCAACTAATCATAAGCTTTGCGTGAGAAAAGACTGATCTAATTTCTATTGCTGAAAATTGAATAAATAAGAAAAATAGCAAATACACTGTGGTCTTTTCTATTTTGCAGTCGGTAACCACGGCAAGAAATTTGGTTCAAATTTTTAATCAAGGACTTAGCTTTCTGTCTGAATCAAAATTAAACGTTTATTTGTGTCCGACACAATGTATTGACGGTAGTTTAATGCGTGTTCTTATGAGTCGGGCTTACAAAGATGTTACAATTACTGGGAATGCGTTCTTATAATAAGCATTAAATAATGCAAAAATGGGGCATTTTCAATGCCTCACTGCTCCTTAATGAGCATGGGCACCCCCCTTTTTTATTTCAAAATTGAAGTTATCATATGACAAATATTCAGTAGACAAAGTTTGAACAAAAATCTATTGTCACTTTTATTTCAGAGGAATTACCTTAACTGTGCTGCCTCGAAAAAATTGCTGGATGAACTCGACAACGATCGCGATCACGAAGCCAGCGAGCAAGCCGAAATGAGCGCAAGCCGCGCTGAAATACTGTTAAAAATTTCGAACGTTAATATAGTAAATTAAGAGATAATTTCACGTTTACTAACCTTGGAATTCTGACTTCACACATGAAAAAGCGGTTTATTAGCATTTATTCACTGGTGCATAATTTACCGCGTGCCGTCGCGGGAAATTTGTACCTGTTCCATGTGAACTGTCACAGTCCTATTGTTATACAGAAAGTTAATTCCTCTGCGGTGTCTCCCTTGGTGTGATGATCTCATAGCACTTGGATGCTGCCGAATTTAAATTTTTTTTCTGTTTCTCGAAAGTAAAACATAGGCGAGTTGTACGTGCATTTCGAGTTCCAGGTCGGCAGCCCCTGGACCAAATTGGCTGAAATTCGGAGAGAATGTTGTCAGAACGTTCGCCGACAAAACCGTGTCTGCGAATTCTGATTATTCTTTTCATTAAAAAGTTATGCCTTTTTTTTCGCGGGCAGTCCTATTTTTTTCTCTTTTCTAACTTTATCCTCTTGTAAAATAATAACAAACGCATAAGCCAAAAACCTGAGACACGGTTTTTGAGGTCAATGTGTGAAGAAACGGATGCCATGTTAATCATTTTCTCCGACCTAAATTTAGCGGGCGTATACCTTGATTTATGAGTTCGTGAAGCTTTGTAAACATATTCACAGTTTCGAAACACGGTAAATTTTTACCGTTTTAAACAGGTCGGGTCATAATCTGTAGTTATTAAGCTTCCACTAAATATACGGTTTATATGGGTTTTTGCTGAAACCACGAACGCTAGAGCGGACCGCGCGCGGATGGTCAAATGGGTTATACTGATACCTTAACACAAACAACAATTTTCACCTGGTTAAATGCCACCAAGTCTGCAAGAAAAGAGAGTAGATCTGATAAGCCATAACAAACAAAACTAGCCTTATCATCCGGTGACATACATATAAAATCATCCGCCTAACCACAAGAAGTTCAGTCAAGTCTTTACAGCTTAAAGCGCTGCCTACTCAAGAACGAACTACTAACTACATAGAACGATGGCGAACATAACTGCCAACGATGGAAAATACACGAGATCTGCAAGGTCAGTAGATGGCCTGTATGTATTTCTCGTAGCCCTGAACATTTTTCTCTCCATAACAGCATTACTAAGCAATGTTCTGATCCTAATCGCTCTTCATAAAGTGACTTGTATTTATCTTCCAACAAAACTTTTGTTTCGATGTTTGGCAGTCACCGATCTTGGGGTTGGCCTTATTACACAACCGGTGTTCGTCATCACTCTGCTTCCCGAAATAACAGATCTAGACATTAACTGGGATGTTATGAGCTCCATCTCCGATGCTTCAGTTGTTGTTTTTGTGGCAGTATCGATATTGTCCTCAACGGCCATAAGTGTAGACAGACTTCTCGCTCTGATGATGGGGCTGAGATACGGACATGTTGTAACATTAAGACGAGTACGAGCGCTCATAATTTGTGTTTGGATGCTAAGTAGCGCATTAGCTGCATGGGTGCAGTTTGGGAAAGTGGAAATTGGAGGAAATGTGTTCTTGGTTTTGATAATACTTTGTATCCTGACCTCAATCATCTCTTACACCAAGATTTATCTCCGACTCCGCCATCATCACATTCAGTTACAAGAAAACCAGCAACAACAAGGACAACCACCAAACGGAGGAGAAATTCCACTGAATATAGCGCGATACAAGAAGACGGTTTCCAGCATAGCATGGGTGCAGCTGGCATTACTTGTTTGTTATCTTCCCTTTTCTGTTGTCAATATTTTATCGTTTCATGATGCACTACATGTAGACCTAGGCAGCGCTTCATACGTAACATTTTCTTTTCTCTTCTTAAACTCATCTCTGAACCCGATACTTTACTGTTGGAAGATCAAAGACGTGAGGCAAGCAGTGAAGGACACAATCAAATTCAACTGTTGTGTATCATCCTAGACCCTATTAAACTGATGTGAAGTTTATATGAAATAATTCATATATGAACTGCGGTTGTAGATGAAAGTGAAGAATGATCATCGCAGTTAATTTTCCAATTTAAGCAATTGGAAAGAAGAAGCCTGAAAAAAAGAAAATCAGGGCTTCAACGGGATTCGAACCCGTGACCTCCGCGATACCGGTGCGATGCTCTACCAACTGAGCTATGAAGCCACACATTGGGAGCGAGGTCAATTGAGTTCATATCTTCCCGTGAGTAGTGAAATGATGTGAAGTTTGAACTACAACCGCAGTTCTATGAACTACAACTATGAACTACAACCGCAGTTCATATATGAATTATTTCATATAAACTTCACATCATTTCACTACTCACGGGAAGATATGAACTCAATTAATTGACCTCACTCCCAATGTGTGGCTTCATAGCTCAGTTGGTAGAGCATCGCACCGGTATCGCGGAGGTCACGGGTTCGAATCCCGTTGAAGCCCTGATTTTTTTTCAGGCTTCTTCTTTCCAATTGCTTAAATTGGAAAATTAACTGCGATGATCATTCTTCACTTTCACCCTATTAAACTGTTGCTTGAGTTTTTAGTTGAGGCCAAGCTCTGCTGATGGGCGAAGACATCCGGGCAACCGGGTAACAGAATGTCCGTGAATAGAATCGAAATAAAGGAAGAATCGTTTAATAAAAGCAGTACTTGGCTCAATGCATGTTAAAATGGCGAAACTTTGAAGTAAAACCAAGGACTATCGGGAAAAAGTAATTCGTAAAAATAAAATTCGATAGTCGACGGCCCCCAAATGACCTACACTCAACGTACTTAGCAATCTTGCAAGGAAAATTTCTAGTTTTCAAACGACACGAATGCTATTTGTACATGTAAAGGTACGGTAGACTCTCAGCTAGCAGAAAAAAACGATCACTGAAATAAAATGTCTCGATAAAACATGCCCTGGTTTATTCACATTTTGTTTTAATTTCTTAAATAATCGGTGATGGGTTTGAAGCAAAAGGTATCATAACGTCCATTCATAACGTCCTTTCATCTGTTTGTCAAACCTCCTAACGTTGAGACTATCATTCCCAATGTATTCCTACGATGTCGTTTTTTTAATTTTTACGGGAAAAACTAACATTTTGAGTAATCATGTGTAAATATACATAATATGCTTGTATACATAAACATAGCTTTCATCAGAAAATTGAAAAGGTCTAAGAATGCAGGTGATTTCCCTTATCAGGTTGTCAAAACCACATGTTAGCTATTATACCGAGCTGTGAATGTTTCAGAGCTTCAACAAATGCCGCCTTCCTAACTTTCAAACTTTCTTTCCCAGTGTATTCCTACGATGTCGTTTTATTAATTTTCACGGGAAAAACTAACATTTTGAGTAATCATGCGTAAATATACAATATGCTTACATACATAAAGCATTAGCTTCCGTCAGAAAATTGGCAAGGCCTTAAAATGCACGTGACTTCCCTTAGCAGTTTGTCACACCAGATGTTAGCTGTTATACCGAGCTGTGATTGTTTCAGAACTTCAACAAATGCCGCCTTCCTAACTTTCAAACTTTCTTTCCCACTGTATTAAATCCTACGATGTCGTTTTAGCAGTTTTCACGAAAAAAAACTAACATGTCAGTGAAGAAGTAAATCAAAGGCCTAACAAGGGCTCGGATCATGTCTAAATATATAAAACAAGAAAACATTAACTGACATTTTCTGCAGCTTCCTTCCTGAGAATATTAAAAACGTCTATGAAAGCACACACGTAAATAGACCACTTTCCAGTTGCCTCTTGCCTGTCTGTCAAAACGAGTCTTCGTGCGAAACCGTTCATATGGAAATGCGTTCTGCCTAAACGTAAAGGTTTATTTCCATACGAATCAAACTCATTTTCATATGAAAGGTTTTGCACGGGGACTGGTTTTGAAACAGAGGCACCAGGTAGCTCGGAAATGGTCTATTGAAATAAATGTTCTCCACACTATTGCATAGAATTCACTTTCCGTTCGAAATTACTAGCTTTATTTATTAGATGTACTGAAACAGCCGGCGGTTGAGTCTCCATAAATCCGCCAAATACTGCCGAAATATACAACCACCTCGTACGCCGTTTACAAGCAGTTTTTGACTGTTTAAAATTTACATCAAACATTTCCAAATACCAAAACCCAGCCAACTGCAAAAGAAACCTTGAATTTATCACAAGCCAACAAGTAAACATTTCATTGTTTCGTTCTTTTCCAGGCCTTTCCACTAATATCAAGTAAAATCGTCTAAATATCTTTCCGGTGATTCTCAAAAAAAAATTCTAAATATCACAAAGCTTTTTCTGAATATCTTGAAAACCCATAACCCATAAGCATCTCTTATTTTTATTTTAAAAATAAACTGATTTTGAAGTAATATATCAAACATGAAAGACCGTGTTTGACCACATTTCCACACACCGAGAAGAGAGTTGCAAATGCGACGCGCAGCGGAGTATTTTTGACGAACATCGAGGTGTTTGAAAATGTGGTGAAACACTATTTTGGGTACTTGATATATCTTCACAATCGACTCAATCGAGACACAGTAGTGGCAATAGTTATGTAGTCACCCCAAAATCCCACGCAAGTGCAGGAACGATTAT
>NC_138145.1:24692439-24787439 GCF_964199315.1 Orbicella franksi
CTAGAGATGAAACATATTGGTGAACTTGCAATTACTGGTGTATTATTAAAAGCTGTTAAAACAAGCCGGGTTTGTACCATGCAAGGTCGCGCTTAACTCACAAAAGTGTGGGCTTTTTTAGTTGGCTTTTTTTGCACACATATCACAAAGATATACGTCCAGAGTAGCTAGGGTGGCAAAATTGCAGCAGATCATGGAGTGGTAAAGGCTAAGGGTTCTTGGGTCACGGAGGACACTCCTGCCCAACAAATCATAGAGTACTCTCCCCCCTCCCCCCCCCCCCCCCCCCTTCCCTCACACCCAGATCTTGATGTTGATCTGCCTGCTGGAAAAATTTGTATGTATTCAAGTCGTACGAGCTCACAAACGTTTTTCATTGCATTTCATTCAAGGTTATAGGTAAGGTTTCTTATGAGACCGCACTTTTTTTCCAATGTGGAACCGCTTGTCTCTATATATATTACACGTAAAATACATCAAAATAAGTAGACCCTTTTGCAAGCATTTTCAGTGTTGATCCGACAAATCTGTCGACCATAAATATGTGTTCCAACAATATTAATAACAGCTTTATTGAAGTGTCAATGTATTTAGTATTAACTAATAATTGGGGACAAGCTCACAGGGGGTTTCTTTCCCTCTGTTATCTTTTCAATCAGGAAGCAAAAATGTAAACAAAAGACGGGGTAAAAACCATTTAAGCTTATCAAAATCAAGTATTTGGGAGTTTCTTTCCAAGTTTATGTACATTTCACATCCCACTTAGAGTTCAGATCAATGTACTAAAATAAACAAGACAAGTACAGAGAACACAACTTTAATCGAAACTTAACTCGATGCCGGTTGAACATGGACAACTCAACATGAAAAACTTAAGTGTTTAAACTGCAAAGCGGCGCGGTGAACGAAGGTCCTGCTTGATTGAATGTTGGATCTCACAGCAGATCTAATCAGCCAAACTTGATAATACGATAATACGTCACTACTGCAAGGCTGACACAACGTCGTAGAGTTAAAACAATATTTCGGCTGGCCTCAGTTTTAGATGTTACTAAATTAAAAAATGAAATTACAATATAATACAATGATGTCGATGTTTGTCTTGCATTCAATAGCTGTTTCGTTCATTAAAAGTTGTTCGTTTCGCTCATATAAGCTCATTAAGGTCGAGGAATAAGACACATTCTCATCAAAGTTTACCACATTAGCTTTTCAGGTCACTTTCCTGCAAACAAGTGCACATCTCCTGGTCATTTTGAACGCCTGGACGACTCAAATGCTCCTGAAATTCAGCCTTCAAGTTGGCCATAGTACTAATTCGAACATTCGAAGTCAACTCCACTTCAATTTAGCGAAACACCTAATATTAATAGCCGTGTAAACGCTACAAAATCATCAACATTCGGGCTGGCACGATGCACGCATTGAGTATATGGGAAAAATTAACGCCTGGAGAAGCCTGGGTGGAGTGTGGGGGTATTCAGCGGACACACTTTTATGCAAGAATACGTTGTGTAAGTGATCCCGTAAAATTAAAGGACATTTCACATGCACATACGTAACAGGACATACCTTTCCGCGTAAAATGTAAATATGGCGGACAAAGTGGACGAGGAATATCTCCGTCTGCATTTGCATGATTATAGAAAGGAAAATGGCTATGTCTTTGGTTTTTTCGAGGGCGATCTTAAAAAATTTCTCGAAGAATATATCTCATCGAATTCAAGCTGCTTTGTTCTGTCAGATCGCCATAGTAAGGAATCTTACTTGCAGGAGGAATGGGAATTTGTGAGAGATTTGCCGAGATGATGACGGAGAAGACTGGGTGGGCTGGGACGGGTGCGCCCAATATTTCCATGCGAACTGCCTCGGTGTCAGTCATTCCAAAGTCCTCTCACAGCCATTCTTCTTTTGCCCTCATTGGCAACCATTTTTATAGTTTATTGCATTATAAACTAGCCCCAGATTATTTGTCTTAAACAAGATTTTTGTTTTGAAACGAGTCTTAACTCCATTTGTAAATTCTTGAGCCTCTTCCCAGTTGTTTTGAACACGGCATAGCGTTATATCGATTCCATGTCAGTAAACCTGAAAGTAAAAATAAGAAAATACTCTTCTTTTTTCTTTGCCGTTAAATTAATTAAACCTCAGCCAGCTGCCACAGTGATGGAACAACGTACTTCAGTATGCCTCGGAAAAAGGCCACGTTTGTCCGCTTTATATCAATGCAGAACTCGGAATGCTACCATTCGATTGTAATGAATTTTTGCCGGACGACCCGCGCGCAATGGCGTAATTGTAACTTATGTACAGAAGAGGGGAAAAAGAATTGAGTATTATAAATTCGCAAACAGAGGTCAACATGATACCAGGTGTGCAACATTGAGCGAAAGCACACTTTTGAAAGTTTTAAGCGTGTGAACGGTACTTAAATATTCAGTGACGCTTACACAACATATTTTCTATTTAAAAGCATGCCCGCTGAATACCCCCACACTCCGCCCGGGCGTTAATTTTTCCCGGTCTCGTTCGGGCCCACTAATTACGAGCGGTGTCTACACCTGAGTGAGTGGGTGAGTGAGTGAGTGAGTGAGTGAGTGGGTGAGTGGGTGAGTGGGTGAGTGGGTGAGTGGGTGAGTGGGTGAGTGGGTGAGTGGGTGAGTGGATGAGTGGGTGAGTGGGTGAGTGGGTGAGTGGGTGAGTGGGTGAGTGGGTGAGTGAGTGAGTGAGTGAGTGACCATTTGCATATCGGAGTCCCCGCAACAAACACGTTTCTACGCTTCGCGTATCCACGTGTTTTATGTAGCTTCCATCAGAAAATTGAAAACGTCTAATAATGTACACTCGTCCGCTGCTATTTGGCGGGCCTCTGTTTCTAATCAGTTTCTACCAAAAAGAACAACCAACCTAGAATTTTCGCTAGCTCTCCATTTCAACTGATAAAAAGTTTAGAAAACGATAAATAAGGGCGATATTTAAAAGTCTTTTGATACAAACAACAATTTGCACCTGTTTAAATGCCACCAAGTCTGTAAGTAAAAACAATGGCTGGCCTTATTGCATCCGGTAACAAATATGTAAAATCATCCGCCTAACCACAAGCAGTTCAGTCAAGTCTTTACAGCTTAAAGCGCTGCCTACTCAAGAACCAACTACTAACTAAAGAAAACGATGGCGAACATAACTGCCAACGATGGAAACTACGCGAGATCTGCAGGGTCAGTAGATGGCCTGTATGTATTTCTCGCAGCCCTGAATATTTTTCTCTCTATAACAGCATCATTAACCAATGCATTGATCCTAATCGCTCTTCATAAAGTGACTTCTATTTATCCTCCAACGAGACTCTTGTTTCGATGTTTGGCAGTCACCGATCTTTGCGTTGGCCTTATTTCACAACCACTGTTCGCTATATATCTGTTTTCCCAGATAAAAGATCTAGACATTAACTGGGATGTTATGATCTCCATCTCCGATGCTTCAGTTGTTGTTTTTGTCGCAGTATCGATATTGTCCTCAACGGCAATAAGTGTGGACAGACTTCTCGCTCTGATGATGGGGCTGAGATACAGACATGTTATAACATTAAGACGAGTACGAGCGCTCATAATTTGTGTTTGGATGCTAAGTTGCGCAATAGCTGCAGGGTTGCTGTTTGGGGAAGACAAAATTCACTCCATTAGTTTAAATGTGTTCTTGGTTTTGATAATTCTTTGTATGCTGACCTCAATCATCTCTTACACCAAGATCTCAGACTCCGCCATCGTCAAATTCATTTACAAGAAAACCCACAACAAGGACAATCACCAAACAGAGGAGAAATTCCACTGAATATAGCGCGATACAAGAAGACGGTTTCCAGCATAGCATGGGTGCATTTGGCATTACTTATTTGTTATCTTCCCTTTTCTGTTGTCAATATTTTATCATTTCATGATATATTACATGTAGACAGCGCTTCAGACGTAACATTTTCTTTTCTCTTCTTAAACTCATCTCTGAACCCGATACTTTACTGTTGGAAAATCAAAGACGTGAGGCAAGCAGTGAAGGACACAATTAAATTCAACTGTTGTGCATCATCCTAGACCTTATTAAGATGTCGCTTGAGTTGTTAGTTGAGACCAATCTCTGCTGATGGGCTAAGACATCTGGGAAACCGGGTAACAGAATGTCCGTGTATAGAATCGAAATAAAGGAAGAATGCATGTTAAAATGGTGAAACTTTGAAGTAAAACTAAGGGCTATCGGCAAAAAGTAATTCGTGAAAATAAAATTCGATTGTCGACGGCTCCCAAATGACCTGCACTCAACGTACTTAGCAATCTAGCAAGGAAAATTTCTATTTTTAAAACGACACGAATGCTATTTGTACATGTAAAAGTACGGTAAACGCTCAGCTAGCAGAAGAAAATGATCACTGAAATAAAATGTCTCGTCCTGGTTTATTCACATTTTGTTCTTATTTCTTTAATCCTAAAAATTACAATTTCCTCGATTGTGATTGGTTTAAAACTCCTACTTTCCACTAATTCACTTGCCAAGTTGTTATCGGACAGTTTGTATTAGACAATTTGTTATCGGACAGTTCAATAAGCCAATCACATTCAAAGTTGTAGTTACGTGCGTGCGTGCGCGCGCGCGCTTGCTTTTGTGTTTTGGCGCCTAATTGCCGGTAAGAGGTGCGGTGGCCTTAGAACGTTTACATCTCCTTTGTATGTATTTTGATGCAAATTTTCCCTTTCTTTCATAACTTAGCTATTCTTCTTTTCTCGGAAATTGCAATTTTTATGATTAATTGGTAATAAGACTTCGTGTCGCCCAATTCGGTCTGTAATCATACTCGTGATAAAGAAATCTAACTCCCTCTGCGCGGTCGTCCGATTTTGTTATCACTCTTATGATAACCGACCGAATTGGACTCCACTCATTCCTATTACCATTACAAATAATCACTGATGGGTTTGAAGCAAGAGGTATTATAACTTCCTGCTGCTGCGCGGTCGTCCGATTTTGTTATCACTCTTATGATAACCGAACGACTGAATTGGACTCCACTCATTCCTATTACCATTACAAATAATCACTGATGGGTTTGAAGCAAGAGGTATTATAACTTCCTGCTGCTGCGCGGTCGTCCGATTTTGTTATCACTCTTATGATAACCGACCGAATTGGACTCCACTCATTCCTATTACCATTACAAATAATCACTGATGGGTTTGAAGCAAGAGGTATTATAACTTCCTGCTGCTGCGCGGTCGTCCGATTTTGTTATCACTCTTATGATAACCGAACGACTGAATTGGACTCCACTCATTCCTATTACCATTACAAATAATCACTGATGGGTTTGAAGCATGAGGTATTATAACTTCCTCTCATCTGTTTGTCAAACCGGTTGTTGCCTGGAATGTTTGGACTTTTTCAAACACCGACCTCCTAACGTTGAGACTATCATTCCCAATGTATTCCTACGATGTCTTTTTTTTTAATTTTCACGGGAAAAACTAACATTTTGAGTAATCATGTGTAAATATACAAAATATGCTTGTATACATAAAACAATAGCTTTCATCAGAAAATTGAAAAGGTCTAAGAATGCACGTGATTTCCCTTATCAGTTTGTCAACCCACATGTTAGCTGTTGTACCGAGCTGTGAATGTTTCAGAACTTCAACAAATGCCGCCTTCCTAACTTTCAAATTTTCTTTCCCAGCGTATTCCTACGATGTCGTTTTATTAATTTTCATGGGAAAAACTAACATTTTGAGTAATCATGCATAAATATACAACATATGCTTACATACATAAAACATTAGCTTCCATCAGAAAATTGACAACGCCTTAAAATGCACGTGATTTCCCTTATCAGTTTGTCAAACCAGACGTTAGCTGTTATATCGTGCTGTGAATGTTTCAGAACTTCAACAAATGCCGCCTTCCTGACGTTAAAACTTTCTTTCCCAGTGTATTCCTACGATGTCGTTTTAGCAGTCTTCACGGGGAAAAAAACTAACATGTCAGTGAAGAAGTAAAACAAAGGCCTAACAAGGGCTCGGATCATGTCTAAATAAATAAAACAAGAAAACATTAACTGACATTTTCTGTAGCTTCCATCCTGAGAAAATAAAAATCTCTCTGAAAGCACACACGTAAATAGACCACTTTCGTGTTTCCTCTTGCCTATCTGTCAAAACGAATCTTCGTGCGAAACCATTCATATGGAAATGCGTTCCGCCTAAAGGTTCATTTTCATGCGAATCAAACTCATTTTCATATGAAAGGTTTTGCACGGGGGCTGCTTTTGGAACAGAGGCACCAGGTAACTCGGAAATGATCTATTGAACTATATGTTCTCCACACTATTGCATAGAATTCACTTTCCCTTCGAAATTACTAGCTTTATTTATTAGATGTACTGGAACATCCAGCGGTTGAGTCTGCATAAATCCGCCAAATAGTGCTGAAATATACAACCACCTCGTAGGCTGTTTGCAAGCAGTTTTTGACAGTTTAAAATTTACATCAAACATTTCCAAATACCAAAACCCAGCCAACTGCTAAAGAAACCTTCAATTTATCACAAGCCAACAAGTACAACATTTCATTGTTTCGTTCTGTTCTAGGCCTTTCCACAAATATCAAGTAAAATTGTCTAAACATCTTTCCGGTGATTCTGCAAAAAATTCTAAATATCACAAAGCTTTTTCTGAATATCTTGAAAACCCTTTAACTATCTCTTATTTTGGTTTTAAAAACAAACTGATTTTGAAGTAATATATCAAACGTGAAAGACCGTGTTTGACCACATTTCCAAACACCGAGAAGAGAGTTGAAAATTTTTGACGAACTTCGAGGTGTTTGAAAATGTGGTCAAACACTGTTTTGGGTACTTGATATATCTTCACAATCGACTCAATCGAAACAAAGTAGTGGCAATAATTATGTAGTCACCCTAAAATCCCACGCAAGTGCAGGAACGATTATTTGCTACTTTAGAAACTATCCAAATAATTCTTAATTTGAAGAGTGTCCATATTAACAAGTAATTTACGCATTTCAGTGCGCAATGTTACAGACTTCAAGATATTTTGGGCCTGTTTCTCGAAGGTCCAGAAAAGTTTTCGCACCCGGAAAGCCATAGCAATATGTTAAATCCTATGATAAGAGCGCTGTTTTATCCATATATTCTTAATATGAACAAGGGTTCTCTTCATATAAGGAGTTTCAGACGTATACACCTCTCTGTTTTTAGATACAGATTAACTAAAATTGGCTTTTCGGGCCTGAAAAATTTCCGGGGCTTTCGAGAAACGGGCCCCTGAACGGTTTTTTTTTTTTTTTTTTGTAATTTTTATTTTTTTTCAACATTTTGGGTTATAATACATACAATACAACACAAGACATAACACTAGTTACAATACTTACAATACGTCATAACTACAATAGATTACATACAACAAATTATAATTACTAATCGTAGCCTAATTATACCTAAAGAATATACAATGCGTTGTTTACAATAGTGCAGCTACCCAAATACAGAGAAAAAAAAAAAAGAAAGTAAGTTAGTGACATGCTGAGAAGGAGAAATTACAAATTAAGCTCAACTATTATTAAGAGATGGCATTAGTTTTTCCCACTTTTTGTAATGTTTATAAAGTTGGTTATTTTTGGTAGCTATTTTTTTTTCAATGTAATAAACGGTTTTTGTCTTTGCTAAAAATATTGTTAATGTTGGTTTAATTTTATTTAATTTACAACGGTTTAATTTACTACGTTTACATGAACGGTTGACTTCGAGGACGATTATATGTTATTGATGGGTGGAACAATGAGTCCAATCCGTTGAAAATAATTGGAAGACAAAAATTTCAAGGACTACCAAAGACTCGGCCTGCGGCCAAGTCCAATTTTGGTAGTCTTCTCATCCAATTAACTCCAAATTGGACAATACGTAGTCCTGTTACATATACTAAAACCACAAAGGAGAAGGCAAGTTCTTTTTTTTGGGGGGAGGGGGGGGGGGTAACTGACAGCCCTTCCTATTTTCTTGCAAAAGGCTAAGAGCTGACCATGAAGAACAAATGGCAAACATAGCTGCTGAAGATGTAACTCAGAACATATTCAAGCACGATCGATTACAGTTACTAGGCATATTACCGGCAACCCTAGCCCAGGTTGTATTTCTCGCAGCCCTGAACACTTTTCTCTCCTTAACAGCATCACTGAGCAATACTTGGTTCTAATCGCTCTTCATAAAGTGACATCTATCTATCTTCCAACAAAACTTTTCTTTCGATGTCTTAAACCAAGGATAATAGAATGGGTTATCCTCCCTTCAGTGTTACAGTTATGTTAATAGCCTACGGGGAAATAACTGAAAGAGCGCCAGAAATGGCTTATTTGCAGTCTGCAATCTCCGTTCTTTACTCTAACTCCTCTCTAAATTCTATTCTATACCGCTGAAAGATAAGTGAAGTGAGACAAGCTGTGAGGGAAACGATCAGTGAAGTAGCTGGCGAAATGAAAGAAGGTAAGAGGGACTGATGAACAGAATGCGTGGTACCGCACAGTGTGTTCACTTTATCAAGCCGGCTTTCTTATTCTGCCCGGGCTTAATAAATCGGCAAGAGAAGATTCCTAGCATAGCAAGTTTGTCAAGAATTGACGAGGTGTTAAAAATCCCTCTTATTAAAAAAAGTATAATTCTTTGCGGTGATGTGGTGACCCTTGATAGCATGAAGTTCAAATTCAAATTTCGTTTCACGTTGCTTATAGCCTTATTAACCAGTTCCTTCTGGTAATAAAATAGTTTATTCTCGTTACCTACATCTTGACATTCTATTGAAATTGTAAAGAGAAATCAAATGTTGATCCCTTTTAGAGTACAATGATTCAAAGCCTAGTCCGCAGACGTCCTCTCTTTGGTGACTGCACAAAGAAACTGGGAACGAATTTATCAACCTGTGACGTCACATAATGACGTCAGGATTCAGCGAGAAGGAATTAGAAGCCCCTAAAAAATTGACTAAATTATTCGTTTCCACGTTTCAGTCTCCCCTGTTACCGGATGAAGTGAGCCTTGGTTCACTTGTATCATTGAATAATGAGCAGGTCCACTGATTTGAACAGGATCAGTGAAGAAATCAATTTTAGTTTCACATGAAGTGTTTAGCAAGTTTGGCAGTTCTGTAGTCGACTCGAAGTTGTACAAACTGTTGAAGAACAGCTTTGTCCAGCATTGCCTAAGAGACACAATAGGATAAACTTCAGTGAGACATACCCGCACGGACTAGCATTTCCAACCCAGGCGCGCCAACGGATTGCCAACTCTACATTGCAGTATTGGTTCTGCCGAGAATGTGGCAGTATATCTAATACTTTATCTTTTACAGTAAAACTATCTGGAACTTAATCATTGTCCCTTATTATATTTTTTCAGTCACATACTATCGGCTTTCTCGAACTCCCGACATCTCGAACTATTTTTCGTTTCCCTTAAGAGTTCGAGATAGCGGCGTTCAACTGTAGTTCATGCGGACTTTTGTTACAACGTGTTTATATTTATAAGCAGGGAAAAGATGTTAAGGAGTCTTTAGAACAAAGAGATTTGACAACAAAATAATGACATAGTGTTGCAGCAATGCGGGCGAAAACCAACAACGCGCACGTACATGCGCGCATATACAAACGTACCAACTGCTCCTCTGAACAAACTTGCTTGAGGTTTTCAGGTTGAACGACCAATAAGTTCGTCAGTGAGTACAACTTGTCGAATAATTTTACTAGCAGCGGGATCTGAAAAACGAGGAATAATTCTCATTTAGAGTATATCATTTAAGTGATGAGAACAATTTTCGAGCTCTACTGATCATTCCGCGTGGTGCCTCCTAGTCATCAGAATTTGTCGATTATTCGGGATCCTAGAGAAAGTTCGATCCTAAATAAACTAGTACCTTGAACGCCTTAACACAGCTTCTGTACTCACTGATGTCACAGATTGCCACCATTCCTCCTATAATCAAAAAGCAACAACACTGTTCAAAAGTCTCCCATGACGAAATGTTTGTAGATTGTTGGAATTCAGTTATTCTCATCTTTAGTCCTACAACACCGTGTAACTGGTCAAAGGATGTTATCTAGTCTTTTCTTTATCTTTTTAGAGAACTTAAGTAATAACGACGGTGACGGTGAGGACCACACCTTTTATAGAATATGTAGTTACTGTAATGACAGTGTTCTGTTGTGACTAAAAATACGAAATACTAGCCGTTGTAGTTCACGTTCTCCAAAGTATGCAGAATTTGTTCGATTGTTATTCTGCATAACGCGTCTGTCCATTTGATGAGCTTTCTGGTTGGTGAGTTTCTCGTTACTATTGCCGTCGTGGTTTGTTACACCCTTTTTGGGACGTCACGCAACGGAGCTTCCCCGTAGAGACCAGCGTTAGGTCAGTGACCATTAATACAACGTACCTACTGTTCCTCATGCAGTCGGAGTAAAAAGACACGTTCCTTCCAGGAGGGGGGGAGAGGGGGTGGGAGCTATCTTAGCAGGGGCAATTCTTCCCCCGTGAAACACGAGAGTGTGGACCCCAAAACCTCCACACTAGTCACAGACTATTGTCCTCACAAGCAGACACGCTGGGTTCCCACCTAGAAATTACAGAAACAAAAGAAAAAAGCAACAAGGAGACGAGACGGTAAAACGAATACTGCTAACCTATTGACGTGTACTGAAACTGTTGTAGATGTTCAAACAACTGACGGTGAAATCGCGTGCCGAACTCCGTCAGAACCGATTCCAAGTTCTTTCCATCCAGTGAGCCCTGGATAGATGTCAACTGAGAGTAAACGAAATCACAGGTCTTGGCACACGCCTGCAATCACAGAATAACACAAAGCGATTTACTCATACCTACTTACTATTCTGTATCAATTGAATTCCTACAGGCAGAGGGGCGCACCGCAACCGAAATGCGGCAGTCCTAGCAAAAAAGGCTCTTTCCGCATCCGGATCTCGACTTCTTTACAGTATAAGATTACAATGTCTCGTGATGTATTGTTTCTGTCGTCTAGCTACAATATGTCAGCGACAGAGGTGTCTAACACACCGTAAATAGCCATACATTTCTCAACCGACTGTCTATTCGAATTAATTCTGTTCATATTTCTGCTACAAAACAGGGAGCCCTCACATCCGTTCAGAATATGAATAAAAGATCAACCTACCTTTATCGCGCGTGTTTTGTGTTTTGTGGCGGCCATTTTAAATTTTAAATAAGCGGTCTACAAGTGCGAGGTCAGCTCCGAGCAGGCTCCGAGCGATTTCCGTAATTTCGGTCCCAGACCTCGCACTAGCAGACCGCGCGCGTTTTAAAAAAATTAAAATGGTCGCCACAAAACACAAAACAGACCGAGAAAGGTAGGTTGATCTTTTATTCATATTCTAAACGGATGTGAGGGTTCCCTGTCCTGCAGTGATTGTATCGCAGGAGTTCGCAGGAGAACCCTTTCCGAAATCGCTCGCCATCTTTTAAAGTAAATACTGCGAATAGATTTGTGAGTGAAATATTGAAGGGTGCCGATAACCGAACAGTAGATAAAAGTCGTCTACAGACATTACCGCAACTTCATTTAAAAAAAGCGGGATTCGTGAAGTCGAGTTATCCCATACCTCATCTTTCTTCGCGACAGGTGCATAGCTAAACCCGATTATGAGTACGTGTGTTATCTGCGACGGCGAAAAAAGAAAGCCCTTCTTTCAGTCATCTAGGGCGTTCATACGAAAGCCCGACCAGTAAAACGTCTAAGCAGAAGAACATGATAATAGAGTTGTTTGCGTAGTCAGGGAAAAGCGTAACGATCTCATACATGAAGGATGACATATGTCAGTACACAAGAACAACAGCACTTAACATTAACTTACACACCTTTCCGAGCATACTACTACACCTAAAACTGAACTACAGAGCGGTTTTTCAATTGAGTGTCGAAATTAATCAGGAAATTACTTTGGTTCTAGTTTTGGTTTCACTACGGTTTGAGATTGGCTGAGTACTGACTCTAACTGGTAAGTAATTGGCTTGGTTTTGGTTTTGGTTTGATGACACTCAATTGAAAACTTCTCTATCCGACCAAAACCACCATGCTGTCGTGTAACATCACCGTGTGGCTGGAAAAGACAAAAACTTCTCACTTATTGTGTGGCTGAACAATATGTAATTTTTTTCTATAAATGCTTTCTTTCAAGTTCCAAGATAAATCCATTACCATTGTCCGTTCCACGAGTCCTACTCCGTGTTCCTCGGGTCTGAAGTCGGATTTCTTCTGCTCTGTTGACATAATATTCTTTATCCAGCCTGTCATTGAAGTGAGTATCCTGCAGAGGAGAATCCGCACAAATCACAACACTACACTGACCAGTATCTAAATTCTCCTCACAAAATAAACACATCATCAAGAAGGCAGGTGATAAGAATATAGAATATCATCAACTATAGGCACTGTCTTCATCTACTGGTCTCTTAATTCTAACATGCGTAAAGATTATGTGTAACAGCACCCACTTTGTGTACCTACCGCACCTAAATTCGCAATTAGCCAACCACAGGCCTTGTAAACTGTTCAGATTTCGTTCGATATCAAGACACTAAACTCATATGGCTGGATTTTTGGCCAAATTTGAGTAGTAATCGAGCCTTTTTAGTACGCTTCGTATGCATATCAGGCTCGTATGATCTCGCCAAGGGTTTTTTGTCTTGCCAGCGTCTCGTCAAAATACGAAACACAGCTGGATCAAACTAGCACGGTAGACCGTGGAAGCGTACTCTGCTACCCCGCTTGGCTTTAAACACGCTGCTGGTATGCCATGAAATTTTGCCACAATTTCCTCAATGTACACAATTCCCTTCAGCAAAATAATTGTCTACCAAGGTTCATAATCCAAGCAGTGGGTAACACTGGCAAGCTTGCGGAGAAGAGATGCACGCTTTATTATCAAGACTGCTTACCGGTCTATACCGGAGTCCAGTTTACTTTCCATCATACCCATCACCTCTTTCTTTTTCCGGACACAGTCTGCATACACGGGTGAAGACCTGTGGTGAGATAACAAGTTAAACTAGTATGAAATACCTGGAGTCTAAACTTGGGTAGCCTGCGAGCAGGCTCAAGTTAGAGTACAAGCGCGCGCGGCGTAGCCGAGTGCGCAAAATCGAGCGGTTCGGACATCCGTAAGTTCCAGTTCAAATACAAAATCTAATCCCTGATCGACAGGGATGGTTTTTCAATATTTGATTACCTGAAATACCACCTCTAGTAGGCTTAATACCTTCAATTATTTCTTCGTGTAATATTCCGTCACGATTCAGAATTTGTTCTTTGTTCAAAGAAAAAGAAGAAATAAAGGAAGGTTGGGATTTAACTTATGCGGTTACGAAAGTCTGATCGTTCCACAGTGTGGTAGATCGTCTTAGAAAACGGTCAGATCAGGTGAAAACACCAGCTAATATTTCCAGCCAGAAGCATATAATGGGTCATATGCTTCTGGTCCAGCAGTTAATATGATACTTACGCTACTAGTCCTATGACACAGTCCGTGAAATGTTTCTCCAGCAAATGAAAGATAGCATTCGCTTGTTCCGATACTTTAAAAAACAGACTCTCTGGGGGAGATTTAGGTTCTGCTGGCGGTATTGCTATCAAATAAAAACAGTCTTTGTTAGGAAAAAGGAAATTACGAAACTGAACGAAACAAGACGTTCTAGAAAAGCCAGGTGTTCACCAGTGTTGGTGAAAATGGTGGTTCAACTTTCAAATTAAAAATGGTGGTGTTCTAGCCAAATCATAGGGGCACTAGCAATCACTAGCAAGACATCGAGCATATTTTATTGACGGAAACCTTACTATAATGGTCTAATTTTGTTAAAAACAAGCATATAAGTGCCCTGAAGCTATAGAAGGAGAGATGTAACTGGTATGCAAGCACTGGGTTTTGATGTCAAAAGTATTGAAAAAAAACGTTTTCAACTTTGTTTCTCCATCTTGTTCCGGAAGCAAGAGAATGTACTCAAGCATAAGTGTAATACTGTGTAGACTGAAAATGTATCAAAATCACCGTGACAGTGTCCCTTAAAAAAGTTGCACGGTGTTTTGGCCCTCTATTTGTCACGCAGCACTGCGTTGTGGGACAAAGAGAGGGCCAGAACTGGACAAGACATCGTTGTACAAAACTGTGTAATCACCAAATAACTGGCATACCTTGCAAGGTCACGTTGAGGGCATAGTCTATGTGTTCAATACACAGATGATAGAGTAGCTTTAGATAGATTTCCACTCCATTAGCCGCAATGTCTGACGGAGAAGACAACTACAAGAAACACACAGGTTCACTTTTACTGTACATACTGTTCATAAACCTGTAACAAAAGAGGACACATTATCTTGCTAAATTTCAAAACCCTTGAATTGCTCGCCTCAAATACAAACTATATTTTATCTCCCTTTGCCTTCGTTTGTCACTCCAACTTCCCAATGTGTTCGAGTCTATGTTGTTCCAAGAATCTCATGAATAAATAAATAAATAAATAAATGAATCAATCAATCAATCAATCAATAAATAAATAAATAATCATTTAGATATTAACAGCATTTTCCTTGTTTCTGACAAGTTTTAGAAACATAAGTGGAAGTTTGGGTGAACGAGACATGCTGTGGAAGCACAAACCGATAGAAAGAAAGATAAACAAAAGGCTTGGGCAATTTTGAGAGATTTTTCAATTGATGTTTCTCACAGAGTAAATCGTCATTAATATTATCATGGGATTACCCCTACCCAAAATGGTGGAAATAAAACTGTCTGCTGATTCTCATTTCTCTGTATTAGCCTTCTTACCAGCTCACATCTTTTCAGAGCCATTTTGTTTTCTTGCAGAAGACTGACAGCAACATCTTGAGAGAGCAGAGTATCTCTGCTGGAGTCTAAGGAATGTGTCTGTATCCTGAGTGGAATTCTTTTGGTAAATTCCTGGCTTAGGAGACTGCGAGCAAGATAGGTGACTCTGATTAGATTAGTGATCAGCATAAGCATTCCCCACAGGTAACTCTAAGAGTCTGGGGACCATCAGTTATTGAATTACTGTCATGGAATTGTTCATTGAATTATTGTTACTCCCTCTTGATCAGATTTCTGGTTCTCAGACTGAATCATATAAGAATCACTCGTGAAGGAGTTGAATTACATTAACAGGCATTAATTTGAGAAATGTGTTATCACTCCTTCAAAATTATCAGGGTATTTCATGCACAAAGCATATATTTGTGCCCAAATACTGGGAGGGATGTGATTAAAGCTCATCCAAAACTGCACCAAACATGTCCAGTGCAAAAATGTTTTATTCTCACACCTGAAAGTTGAAAGAAAAGAAGACAGATGCTATGGGAAAACATAGCTGTCATCATCAAAACTCAACACATAATTCAGTTGTATAATGTAGATTACAATTAACGTACCCTGCTCCAGTAGGTCTATCTCTTTTTTCATGGTTTATAGAACGGTAATACTTCTCTAAGATAGCACTTGATTTCTCTGATAGGAAGTCTAGCTCTGTTCTGGTAGACAGAAAAAAAACAGGATGACTAAATCAACAGTTTGTTTGTTTAGAGCTCTTACTATTTTGATGGTGGACATGAGATTCATAGTTTACTGCAACTCCATTGCAGGGGAATAACGGTGCTTGATACACACTGGTTGATATTTAAAAAGCTGTATGATTGGCTAAGGGCTGGAAACCATTCCCTGGTTTTTATTTTTAAACAGTATAGATACTTACTTGATATATGATGACAAATATTTGCTGAACAAGTTTTTTCTCAATCTTTCCAGAAAATTAGAATCTGATCCAAGCTTGTAAACAGACAGTTTTTCTCCAAGCTTCTTTGCCCTGCAGAAAAAAAAAGGATATGGGAGAGAATATCAAGTGAATACCCTCCTATTTCCATAAAGTGTAGATGGTTTACCAATTTCCGGAGGGGGGGGGGGGAATTCCCATATAAAAATGACAGGGGTGCTTGTCATACCTCTTAGGGATTAAAAAAGCAGTTTTGGTGCCTCTTAGGGTGTTCAGCCTCAAAACGTCCACAGTGGGAGCTTTTGCAGTACCTTTTAGGGTATTGAGCCGAACAAAATATGACAGGACATGGTGTGTTGTTTTAGAACTCGTACCTCTTATGGGTGAAAAAAACAAAATTTAAGCCACAACCACAAAACAGGATCTTGGTACCTTGTAAGAGTTCTTTTACAAACTTCTAACGAGCACCCCCATCCTTTTTATACGGGAGGCCCCCCGCCCTCCACCCCGGGTACAAACCAGGCTTACAAAGGCAAGTGTAGCAACTGTACACAAATGACTCTGTAAGAATTTATGGCTTATCACCTTAGAGTTAAAACGAAATTTATTGACTTGAAGTTTAACTCTGAGCAGGCAGTAAAAAAGCTCATTCATAAAAGGAACTATCAATATTGTATTGTCAAGCACACCGAAAGAAAAAAGTAAAGCAAAATATCATCTAGAAGATATTTTCTCAATGTACTGATAAATTCTCAGAGCTTATGTTCAAAGACAAGTGTGGTAATCAGTAAGGAGAATTTCCATGCTGAGTATTACCTTTCATATAATGTCTGTAGGTTCTTCAGTGATTGTTCTTTGTCTGAACCATAGTTCTGTAGCTTTGAATCAACATGTTTCTGTAACAAACAAAATTGTAAAATCCAATTTGTTTAAGGAACTATAAGCTCTGGTTTGCAATTTTATGAATAAGGCATTCATGCTTCAGGTTAGCAATATTTGTTCATGTATCCTTTGAAAGTAAAAGGTTAATCTTGGCCATTTACCATTAACTGGAGACATTGTATTGTGTTCTTGGGCAAAACACTTAACTCTTGCAGTGCCTCTATCCACCCAAATATGTATAAATGGGTTACTGGCAAATGAAATGCTGAGGGGTAACCCGGTGATGCACTGGCATCCCATCTAGGGAGAGTAAAACATATTCCTAGTTGCTTCATTCTACTGAAACCAAGCTAATCATCAGCCTCGAAGGATCCCATGCATGAGTTTTTCATACCTTTAGAACATCCTCGTGAATATTCTGTACCATCTTGCCCATTACCACCTCAGCATTATTACCAAACACCTTGTCCACCATGCTGTGAACACGCTCACAAAGGGGCATCACATCTTGAAACACATCTGCAGCACGGAACTGCCCCTAGTGAAACATTACACACAAGCAGTAACTAACATTATAACCCATCAAATATTTTTGCTTGAGCACAATTGGCCTAAACGTGTCACATGACCGAATATTCCCCAGCTGAAACTGGGGAATATCGAGAATATTCCCTAATTTTCGAAACTGTGCGAGTTCCAAAAAATATTTGAAGGATAATAAACACAATAGTCTCCATTTGACTTTGAAAATATGCTCAAATATTTGTCCTTGGACATTATCTGTTCCTTGAAGCTCACAGATTTCCTCAAGCAAAGTGTCTGCTTCTTGGATCAGGTAACGTCCGTGGACAAATATCGCAGCATATTTTCCCACCAAATGGAGACTATTGTTTATTTACCTATGCCAAGAGGTAGAGCAGTCTCACCTCAAGACTATCTTATTATGATAGCCACTTTCTTTTGGAACAACAAAAAGTTTAATCAGACTTCTTATTTAGGAATCTATTAAATACAACCAGATTTTAGTTGCAAACTGCTCTTTGAATTAATTAGTAAGAGTTATCCTAAAACTTGTGGATCAAACCCTAGAATGCAATCATTAAAATGAAATCTATTGTGCTGTACTTCTATTATTTGTACGTTTGATCAAATGTACTACAAGATTATTCTAACTAAGCATTAGGATAAGATTGTCAAAAATATATGTACCTGTGTGCGTTCATTCAAATAAAAGCAATTGAGCAATACTTTAAAGTAGCATTAATTATTCATTATTTTATGCAAGGTACTGCAACTCCATGCTTTGGGTCTGTGACTAAAACGCTAACTAGAAAATGTACGAGGTCATTTAAATGAAAGTTATTGAGCATTGGTATGATGATGAATCTAGCAGCATTCTATCATGGATACCATTTTCTTATTAGCTACGCTACTCACTATATCAATTCTGTAAGTTGTAAATAGTGAGTAGTCCAGCTCAGTGTGCAGTTGTTAACAAAATGGAGGCTGCTTCTTTGCATTTTCGAAACGTCCATAACAAGGATTTAGATAAAGATTTGAGTGACTAGAAGATTTACAATTACATTATTTGCCCTCGAAGACTTAGCAATTTAAAGAAAATTGAATACTTGGTAAATACCTTTTGACTTTGCTTGATAAAAGAATCAATACACTGGGAGTAGCCCTGTAGAGATGGAGTTAACATTACATTTGACTTAATAACGAAGTATAATTAATTGAATGTGTAGTCTTGCAAGTGAAACTAGAAAGGAGAAATGACTGAAATTAATGTAAGATGTCAGTTGATGGAGGAGGAGGAACTGTCAGTGGATGATGAATGGAGGCAGATTGAACAAGGTTATGTGGAGACCTGCGAGCAGGTGCTGGGTAGGGCAAAGGCAAACAGGAAGGAGTGGATCAGCAAGGAGACTTGGGAGTTAATCGAGCAGCGAAAGGTGGCAAAAAACACCCTAAACATGGCCAGAACAAGAAACCAGAAGAGAGAGGCAAGTAAAAGATATCAAGAGTTAAATAGGGAGGTGAAGAGGAGATGTAGGAGAGACAAGAGGGCGTATGTGGAAGCAGAAGCTGAGAGAGCTGAGGAGGCTGGAAAGAGAGGTGATGCAAGGACTTTGTACAAGATCACTAGAAAGCTAAGTGGGAGGATCCAGAATACTTGTAAGCCAGTGAGAAATGAGGCAGGCGTGTTGCTCAGGACAGCAGAGGAGGAGATGCACCGGTGGAGGGAGCACTTTCAAACAGTGCTTAACCATGAGGAGCCGATCAACCCGCCAGAGGTGGAGCCAAATGACGAGCTTAACATCAGGACAGGTCACGTTACACGTATTGAAATCAAGAATGCTATAAAGAAGTTAAAAAACGGGAAGGCTGCAGGATGTGACAATATTCCACCAGAGGCAATTAAGGCGGGAGGGGACACATCAGAGGAGGTTCTTCTGGGCCTCTGCAACAGGATATGGAATGAGGAGAAGATACCAGAGGAGTGGAGAAAAGGTCTGCTAATCAAGCTGCCCAAGAAAGGTGATTTGAGCTACTGTAAAAACTGGCGTGGCATTATGTTGCTGAACATGGCAAGTAAGGTGTTTTGCAGAGTGATCCTGGAGCGCATCAAGATTGCGTTGGACAAAAAGCTGAGAGAGGAACAGGCGGGCTTTCGAGCAGGTCGAAGCTGCACGGATCAAATAGCAACACTGCGGATTATTATAGAACAGAGTATCGAGTGGCAGTCCTCCTTGTATATCAACTTTATCGATTTTGAGAAGGCCTTCAATAGTATCAGTAGAGATGTTTTGTGGAGGTTGTTGCGGCACTATGGGTTGCCTGACAAGATAGTCACCATCATCAGAGTTCTCTATGAGGGTTTCTCCGCACAGGTGGTACACAATGGACAGAAGACTCAACCATTGGATATGAGGACAGGGGTAAGACAAGGCTGCCTGCTATCTCCCTTGCTGTTTCTGGTCGCCCTGGATTGGGTGACGAGGACAGCCTTTGACAGGAAAAGAGGTATTCAGTGGACCTTTACGACATCATTAGAAGATCTTGACTTTGCCGATGATCTGGCCCTACTGTCGCACAGAATACAGGATATGAGGGATAAGACACGAGCCTTGGAGGTACAAAGTGCGAAGGTAGGCCTGAAGATCAATGCCACCAAGACAAAGCTGATGCGTATTGGTACCAAACATGGTGATGTTGTGTCGGTAGCTGGGAAGCGGGTTGAGGAAGTGGATGAGTTCACATACCTTGGGAGCATTGTAAGCAAGAAGGGAGGCACTGACGAGGACATTCAGGCACAAATTGGAAAGGCAAGACAGGCATTTGCGATGCTGAGACCAATATGGCGATCCACGGCCCTAACAACCAAGACCAAGCTGAGAGTCTTTGGGACAAATGTGAAGGCGGTGCTCTTGTATGGTTCTGAAACTTGGAGGCTGACCAAGGGATTGGAGCAGAAGTTGCAAGTGTTTATCAATAAGAGCCTGAGGAACATCTTGCGGATTTGGTGGCCTAGAAAAATCAGCAACAAGGACCTTTGGAGTCAAACAGGGCAACGACTGATAGAGGAAGAGATAAGACAGAGAGCTTGGGGCTGGATCGGCCACACACTGAGGAAACCAGATGGACACGTAGTCAAGAGGGCACTAGAGTGGAACCCACAGGGGAA
Source organism: Orbicella franksi (assembly GCF_964199315.1). Classification (NCBI taxonomy): domain Eukaryota; kingdom Metazoa; phylum Cnidaria; class Anthozoa; order Scleractinia; family Merulinidae; genus Orbicella; species Orbicella franksi. The sequence goes on from NC_138145.1 coordinate 24,712,866, forward strand.
GCGAAAGAGAGGGAGACCCCAAAACAGCTGGAGACGCACGAGAATGGCAGAGTTGGCGGCGAAGCATGTTACGTGGAATGAGGCAAAAGGCACTGCACAAAATAGGGTTAGGTGGCGCACGCTAGTTGAGGACCTATGTTCCACTTAGGAACGAAGAGGATTAAGTAAGTAAGTAAGTAGTCACTGTACTATGCATAAAAGATAACTTGATTTCACCATCAGAAATAAGAAAAGCTGTTTTTCCTTCATTCCTGATCTAAATAAAGAAGCTAGTCAATAACAAGACTTGCTCCAGGGTCCTCCAGGCTATGCCTCAAACTAATCCTACAGTATGCTTCTCTCTAGCTGTTCAAATTCCTGCAAGCATCCATAACTCAATAAATGCACATTTAAAACATGAACGAGTCAAATTAATATTGAGTTCAAATATTTCACTCATTTACATCTTTACACAAGGTTAGTTGTAGTGGAAGAATGACCATGTGATTATTTCTACTTTTCAGTTTGTCTATTTTAATTACAGACAGGCTAAAACTAACGGGTGTATAAAACAAACTGTATGTCTGCATGGCTTCAACAGTACAATAATGCAACAGTACAATAATGTTAGCCTATGATCATGCCCTCCAGTTCTATAATAAGCCGCCCAAGACAACACATACCTTAAATGGAAGTAAAGTTTCAGCACAGTTTCTCATCCTAGCAATACTCCCCTGATGATGGGCATCTTCAAATTCTTCAATCAGAGCCTCTTCCACTTTATCATGGCACTCTGTATATATCAATGCAAGGTAAAATAAATATATCTTATTTCCTGGTTGGGAGGTCCATATAGTGAAAAACTGTGACAGAGGTCTTGAAAATGCTGCCTGAGGCTGCAGGCTGGAGGCGGCATTTTCAAGCCTAAGGTCACTCTATGGACCAACCATAGCCAGTAAAAAACTTATTTATTTTTTCCTCTCTCTCAAACCACTTTTATAATTTTTGACCTGACAAGGATAGGAAAATCCAGACCACACTAAAAATCAATCAGATTGTAGGATATATTACCATGCTTTCTTGGAAAAAACTAAATACATTTATTTACCCACTACCCTGGCATTAACAGCTCACTTTTTTATGTTTAAACCAAATCTTAGTTACTGTTAGGATAGTGGCATTTAAGATGCTGGGTGTGGCTTCTTGTTAAAGGTGAAGGGCTATATATACAAACATGGGAAATCAGAACTGTACTTACCTTTTATTTTGTCTTTGACAATCCCAAACCTTCAAACAAAAGAACGTCTGACTTTTCAGTTGTCATTTTGTTCACTGTGCAAAATTAACATGTAGTTCAAAAGAACAGTTCAGAAATTCAGTGTAAACTTTGTACGCAGAGCGTTCATACCTATCTGAAGGCAGTTCTTGAGCAATCAGGGACAACTTTTGTATGATATTTGCAGCTTCATGAATCTGCAATCAAACAAATAAAAGAAGTTTAAAAAAACAGGCTCCATTATCTTTCCTTGAAGGGTCTTAACAAAGAAAATATTAAATGATTTCTAATTACAGGACAAGAAATAAAAACATTAGTAGTAATTACTTAAATATTAAATACTTACTTAATGAACATTTGAATTTGATTGATCCATAACTGTGTGTTTCTAAACAAACTCTTTAAAATAAATTAATTTCTTGTATCATCCTGATTCCAATGTAATTGAGGAGTGGATAGTGCAAAGCAAAGCACAAAAATTTAACACAGTTTTTGGTGGGAAAATTTTTGCCTGTCTGAATACAATTTTTAAAACAAACTTTTCAAACCTTTTCATTCCATTGGATTGTGTCATGGAATTTCTGGAATTTTGGCTGAATGCCTTACTCTGAACAGGATTCTGCTCATCTCAGGTTATCTTAATACCTCCATGGTACTAGGGCAGGCCTCAGACTTCACTGCACTCTGGTTTACAGTGACTCTCACTACTCAAGAGTCTATGAGGATAATTAACCTTGAACGTACCTGAAATTGGCTTGTAAAAACACTTGAAACCAATTTTCCAGTGGCAAACTCATCAAAGTACCTCATGAGTTCCTGAGCCTCAAGAGCTCGTGAGCGTGGAGTGTTGATTCCCTCTAACTGGTCTCCCAAATGAACAACCTTGGTGGCAACATAATTGATCCTGTCATCTAGTTCTTGAAAAAGGCCAGAGGCAGACTACAGATGAAGAGAGAAACCCCAAAATTTGCTAGAAAAACATTTTGTTTCATAAGTTCAACTTAAAAATAAAATAAATCTTACTGATCCCTGATTACACGTTATGTAAGCTTCATGGTAGTCTGCAGTGAAGGCGTTGTTTTGGAATGGAACACTTGATAAACCAGGATTTTGATGTCACCATCTTGGATTGTAATTGGTTGGTTGACTGGTGGAGGATTGAGACTGAGGGGGGTGGGGAATGGGGCACTCCACCTCACTCCTACTCCCTTGGAAAATTTTCTCTCACCCCAACCCTCTACAGTTAGCAAATCCAAGAGGGCAACATAATATGAAAATGTGCCCTCATGCACCCAAAATACACCTGCACTGAAGGCTAGCTTCGTGGTAAACTAAAATACATGTAAATCCGTTCAAACAAAGCCTCTAAGTTTTTGTTAGTTTTAGTGACCTTTACATTGATGATCAAAATGGTAAGACGAGGATCTACATGAAACAACTGCAACAACAACCCAAAACTAATCCTAAACAGAGCTCACCCACAAACTTTGCCCAATCAATTCCCTGTCATATTACCTAATCAGAAAAGAGCAGGCAATGAAGTATACAAACTGCAGGCTAGAACTAAACAGTTATAGTAAGACCGGTGATTATCAATTCAAATAATTAGGAGACTTTTTATAAATCTTTTTCATTCAAATTAAAAAATGGCTGTCTTTATATTACTAAGCACCATTTCTGGCAGGACTAAAAGCAATACTCAAATTCAAGAGACACAAAAATTAAAACTGCCACTTGTTCCCCTGTAAAATATGCAGCTTACTGCAGAAAAAAACATACACATGTACAATAGAACAGATCTCTCATTACAGAAACCACATTTGCATGTTAGTTACATGTATAGCACCTTAAAAGTTATTTCCAGTTCATTGGCTTTCTGCTTGTGTTCTTCCTGTTCTTTAGCACAGAGTTCCTCAAGTTTGTTTATTCTTCCTTGCATCTTTTCATCCAAAGCTGTCAATTCCTTTATAGTGTTTTCAAAAACATCGGACAAGGTTTTAGGATCAAATGCCTCTGCTCCACCCTTTGACCCTCCACCAACCACTGTGCTTGCAAGACGCTCCACATATTCATAAGCATCAAAATCTCCCTTAAGGAAGAAAGAACATGATTTTAACAAATCTTAGCTCATCAGTAATTTTCTCCACCTAGTAGTTGTATAAATCAGAAGTGGTATATTAACTGCTGGAGGTAGCCCTGAGCTAGTCTTCCATCAAGAAAGGAGTAGTAATATTCCAAGTCACTTCATGCTACTAAACACCAACTGGATGGGTCACTAGGTCAAACATGCGGACTTAACATTTTTATATAGTGAAGTTTAGAATTTAGATAACATATAGGGATGTCATTAAATTTTGAATTGCCTGTTGACTTGATCTTCAGGCTCATAACCAACTTGTTGCTTTGTGGGTGAATTATAATTATATCAACAATAATTGTAACACCAAAAACCCATATTTGAGGATACTTAGCCACAGCTGGTGTTATGGGTTATAGATTACAGCACTTAAAATAACAGCCCTGGATCAGATGCACCAAGCACAAGACATGTTAAAGGATTGCATTTCCATATTTGTATATCCAAGTAACTTAAAAATAAGCTTACATTACTATATTGTGATTATAAGGAACAAAGGGTGTAACTGCATGAGTGATTTGTGTCAATCGTTATTGTTTGGTATCGAGAAAATGTCCACCTAACATTTTAAGACTCTAAAAGGTTTGCAGGTTCTCCTGACAATATCAATCAATGAAAATCAATCATTGATTGCCACTCAATATAATCAAAATAATCAATAACAATTAATTGACTGATATTGATTGGTCTGACCAATCAATAACAATCGATACTCACATTCAAAATGTCTTAATTGCCATTGATTTTCATTGATTTTTATTGATATCAATAAATGGTTGTGCAAAAGTAAAAATTTGAGTTTGGCGAAACACAGGAGACTTGCACATATAATGGATGCCACTCTAGATAAAGTAGAAGCCGGAGCAACCAAGAAAAAACAGAGTAGGCTACATAAACATTTTTCTTTGATGAAACCCGTCGTGTTTTCTGGAGAAACCTCATTAAATAATACTAAAACTTACAATGAAAGTTAAGTGTTGTTTGATAGCCAGAGTTCTCCCAGGAGTTCTGCGTGGGAGGCTAGGAGTGGGGTTTCATGGGGGTTTCACAATTCAGGCGTAAACTTAAAAAGTAATCGATATAACCAACAGATCATTTCAATTTTTATCAAAATTACTTTACCAAGATGCTCAAGTAAGGTAATACATAAACATAAATCTGTTTATAGCTATAGCTTTGCACTACCAAATAAATAATCAACGCAGAACTACTAGGTTCGATTGAAGGTGTTTACAACCTCCCAGAAAAACCTGTCAAGTGATGTAAAACTATGTGGTAGATTACAACTTGTCATTAATTAATGTGAACTGAAATTCCTGGCAAAATTCAGCTAAAAATCTGTATTTTATGCATCAGGCTCATGCAAAAGATAAAGAAAATTGAAAATAGATGACGAAAAGAGTATGTAATAAAATGTCCTTTTGAGATGTTGTTAGGTTTCAGTCTCAAAACAGTCAAACATCGCTAGTTAGAAGTCATTAACTCAAAGTTTCCCTTATTTGCAGTCATTTAAAATTTGTTTATTTTATTTGCAGTTCCCCTGGTGAGTTTCAAGTCACAAGATTTGACTGAATATAAATGTTTCTGTCACAGCAAATAAACTTTATTTCAAAATCATTTGATGCTTTGAATATCTTTGTGAAACGAAATGTCGAAGTCAAGGCAGTAATACTTATAGATAAAGAAAAAGTAATTTACTTTTAGTTTAACACACATTTTGACAAAACTATATTGTTGTAACGGATGTAAATGTGCATCGAAAGCAAATGCAAATAAGGTTTTACTTCTTAATATGGTTCACCTTTCATATATTATGCATTTTACGGAAAATTCGCTGAAAATTTACTGAAAATTAATAGTGCAATGATAATCAATAGTAATCCATGATAATCAATATTTGTTAATTGAAATCAATATGAATCAATGAAAATCGATACTCACACAACTTCCAGTTATTGATTTTTAATGATTTCCAATATCAACAAATTAATTGCCATTGATAAATATCGATTATTACTGAACTATTGATTGATTGAGTGATTGATTTTCATTGACTGATATCGTCGGGAGGTTCGATCTCAATATACCTTCTACATCGATTTAGAAACTTTGTCACTTAAATAGAGTGACTTACTATTATTATAATTTTTTATCAGCTGTTGCATTTAATTTATTTACTGAAATGCATTTCTCTAAAAAGTAAATGGAAAGCAATTTTCAATAAAGCAGTTTGAGGTGTTATTTCCTTGAAACATGATTTTGCACTTACAGGACGAAAGATTCAACTTTGTATTCTTAAAAGGCCTTCAAATGAGAAAATTACATACCTCAAACTCTTCAAATGTTGCCATTTTTGGATAAAAAGCAAGAGATACTCCCAGAGAAATTATATCGCTAACAAGCCCAGTTTTTAGTTCAAATTAAAAAGAATGGAAAACACCTCCTCAGTCCGCCATGTTTGTTTTTAGGTGCCGTGACAAAGTGGTAACCAGACCTCCCTGCAAAAGCTGATAGGAACGCCTTGCAAAGTGTCAATAAAAGGTTTGGAGTCTTTTCAAGCACTGTTAGTAAAAGGTATTGGATTACTTTATCAACCTGGTTCACGAGAGCAACATCTCATGGCAGCTCTTAGCCAATCAGTTTTCCATATTTCTAAAGATTCAAGCACTTCTGGGTGAAGCTGTTGTTGTGTGACACAAATCACACGCACGACTGAGCTTTATCCATGCAAGAACCTGATGATCAGAGACTTGTTGATAATGATGCACTGTCATTTCTCGATCTAAACGAGATGGAACAAGCCACCAACAGCTCTGCGGTGACAGAGAGCACAGTGAATCTGACAGAAGATAACAGTGAAGGGTATAAACAGTTTTCTGTTTTGAAATCTCTAATTCCAGTGTTTTTGGTCGTCTAGAAGCTGACGTACATGTACTAATAATAGTTTGTCAGCTGAAAATTTTAACATTTAATCATCCACTACCGCGGGTTCTAACTTTAACTTGAAAACTGAGGGACAAATGTCAAACATCATTTGATTTTGCAAAATTGTAGTGAACGAACTTGTAACAGTGTAACATGTAAGCAGTATCACTGAAATGATCATCCAGAAGAAGCTAGCACAAAAGGCTTCATCCACAGAATCAGACGTAGGAACCAACTATAGAATGTGCTTCTCAGTTGTATTCCATGTAAGCCTTCATTTCCAGGGTTTCCTTCACAGACTTAAAAAATGTTTACATTGCATCAACTGGAGAGGGAAAAGGGGTTTTAACTAAATTTAGAAAAAAATATATATGTACATAATTTATTCAAATACATTAGTTAGGGTTTCATAATTATTATCAAAAGATACATCAAATCTCATTGTTTTGTTGTTACTGATTATTTTATAGGTCAAATAACGGACACAGAGAACAACTCTGTGAACTTCTTCACAGTCACAAAGCTCAATATGCCATCATAGCATTGGTTGTTATAGATATGATCATTGTTATTGCAGAATTACTTCTGGACTTAAGAGCTATTGAAGGTAGGAGACATCATTGATACCATTGTCAAGCGGTTTTCAGGATGATTTCATTATAATATATAAAGAAGTATCAGAGTTCCCACTTTTGCTATCAAAACATTTATTTCAGGATATATGATTTGTAACAAGATAGCATTGAAGTAAATACTGAACAGTATTTGTATGGGGATCCAATGTTAATGGACAAATTTCATAGGCTGTATAAATTTTATTTATGATTTTATTCATTTAATTTTGTGTGTATGTCAGTCTGTAAAGTGTGTGCTTTCCTGTTCAAAGTTTCCCTTATATTTGTCTGACAGCTTCCCTAATTTATGAGTCAATTGGTTAATTTACCCTTTGGTTTGCCTAAATTAAACATATATTTCAGTTAGTCTAACATTTTGGTTAGTCGAAAACTAAAAGTGCTTCACTGAGTTAGTCTTCATAGCATTCCAAATCATTATTAACCTGAATGCCTGGTACTCTTGTTTGCTTAATGGTCAGTTAAGCTGATGACTCATAGACTTAATTGACTCATAGATACAAAATTGGTCTCACCTTCAGATGTGAATGTAGAGTTTGACAAGTAGTTGTATCCTTCTTGCTGCAGTTCACCATGACAACCTTGCACCACATGTCCTGCATTACATCAGTATTGCCATCCTGTCAATCTTCATGATTGAGGTATAAATTAGCAACGTAAATATAACTTTATTTTCTGTCTTACCTGCTAATTGATTTATATGGAAAGGATTTTTAACTTGAATATCAAGTTGAAGATTGTCATGGCAGCTTGTCACAATCACTCCAAATAAAAAAAGAAACTTCCTGTTGTTATTTACCTTATTTTACAACTCCTTTAATACTGGAAAAGGAGAAAATATCCAACTTGGGTAACTTTGTCATCAAATTATTTTGAATTTTACTGATTCAAACTAAGCCAGTCCTGTAGTTGACTTTTCTTAGCCTGAAACGTCTGTAATCTCTCTTACTACATTTTTTTACAGTTGTTTCTGAAAATCTATGCAATGGGGCTCACATTTTTTAAACACAAGATGGAGGTAATGTTTATTGGTTATAAATTTTAAGCTCTAGTCAACTAAAAACTAATTGGTTTGTTTCTAACCTGATCTTCAGCACTATCCACCTCATGTAGGCTTGTGCCAGCAATTCTGGAAAATGTTTTCTGCTGTGATTAAATTTGATTGACAAGTGTAAATTGTTCTAACTGGGTTCTTTGTGAGTAGAACCCTTAGAAGATCTGACAATTCTGCACGGTTCATTTGAAGAAAATATCCATACCCGCAATCTCAAAGGCTAAATCTTCAAAAGGAAAATAATGTAAATTTAAACTGGAATCTATAGAGATGTGGATTGGGCAGTTTAAACCTAAAAACCCTATGTAGGGAAGGTTTGCATATTTTCTGCAGCAACCCAATGGAAAATGCAATTTTGTTGTTCCTGTCTTGACACTCAGTTAGATTTAGGTAAGAATTCAATGTGTTTTCATTCTTTTGTTATTTGGTAGGTATTTGATGGGATTGTAGTAATAGTTTCATTTTCTCTGGATGTAGCCTTCAGGTTTGTAGACTTGATATGTTATTGTTAATTGACATTGTCCATTTAGGGACTAAGTCTAGTTCTTGTGATATTCCCCCAACATTTAGTTTCCAGTTTTTATAATTAACTGAGAGTGAGGTTTTTTTTATTAAAGTTCAATGATTATCCTTGTGTCTATTTGCCAACCTGGTTGAGCAGGGTTATATTTGAGCAGCCCATCCCCTTTTCTTTTTCAGCCAGTCTGGTTTGGCTGGATCACTATGACTGAATTAACAGTCTTCCCAGCATAATTTTCAGGGTCACAAAGGCTTGCTTGTTGACCACCAAGAGAATCTGGTCTCAGCAGCAATTCATTATCAAATCATCAGCTTGGGGGGCTCTGATGTATGTGCAGTGGCAGATCTAGGGAAGGGGCCCAGGCCCCCCTTCCTTATTTTGGGTGAAAAAAAAATGTGAGAAGGAAGAAAAGCCGGCAGGGCAAGCACCCCCCCCCCCCCTTCCCCCCGCTTAGCTCAAGGTCTGGATCTGCCGCTGACATGTTCTATCATTCTTAGAACTAATGTTATACATCATACAGTCATGTATCAAAGAAATTAATCAAATGAGAATTATTGCTAACTTAGATTAGGAAGGAAAAGGTTAAGGCTCATTCATGACCATATATTTCTTCTTTTAGTGGAGAGGAGGGAGCTGTAGATGGAATAAGTCTTATTGTTCTCCTTCGACTGTGGCGTGTCACGAGAATTGTCAATGGTAATACCTGATTTGTATTACATAACTGATTTTATATAACATGTGAAGTAACCAAATTTTAACCTGAAAAAATACTCAGCAGGGGCAACCTTTATGTGGGAAGTTTAATGTTGTGATTTAGTAGTTATGCAGTTGAATATTTTCAACAGGAATAGTTCTGTCAGTGAAAATGCAAGCAGAAAGAAAGATTCAAGTGTTGGAAAAGGAAAACACTGAGTTGAAAGAAGAAATTGAACAGTTTAAAACCAAGTGTGCACAATTTGAGGTACTGAATGCAACAATTTTGTAATCTTTGAGCATTTTTAACAGAAATTTAAACATTAAGAATTCTGGTTTCTTGTATTTCCAAATTTTTAATTTTACAGGTCTCTTATAAAAGTGTTATCTCTATTTCTTGCGTTGTGAATTAGTTTAGTCTTAATTATAATTTGTTTCCTTCATTCCTTTCTTTCTTTATTTGTAAATAAGCAGCGCCAACTCGTAAACTTTGCTACTTTGGCTGTTGCACACTGACTCAAATTGAACATATAGTTATATAATCTCTATCATTACATTTTCTATAGTTTCTTTTTTGTCTTACCTTTCTTTTGTACCTGAATAGTGTGAATAAAGATTGTTGATGTTGTTGTTGTTGTGAGAGGACAAGGGGTCTGAAATTCCTTCTGACCATAATTCCTGCCTTTTCTTTTGTGGCCTACGCCTACCGTGTGTGCACAATGCTGCAAAAAAATTCCCTTTTTTCCAGGTTCTGCCATTTTGGAAATCCTGCTTTCATCTCTGTCTTTTCCCATTCTCCCACCACCTCTAGACCTTCTGTCCCTTCCTCCCAGAATCCTACCTCCCTGCCCCCCCCCCCCTGCCCTCCTACTCCTCTCCCAGAGGATTGTGGTCTGACTTGGGTTTGAACTCAAGTCTTCTAAATTTCCACCAGCTTAGCCTCTAAATTTGCAGAGGTGTTCACTATTATTATTATTATTATTATTATTATTATTATTATTATTATTTTGTTTTGCAGGCTGAATTGAAAACTTTGAGAGGAGATGCAACCCCTGCAACTTAGTTATTGATAGGTGGACAGATAATATTGAAATGGGCTAACAACCTGTAATAAGAGAATTTTTTAGTTAGTACATAATCCACAATGTGGGTGATAGATTCAACCCTTTGGGGGGAGACTTCCATTTGAATAGGTAGGGGATGGTTGTCAGGAAATTGGAATTAAACCCTTAAGGGAGACCAATCTGAGTGTGGCTCAAGCTTAATTTGACCTCTAAAAGATACCAGTTTAAAATGACAGACAGCCTTTCTCATTATCTCTTTGAGTGCATCCCTTAAAAAGAAGAACAAGCACACCACCCACCCTCCCCCCCCCCCCCTCAGTTCATAACCTTACCATACCCTGCCTGGATCCCATGTCAACCTCTCTCCCCCTGATCCAAATGTTAGTCCCTCATTTGAACACCTGATCTCTGACTTTGTAGTCCACCACAAGCAAATTAACCAAGGTTGAAATTATTTGGTTTTCCTTTTACTGACTATGTCCCTACAGGTTTTTCTAATAGAAAATATTTGTTGTCACTAGTGAATAATTTGCTCTCTGGGATACTTGTATAGAATGCAATTCACCAAAATTAGATCACTCTTATCTCTACTTAGGTAACTATTTAGATCATGTTTAAACAATCTAAATATATTGCAATATATTTGTAAAAGAAGTAAGATTCATTAATAATAATTTTACAAGGAAATTCACAATATTACAATAATATATTTTATATCTGATATGCAGATATTTCTATGAGATAAAAGAAAGTTATTTTTGCTAACTTGAATGGAAGAAATTATTGAAGAAATAATTTTGTTCAAGGTAGCTTATTGCTTCCACTAAATTGGTAGCATTTTATTTTTATGGTAACCACAAGCATTGAAGAACTGAAAAATTAGTGTTGTATAAAATATATTGTGTTTAATTACTGCCCCATGAAGAATTACCCCTGTGAACTGATAGGTGCATTTTTTTAGAATTTAAATTTGAATTACTGTTCAACACAATGATAATAAAACAAGCGTTTGAAGCTTGATCAGTTGTCGTAATTTGCTTGTCCTCTTCTGCTTGACACCCAAAATAGGGTTTTGCACTAAGTTCCAGGTTAATGCATCAGTCAATTCCAGCAGTGCCCATTCCCCCCCCCCCCCGGGCTAACCCCCGGGCATTAGCATTTTTTAAAAAAAAATGGGCAAATTCCCCGGGGTGGGGACACATAAGCTGTCTAACTGCCCTGGGGTGGGGACGAAGAAAGAGGGCAAATGCCCCGTCCCCGGGAACGTCGCCTTCCAACACCTCCGCAGTTTTTTAATTAATCAGTGAATAAAACGTTCCACTGTTCAGTATTTTAACGCAACGGTAAGACTTCAAGGACAGCAGTACGTGTTAGTTGATTCTGATTATATTTGTTTCTTTATATTTGTTTTTAACAGGTTGCTGGAGGATAGCTAGGATTGCGGCGGACGTGCCCCCAGCCGCGAGCGATGATAGGCGCCTGTATTCGCAGGCTACTTTTTGTGTGAAGAATCGAGACATTTTAAATGATGATGCATTGCATTTTAAGCTCGCAAGATCTGTCTTGAAGATCGCATCATTTGAATTCGCCAACCTTAAGTATTTTAACTCCACTTTCATGAATTTAAAAAATGCTAGGCTAGTTTTGAATGCGAAATGCGAAATAGTCGTGTTCACGTCAGTGATTGTTTTGTGATGAACAAAATATAGTTCACCTTGTCGCTTATATTTATATGCTTACAAGTAATGAAGAAATATCTGAAATTGAGAAAACATGCCTTTAAAAACATCTGCAAGTTTCTCTAGTCCCTGACGGACAAGCCATTGTTCGACAAACGCCTCGTCTTTCCCGATGAACTCATCCATGGCACTTTCCAAAACACGTGTGTCGAATGCCCGGGGGTCGCCCCGGGGTACTCAAATGTCCAGCCCCCGGGCCGCGATAAAATTGCGGATGCCCCACCCCCGGGACTGACAACGTGAGCAAATGCCCCGCGGTTGCCCGGGGGGGATGGGCACTGCTGGAATTGACTGATGCATAATGCGCAAGAAGAGGCCAAAGTTAACGACTCGCGCGTGTCGGACACCCCAGCCCAACCGCGTACGCGTGACGGGATCGCACGAGGAATGACCCGAGCTACTCGGTGTGAAAATCTTTCAATTTTACTCTCAGCAGTGCTAAAATATAATTTTTTTTTTTTTCATCTCTTTTGAGAGCCAAATGCTAATGGGCCCGTACGATTGTAACAAATCGGGATTGAGTAGATGGAGTATTCGGTTTACAGAAATTTCAAATACAGACCTCAGGTAGACAGCAAGCTGAAGGTCGCCAGCCATCATGAAAACCAGCGTTTAATTTGAATATAGATCCGCTGCTGATTTTTTTTTGTTGTTTTTGTTTTTGTCTTTGTTTTAATAAGTGCAGAATCCTCAGGGATGCTCTTATGCTCTGAAATGTGCCCGCAAAATGTCCAAAAGCCACGTCACTACCGCATCTTTAACGTCATGGTTGAATTGAAGATACATTTATACATGTTTTTAGCAGATTTGCATGTTAATCAACTAGTTCTCATTTCTTTAAAAATTATTTACAGTATGGCATCAAAAACAGTCTGGAAAAACGTCCATTGAAAAGGACTGGCTCTTGGTCTCTAAAACTGAGAGGCTCTGTTGCCAAGCCTGCCCAAGTTACACGTATTACATGATTCTGTTATGGACGTAATTATTTTAGGCTAGGAAATTGGTAGACTTAAGCTTTCTAAGAGTTCTTTCCAATAATTCTTCCCTGGCCTGGTTTCGCCGTTGGAAAGAACTTTTCCAACTTGCAGCGCGCCAAATTTACCGGTGGATTTTTCCACTGGTGACGTAAATACACATTAACCAACAAATAAAAAATAAAATCTACGTTTAGTCCATGCGGCGTAAGGATGCCAAGATGAAAAATTAGGCGCATTTCGTCACGGCGTCTGGCGTTGTTAGTATACCAGTATTGTTTCACGTAGCGAACCTCTATGTCGTCTAGTCCGTTTTTAGTTTGGCACTGCGTTATTACTATTTACAACTTTTGAACTGTTCACTGTGCCACAAAGCAACTGATCCTTTTGGATTACAAATATTTATTCCAAATGGATGAAGGCACTGAGGGCAAATAAACCATGTTTTGTAGTTAATTTATATGTTATTGATTTATATGTTAATTAATGAAGTTTTATTTCTTTTGGGCTCCTTTTAAAATTTTGTCGTAGTTGTGGCATCAAAAGTTGTCAGAAAGGTATCTTAAAAAAAGACGGGCTTCTGTTCTCTACGGAAGTGACAATCAGCTGAAAGTATCCGAAGAAGTTTTGTGATGATCAGTGGCATCGATTTGCTAAATCGATTTGAAATTCAAATTTTTTAGTTGCGATTCCTTTGTCTACTGAATGATTACTTGGCAGTCAAAAATAACTTAACTTACAAATAAAGGTCTGCTTCGGAAACGCGAAAATTTTCAAAACACCAGATCATATGTATACAGTGATACCCCACTGAATCAATGACACCGTTCAATTTATTAGTTGAACTCAAATTGTTACCATATCTTGAATCGAAGCAGTCCGGTCGGAACCGAAATGAGTATAAAGATGAACATTATCAAAATAGTTTTGCTGATATTTTCTGCATCGTTGGCCCAAACAAATGATCTTAAGGATGAAAACACGTCGAATTTGCAGCCACAGGTTAGACAACTTAAATCTGTTTTCTTTGCTTCCAGTCCTTCGTGATGACAATAGTCAGTAAAAATCCGTCTTGGCCGGGAATTACTTCTACGGGCGGGAGAAACTATGGAACACGATAGCAACAAATAAATTCTATTTCGTTTATTTAAAAATCTACGTTCTTTTTTAGATTAGACTCAATATTACACTTGATGACTTGTCAACGCTGTTTTTCCTTGAAAAAAAAAATGAGCGGTAAACTAAATCAGTTTTGTCTTCTATTTTGTACCTACAGCTTGTGTTTTACAAATTCTTCACACCTACGAAGCTTGCTGAGGCTGCTACCTTCATCCATCACCACAATACCCTGACTCCTCGACTACTCACATTCCTCAGTGCTCCAAGCAACTACTATCGACTGATGATTGTCCCACTGATTCCGCCAGGAGTCATCGGTAAAAATGCCAAACTTGTCGTGAAGGTGGCGGTTGGCTTAGATACGAAGTTTGGCCATGGAGAAAGCGATCCCTCATTTGTTATTTCAGATGGCCATCGCTTTGTCGGCATGCTGACACTTGATAAGAACAACTACCCATCTTCTGCCCCCTGTTTTGGCATAGAAGGACCCAGCGGGAATACCATGACTCGTCATACTGATGCGGCACTCCCAAAGCCATCCGAGTCTAATTACCCAGGAAGATTTGAGATCCAGTTAAGCCTGTCTGACCGATGGGGAACCTGTTTCGTCCCGCTAGACGGCGGTTTCAGCAGGGAAATGGTTTACCAGTACAAGTTGAATCCCAACAATGGCCTATTTCTGGAGATTTATGGCGACAACGCACAAGAGAAAGAAGGCATCAAGTACATTGAGCTGAACATCCTGCAAGAGAACTAGTCTCTTATACAGCTGACTCAAAACAAATGTCTACATATCACTGTCAAGAGCTCTGTAGTTTCTGCTGATTAAAAGTGATTGTTCACTCCAGACGCCAAACGACAATTGCTCACTTCATTTTTTCTTTCCTCATTTTAAGGCCAAGAGTTTAGCACCGTTCCAATCCTAATCACAACTTCCTTGTTACATGCGAGAAAGGTTACGGTTTATGGGTTTTCGCCTCCTTCTATTTTACATCCAAGGTTCTTTTTTTGGTTTTTATACCATCTCCGAGGCGACCAAACCCACAATTTCCGGCGATGTTGCTAAGCAACTGATTCATATTTAAACTCACCCCCAAAGTTTTCCTACAACCTGCTTACTGGTGTAGTAGTAGCTAGTAGTAGGTGGGCAAAGATAGATCCTGCAGCCGGCTTCCATGTTGCTGTATCACTCATAAATGTAGTAAAAACCATAAATGTAATAAAAATTGACCATAAATGTAATACTGACCATAAATGTAATAACTTTTAACCACAAATGTA
The DNA here is from genome assembly GCF_964199315.1 of Orbicella franksi. Taxonomy (NCBI): domain Eukaryota; kingdom Metazoa; phylum Cnidaria; class Anthozoa; order Scleractinia; family Merulinidae; genus Orbicella; species Orbicella franksi. The sequence continues at coordinate 24,728,259 of NC_138145.1, forward strand.
ATAAATCCACCAACCATAAATGTAACAAAATTTGACCATAAGTGTAATAAACTGGACAATCATAAATGTAATACGGCTTAACCATAAATGTAATAAACTGCCTATTACCTCTGAGTCAAGGGGCCACAAGCCCTGCCATTCCCTTATTTCGTCAGTACAGGGTAGCCTGTTCCAGGCTATCGAATAGTCGTGGGTGAATGAAGATGCCTTATTCCCACTCGTTTTTTTTTTCCCTCGCCCGCTTCCTGGAACAGGCTACGTACACGCAGAGGGAGGACAGGGCTTCTGTACATCAATTTGGAGGACTCATTTCCCGCAGCACCGTTTTTGCCCAGAGGCCAAAACCCGAGAAGTAATCATTGTAGTCCGTGCGAACATTTGGAAAGTACTTACAGTATGAGTATCAAGTCTATATACCAGACGAAATATCGAGTGGTCTAAACTAAGTGCGTTTGAGGCGGTGGGACTTGATGATGTTTAAGTCCACTTAATTGAAGTACCGGGAGTTGATAAAGTTTCATACATTTGAAAAGCTTGAGATTGTTACAGTAATTTCACAGGCAAGTGAGAAAATACTGGGAAGCCCCGGCTTCAAGCTAAAATAAAACCAAAACAGCCAAGCATTATCTCTTCCGGTTCGCACTTCTACAGTCATTTGTTCGACTCACTTAAAGACTTAGTCATTCTTTTAGCATTCATTTGCCAGGGGTGGATTGGGTGGCTAGCCACCCACCTTTTAAAGAAGCAAATAAAAATAGTATCGGACCTAAAACGAAGGCGTATCTCGGTTTCCTTGGGCACTGTTAAAGACTATTCACATATGTTACAGTTTTACTGATTCGCTATTGGCTATAATAGTTATGATGTTAATACAAACCTGAATATATTTACACAATTGCTTTTAGTATTAGCTGCTATTTGAAGAGTTAACGTTGTAATAAACCAGGTTTTGTTCTGTAGCCTTGTTTAGTATTTTATCCTTGTATGGCCCATGTGGCTGGTGGGATATCAAATATATCTACCCTGGTTGTACCTGGACTACAACTTTGTCCAAAGCACACTAATCTTGTTTAAAATAGTTCCACTTCGCCCATCCCTCCTGCATGCCAGCAGTTTTGCCCTCCCTCGAAGTTCTATTAAGTGATTGACTGGGTACAAAACGGAACCATTCCCTACCTCCCGCTAAAATGGCTTGAAGTACCTTTGCTAACGGACACGGATTGCATGATTTCTCTCGATTTCTGGTAAAGAAATTTAAAATTAAAACAGGCTTAATCTCTGTAAGGTAACGTTTGTGTGGATTTCTACCTCTTCTCTTCTTTTCGAAGCCAGAAAGTCTCAAAATGTTTTCACTTGCAAACACCTCAAGCGCACTTATTTTGGACGATTCGAGATCTCTTCTAGTATAAAGACTTCATGATTTCTAAGTGTGTGCACGGACATTAACGATGCCCTCTCGGGTTTTGGTCTCTGGGCCAAAACGATGCTGGAGCAACGAGTCCTCCAATTTGATTTTCGGAGTCCCTGTCCTGCCTGTACGAAATAAGACAATGCCAGGGTTTGTGGCCCCTTGGCTCAGAGGTAATAGACAGTTTATTACATTTATGGTTAAGCCGTATTACATTTATGCTTGTTCAGTTTATTACATTTATGGTTAAGCCGCATTACATTTATGGTAAGTGGATTTATTACATTTGTGGTTAAAAGTTGTTACATTTATGGTCAATATTACATTTATGGTCAATTTTTATTACATTTATGGTTTTAATTACATTTATGGGTGATACAGTTGCATTTGCGGTTGACGCTAGCATTACCTAGTTCTCTTCGCTACTTTTATTTGGCAATCTTTTTTGCCAGGCTTCGTTGCATTTGTTTTAATTGCAAATACAGCTGAAAAATTATTTTCCTTCAGTTGCTTTATACACTTTCCGCCGTCAATAGTGTGAATTCTTTTGTAAACCTGACATCAGAGTCACCTATTAAAGCAAACAGTTTCGTAGAAACATCTGCTAAGTCGTTTCCCAGTCTGTCTGCTTCGCTCGATGTTCCCTGTTCTGTGACTTTCTGTGTTATAGTCGCTTACGAGCAAAAGTCGACGTCAGTAGATTCAGTAAGATTTTGTCGTTTACTTCTTCGCTCGAGGACTTTGTTTATAAGAACTTGTTTTTTATCAGATGTTTTAAGGGTACTCCTGAGTCGGTTAAAATTTCGCGAAGAATTGCAACAGTCATATCTTCAGGATCACCCGCCTTTCTTTCCTGGAGCCTGCTTTCTTTTTTTTTTTTCTCTTCAATCTGCCTTTTCTTCTCAATTTCTCTAATTTGGGGTTGTAGCTTTGAGAGATTCTCGTGATCTTTTTGCGATAATGTGATTGTTCTTTCGTCGTTTATTGTTTCCTTTCCTCTTGCGTCGACGCGTAGTTTCCGCCAATAGATCATAGTCTCTTTTTTACGCCTACCTTGTTATAAGAAATTAACGATGCACGTTGACCACGCGAAGAAAATTTACGTTACAAAAAATTAACGCGAATTTTCCAAAAGTTAGGTTTACATATATCAAATTAACGCGAGCGGTGAGCACACTGCAAACTGGTTCAAACCACTTCTGTGTTCATTTCCATAGAAAGCGCTGTTATGGCGTGTGAAACGCTTTGAAATTCGTCACTAGTTTAAGAGGTTAATTATCGCGTGTCTCGACAAGCTGAGAGCCTTTCCTGAAGCTAAAACTCACGTTTGAGCAAGAAAAAGATAATAACCGTCCTGACGACCGGTTTGCAGTCTCTGGACAAACAATTCTGCCAGGAACGCCATTCTCTTCCACTGTTGGGCATATTTCATAGAACTGAGCCAATATTTCTGGTATTCCTTCCCCCGGTATTCATTGAAGAGAGGAGCTGACATAAGGGGCGAGGCGAAATCTATAAAATGCAAACCGTCTCCACTGGTTCAAGGCGGCTTGGAAATCCCAATACTGAAAGGTGACCATCCAGTGGGAGGACGAACGCACCATGGAAATTTTAAGAAGAAGGCTGAAGAAGCTTTTAAGACCAGTGAGAAGACATTTTGAACTTAATTCTTAAAGAAGAACTGTCAGATAGTGACTCTGAGCAAATGATAATGGAACTATAAGCAGATGAGGTTTTGTCATTGAAATAAAAGGTGCTGTAAAACAACAATGATGTAAAATAATGTGATTTGAATTAACAGTGAAAAGTTAAGATTTTTAAAATCGCGTTATTAAACACATTGCTAATTTCCTATAATAAGGTACTTCTATTTTGTTTCTATCTAAGGCCTTTTTCGTATTCTATCCCAGCTCGTTGCATTCGCGGTTGGCGCTTGAAAGACTAATGTATGTCACTTTTCTACTTTTATCTTGCAATTTTTTTTTGTCAGCCTTCGTTGAAATTGTTTCAATTACAAATACAGCTGAGAGAATCTTGTCCTCGCTTTATACACTTGCCGCTGTCGATATAAGGGCGAATTCTTTTATATACACATCAGTGTCACCTAAGCAAACAGTTTCGTGACATCATGATAAAATGTCTGGCGTCAGATTACTTTCCTATATTCTGTCGGTCATTTGTGCAAGATTCATCTCTTATCGTCGACAACATGATGCGAGCTGCCGTTGTATTCTTCATTATGCTGACGATTCACAGTGCTGTAGCTGACCCACAGGTGAATATATTATTGCTGTTTTCAAAGATAGGCATAAACAAACCAAAACTGAAAAATAGGTAATTGAGTTGCGTTTCAGAAGGAGCAGCATTTCGACTTATTCTATTCCTTCATTATTTTTGGCACAGTTCGGCATAGTCATAAAGTGATAGCGTATTATACACAGTGCAAAAGAATAACAGTCTTGCACTGGAAGGAGTTTCTGGCGCAGTCTGCATGAAGGAGCGTGGCTGTAGCTTCTCCTTATTAAACACATCGTCTGAGAATGTAGAGGCTCAGTATGTTCCGTTCAATTCTGAGTATCTTTGCTGAGTTGTCAGTATCTTGCATTTACCGAGCTACGATTCTTTCTGAGTATCTCAAAATACTTCACAGAAAATGGTTACAAGCTACATTAAATAATTTAGTCAAATCCTAAAGTGAGAATTTTGGATTCCTGGTACCCTTTTCTGTTATCCAAATTAAAACACACAAAAATATCTTTTTGATATTCCCAAGTGTTTACTCCAATACCAGCTTTGTGCACCACCATCACTCCGTCACTTCCACAAAATTAACCTTTGCCGCCTCGTTTAGTTAGGATTTGCACCTTTTTAGACTGGACTCACTTAACGCCCTGTCATCATTTTTGTTTTACTTACTAAGCAGCAAACTAATTCAGTTTTGTCGTCTATTTTGTACGTACAGCTTGTGTTTTACAAATTCTTCACACCTACGAAGCTTGCTGAGGCTGCTACCTTCATCCATAACCACAATACCCTGACTCCTCGAGTACTCACATTCCTCAGTGCTCCAAGCAACTACTATCGACTGATGATTGTTCCACTGATTCCGCTTGGGGTCATCGATCAAAATGCGAAACTTGTCGTGAAGATGGCGGTTGGCTTGGAAACGAAGTTTGGCCATGGAGAAAGCGATCCCTCATTTGTTATTTCAGATGGCCGTCGCTTTGTGGGCATGCTGACAATTGATAAGAACAACTACCCATCTTCAGCCCCCTGTCTTGGCATAGAAGGACCCAGCGGGAATACCATGACTCGTCATACTGATGCGGGACTCCCAAAGCCATCCGAGTCTTATTACCCAGGAAGATTCGAGATCCAGTTAAGCCTGTCTGACCGGTGGGGAACCTGTTTCGTCCCGCTAGACGGCGGTTTCAGCAGGGAAATGGTTTACCAGTACAAGTTGAATCCCAACAACGGCCTATTTCTGGAGATTTATGGCGACGACGCACAAGAGAAAGAAGGCATCAAGTACATTGAGCTGAGCATCCTGCAAGAGAACTAGTCTCTTATAGCGGAGCTCCGGGGGCCCGAAGGGCCGCCAAGCGGAGCCCCATACTCATATAGGAGAGGAAAGGAAACCCATGAGTTGATTTTCTCATGGTCATCATGGCTAGCGGTATTGCTCGTGGGCGCGTACGCACGACGGCGACGACGACGACGACGACGACGACGGAGTCGCGCAACATGGCCGCCATACTCCAAATAATAGGTTGACAGAGACATGCAGTCTTGGTTTACCGTGTACTTCTTTGATATTGGACATCCATGTTATGATCAATTGACACCTGTCAAAACAAGGTATCCGCTGACCAGTATCACGTGACCATATCACGGGCTCAAGTTTACAGCTTATCGAGGTCGCGTGTTTTTTTAAAGTTGACCGCTGACCAAGTGCTGGTTTTCGATTGGATCGCGGGCACATCTAAGGTTAACTTGTTGAAAACAGGGCAGTTCGGAAGCCGGTTAACGCTAACCAAGGATTAAAAGTTAACCGAATTATAACTTTTTTTTCTATACAAATGTTTTTTGGCTGCTTTGGTTTGTGTATATAGTGATTATTAAAACTCAAAACAGAAGGCCAAACAATATACAGAAAACCGCGCCGCAAAGCTACAAAACTGAAATCAAAATTCTACCTTCTCCTGGGTTATTTGGCTCTGAACAACGCGGCCCAGGAGCTACGCTTTTAGGCTGGCGTAAATCTATATATTACAGCTGACTCAAAACAAATGTCTACCTATCACTGTCAAGAGCTCTGTAGTTTCTGCTGATTAAAAGTGATTGTTCACAAGACGCCAAACAACAATTGCTCACTTCATTTTTTCTTTCCTTATTTTATGGCCTAGAGTTTAGCCCTTTTCCAATCCTTAGCCTAGCCTACGTAGCAGGCGTATAAAGGGGAAGGGGTGGAGGAGGAGGAAGAGAATTCGGGGAAAAAAAAAAACGGAGGAGTGGGGGGAGGGGGAGGGCGAGGGGAATTCTCTTCCTCCTCTCCCACCCCCTCCCCTTTATACGCCTGCTACGCAGGCTATCCAATCCTAATCACAAATTCCTTGTTACACGCGAGAAAGGTTAGTTTATGGGCTCTCACCTACTTCTATTTTACATCCAAGGCTCTTTTTTTGGTTTTTATCCCATCTACGAGGCGACCAAACCCACAATTCCCGGCGATGTTGCTAAGTAACTGATTCATATCTTAACTCATCCCCAAAGTTTTCCTGCAACCTGCTTACTGGTGTAGTAGTAGCTAGTAGTAGCTAGTAGTATTTGGGCAAAGATAGATCCTGCAGCCGGCATCCATGTTGCATTCGCAGTTGCCGCTCGAATGACCTAGTAGTTCTCTCGCTTTTCTACTTTTATTTGGCAATCTTTTTTTTTTTTGCCAGGCTTCGTTGCAATTGTTTTAAATGCAAATACAGCTGAGAAATCATTTTCCCTGCTTTATACACTTTCCGCCGTCTATATTAGTGTGAATTCTTTTATATACCTGACATCATGACACCTATTAAAGCAAACAGTTTCCTGACATCATGATTCAATTTTTGGCATCAAATTACTTTCCTTGTGAATATTCTGTTGGTCATCTGTCCAGACCTGTGCGAGATTCATCTCCCATCACAGACAACATGTTACGAGCTGCCGTTGTATTGTTCACTATGCTAACGATTCACAGTGCTATAGCTGACCCACAGGTAAATATTTTATTCTCGTTTTCAAAGATAGGCATTAATCAAACCTAAAGAAATAGACAATTGAGTCACGTGAACTCTATGTAAAGACCAGGATTTCGTCTTCTTCTATTCTTTTATAATTTTTAGCATAGTTCGGCATAGTCATAAAATGATAACAAGTTATACACGGTGTAAAAGAGTAACAGCCTTGCACTGGAAGGAGTTTGGCGGCGCAGTCTTCATCTCTTCTACGCGAAGACATGCAAAGTTACATGTTCCTGCTCCTCTAAAGGATTCGTCCTCTGACCCTGACGAGACGGGTGGGTGAGTAGTGTGACTTTTAGGGTGGATAGGACTCCAAACCATGGTCTTGTCTTTTACATATCATCCAAGAATGTAAAGGCTCGGTTTGTTTCAATCCTGCATCTCATTTTGAGTTGTGTCTGGAATCCTCTTTTTCGCTACAGTTCTTTCCGAGTATCTCAAAATACTTCACAGAAAATGGTTAGACGTTATATTAAGTGATTTAGCCAAATCCTAACTTGAAATTTTCTCCAACCCGGTATCCTTTTCTGCAATTCAAATTAAAATACACAAATGGCTTTTCGGGACTTCGTTTGATGAGTACCTGGAAGGTCAATTACTTTAAAGTGAATAAAAAATAATTCTAGACAAAAAATCTGAAAGTCGCTTAAGGTGATTCCCTAGTAAAAGAACCCGTCATAGATTTCCAATGAAACTTGGTATGCTTTTGTTACAGGACAAGAAGATATTAAAAACGTAATAAAAAGAGGGGGTCACCGTGCTTGTTTTCACGCCACAATGCTGACAAATACGGAAACATAATTTGGACATGCGCTCTTGGGCCCATTATGTCTCCCTCTGTAGTATTTATTTCATTTGCCAAAAAAGTAGCCATAGATTTCTGCTATTTTTGTCTCAGTTATTGAGGATATCATTCTCATTGAAATTACGAAATAAAAAGTGGGGGTCACCGTGCTCGTTGAAGAGAAAAGGAGCATTTATTTCGCTATCGAGCTTAGTTTGAGGGAAATCTCTTACGTTCTGTACGCGCACGCGCTCATGTGCGCGCGCTAATGACGCGAAAATCGTGCGCAGTAGGGATGCGCAATGCAGAACTAAGGAATCACTATGAGGTGGCTGAACACAGTTTTTGATACCTGTGTTTCATTCACCTTTTTCTCTAAAACCCTTGATCCCTCGGTCGCCAAAAATGGCAGCAAGCAAGTTAACAACACAAACTTTGGTTTTGTGATGGTTAAGCTGACGTACGTGCCGTTGTCATGGCAACATGAATTAATATAAACAGCCTTTAAAATCGGTTTTGTTTATTTGCAGAAAATCTAGTCATTATATTTTCTTTATAATTTGCATGCAACAAGCTTGTAACGATTCTCACAAGTTAACACCATTTTGCTAATAATTTAACAGAGAGATCTTTAATTATCCCTTGTTGAAGGTTCATTGGAATATCTAGAATTTTCTTTGTTAAAGTTCAGTTATTTTCAATACTCCAGTTACTTATTTCCTAAAGTATTTTCGCGCCAAATTTCGTGAAATTCTAATGAGTGGTTCTCGAGAAATAGGCGTATTTTCATTCAATCGCAATTTTTTGACTTACCACGCATGCGCTGCATTTAACTGGGTTCTTTAGGTGAGAAATAAAAAGCTGAGAATTTCTGGTTTTTTTGCATCGTTACCTTTTCTAACACATCTTTGTAATAAAAGACTAAAGCCATCAATACACTGCGTTCAGTTATAGAGAAAAATAGCGCAGATACTGCGGGTGTTGAGTAAATAAAATTGTCGCTCTATTGACGGCATGTTTGTTTTTTGCAATCCTTGTGCGCGCGCTGAATTGCATCAGCAAAAGTGCGCGCGAAAACTGTGTTCGACCACCTTAACGAGGGTAACTCCTGCTCTGCCTGCAAGTAATTTTAATGTTAAATCGCTCGATTTTGTTATATGGTTTGCAGGCGCGACTTTAGTATTACCAAGTGTTTACACCAATGAAGCTACTGAAAGCGGCTAGTTTTGTACACCACCATCACTTCGTCACTGCCACAAAACTAACCTTTGCCGACACCTCAGAAAACTACGCTCGCCTGGTACAGATACCACTAATTCCACCAGGAACCATTGACTCTGATGCGAAAATTGTAGTTAAGATGTCGATCGGAACTGTCACAGATATCGGCCAAGGAGAGAGTGACCCTTCATACGTGATCTCAGACGGCCATCACTTCATTGGTGCGTTGATTCGTGACAAGAACAACCACAATACTGGAGCTCCTTGTCTCGGTATTGAAGGATCCAGTGGTAAAACTATGGGAGCCGATCGCCGCCAGGATTCCGAGTTGCTGAAGCCTTCCGAGTCTAAGTATCCGGGAAGGATCGAGACCTTGTTGAGCCTGTCTGACCGGTGGGGAACTTGTTTTATTTCTCTGGATGGTGGTTTTAGCAGGGAAATGATCTTCCAACACAAGCTGAATCCACATAATGGCTTGTTCCTGGAGATTTATATCGATGAAAAATCTGAGAAAATAGGCTTTAAATACATTGAAGTCAGCATAGTACAGGAAAATTAAAATGAGTGTGAGCCTCACGTCATTTTAAGACCTTTTAATGAAAACACCTAGAAGTTAAAACTTTGAGATTTTTTTGCCTCATTTAAATCAAGAAATAGTAGATAGTTAATCAAATAAATGTTAAAAGCCAGCAAAGGCTGGCTGTTGATATAACAGTGTAGTAAAATTTACCACTTTTCATCAAAATTTCTCGATAGTATTCTTTAAGGTGGTTTGGGCTTTTTCTTCGTTGTACGTTCTTGTTTTATCAGAGAGCGACTGAAATAAATTGCTTTTTACATCTTACAAATGAGTTGCTCAATAACCTGTTTTCAACCGACTATAAGTTAGAATTTCAACTTTAGTTTTATCATAAGCTTGTATTTAGCGATGAAATGGAAGCCACACATAGCAATAGATTCTGGGTTCGTATTGAAAACCAAAATGAGCGATTCGTCAGTTAACCCTTCACCCCATAAAAATACGCGTCTTCGAACAAGTCCCAAGAGATACAGTCAACTTTCTCTTAACGGACTTCTCTATAAGACGGACACCTCTATAAGACGGACACCTCGTGCTGGTCCCGGCCGTTTGTCAGTTATTTTACTATAACCAAACTCTCTATAAGACGGACAACGGACACTTTGAAATCGTCAACGGACACTTGTGAGGTGCTGAATGTGACCGCAAATTACGATTTAGGGAAGAAAAATTCTTAAATTACCAAGTACGTGACTCTTTTCTCTTTACTGTTTGGACTCTATTTAACCTGTTAACTATTGATTGTCATATGACAAGAGATTAAATTTTATAACTATGTTTTTGTTCCAGTTTGTAGGTTTCGTTCAAGCCGAATAACTTAAAACAAACTTTTTAAAAACAGACGTGTATTCACTGTGCACAGGTTCAGCATTATTATGTTAAAATTCCTGGGGTCATATAACGTCGACTCTCTACAAGCCGGACACCTTTCTAAGACGGACAGCTGAGGCCGGTCCCTATGGTGTCCGTCTTAGAGAGAGTTGACTGTAAACGTGGCTTCTTATATGGCCACATAATCGACATGATCATGCCCCACCATTTTTGTGCACACTGTGCGGCCCTATATAGTTTTGAGAAACGGATGTGGTCAGCGGACTAAAAATTTTGGCGGGAAACGAGCCAAGGAAGGCGATCGATCGTTCTACAAGCGAAAAATGTCGTCCCGGCATGTGATTACAAATGTTGCCGATGATACTTCAAGGGATGATCTTGCTCTTTTCGATGACGATGATCCTTTCAATCTTCCACCGCCCCTGCCGCCTCTATCGCCTCAACGCGAGGAAGACGGCACAAACCAAGATGGCGAAACGGTGCAAGGAGGTCAGGATGCAGGCGATGGAGACAAGGAGTCGAACAAGAAACGAAAAGTTAAGAGATCACCAAGACCGAAACTAGATGAAGTGAGGTGAGAATCTTTGAACCTGTTTGATGACTAAGGCATTTAAAGTAAAAACAGGAAAAATTATGAAAGTGCCAAGAACTGGTAAGCTTACTTCGATCGATCGAGTCGGCTTTTGACACACATAAGTTTAATAGCGAGTGAACTTTGTGTTCGAGGTAAACTCCATCGATATGCGAATTCTACTCGCCGTTTGAGAATTTAATAATAAATCAAGGTGATATTTTCTAGTTGATAAAGCTTTTTAGTCTCGTCACCTGTCTGTTTGGGGGTGACTTGATATTGTAAGGAGAAAATATACTTGCATCATCTACCTTGCAATTTAAAATACAGTACTTATGGCCTCCTGTCTGTTAATTGACAGATGTCATTCGCTATACAGTTAAGCTGTGTGTACAAGAACAAATCATAAAAATATGCTCTGCAACACAGTTTGATATTGAATCTAGACCCATTGGTACATCTATCATTTTCTATGACCAGTTTTTGGGGGTACTTTATCCATGACTGCAAGCTTTTCTGGATCATGTATACTCAAGGCATCTGTTGGCCGAGTATTGGTTGATACTATTGGCTGATATGTTGACCGACACTCAGCCGATATATCAACCGATACTCGGTCAAAGTGTCGACTGACATTCAGCCGACATATCGACCAACATCAACGGACACACATGTTGGCTGACACTTGGCTGATACTTCACCGGCACTCAGCCGACACTTGGCCAATACTTCACTGACACTTGAGCAACACTACGCTCCTTTGGTCAGCTCTTGTTGCTGACTTCTCTCTTCTCTGCTCAAATATTGAATAATCTTCTCTATCCCTTTGAGAGGGTCTTTCGGCATCCCTTTGAGAGGGTCTTTTGGCAGCCCTCATCCATTTTTGACTTTTCATACCGGCAACATTCTCCTATCTCCCAGCTATGCTTGTCGAGACCTCAAGTTGCATTAGATATGGATTCAAAGTGATAGCAGTTTGAGCTGCATCCTTGCTCTATCACCATATGAGCATAGGCTATAAAGTCTCTTCTTTCGCATCTCTTGTGGGTAAGGAGACGGCTGCTATTTCAGCAAAACAACGGTTAACAATACACAGATACCACTGACAGTCGACCGATACACCAGCAACTGTTGATAGCAACATGTTGGTCGAGGTGTCGGCTGAATGTCGACTGACATACCGAGCAAAAGTGTCGACTGACGATCTATTAACTTGAATAACATGTCCACCAACACTCGGCCAACTCTCGGTCAACATATCGACCACGTATTGGGCGATATGTTAACCGACTGTCGGTCAATATATCGGGCGACAGTATTGGCCAATACTCGACTGACAGATGCCTCAAGCACACATGATCTGCTTTTCTTTCAGGCAAGCTGGAACTATGATGAACAGTACTAGCCTGAAAGTCCATGTCACTATCCCCTTCCCCCAAAGAAAACATTATTACTAGCATGATCAGTTACTTTAAAATTAAATTAATCTAATAATTTCATACCTTACAGTTGTTTTTTTTTGTTGTTAATTTGAATCCTGAAAAGAAAATTTCCAAACAAATTTCACTTGCACATCAAACAAGCAATTGAGGGAATCCACTACCCTGACTGGAAAATCCATTTGCCACAGGCACATTGTCTGACCAAATTACAGATATTGTCCGATTGATTTTATGTTATGATCAGACACTGCGACCAAGCACCATGTTTGTGGACCATGTGTGCTTTGCACCTTGTTTAAAAGCACAGATCATTTGGATCTATGGTCTGTTCAGCTTAATAGCCTCTCCAGATTTGCATGAAAGGTGAAATGAACATCTACTTTGAAAATTGCCCCATAATGCATAATAATATTATTGTTCATCATTTATTCTTCTGTAACAAATATCATTATTCAATATTTCTGAGTAATAAAACTGAGCATATATAGAGGATATTACACGGTGGCGAGAAGATATGAATTTTATGTTTGAGTGGCAAGAACAATATCTCACGAGTTCGCTTCGCTCACTCGTGAGATATTGTTCTTGCCACGAGAACATAAAATTCATATCTTCGAGCCAACATGTAATGTTCTTTTTATTATATGGAGACTAAATATTGAAACCAATTCAACAAAAGCAAAAGGTGGGAATCGTGACGTCATTGAATGATACGACACTCACAAAGGTGACATACGGAAAATACGCCACTCGGGTCCCGGATGAAGTGGCATATGGAATCTACGAGTGGTTTAGTTCCCAGTAAAACACTCTTCTCCATATAATAATCATAATTATTTTAAGCTAGATTTTGTATTTCTTTACTTCTTCCTCTTTTACTACCCATTAATCCAGAAAAAATTCTGGTGTCAAAATGGTCTGAAAAATTATTGAGGGGACAAGTTAAATCAAACTGATTTTCCCACCATATGAACCAATTCACTAACCAATCATGGTAGTATTGCTGCTATAGGGATCACTCCTTATAATTTCTCCACAGACATATCCAGGGCTTGACTGGGAAGGTATTGGTTCTAAAAGATCTGTTTGCTTTACTATTTTAGTAGGTTGTCACATCTGAGTTGTATGAAAGGCTCAAAATTTTCTGAAAAGTGTCAAATTTGTTCTGATAAACTAAACGTTTCGGGCTTAACCCTTCTTCAGTCGGTGGATTTAGCCATGCTACACAAAAAACTGTAGCGTACGCATGCATGGAAAATGCGCGCGTGAAGTACAAAGTAAATAAATAGGAAAACCTTTGTTTTAGCGCGCGTTAGTGTAATACGCACTAGACCCACGGAGCATTAACTTAAATTTCTTGTCACTGTGGGTCTAGCATGTATTACACTTATGCACGCTAAAACAATGGTTTTCCTATTTGTTTACTTTGTATTTCATGTGCGCGCTTTCTGCGCATGTGTACGCGTACAGTTTTTTGTATGGCATGGCTAAATCCACCTATTGAAGAAGGGCTAAGCCCAAAACGTTTAGTTTATCAGAACAAGTTTGACACTTCAGAGCATTTTGAGCCTTATATACAACTTTTCGGCAGTGTCACGCATCATATGAGTTTTTTGCTTATTCCTACTGAATTTGTCACATCTGAGGTTGGTTAATAACTAGAAAAATTTAAACTTTAGGTTGTGTGGTGATCGAGGTATTCCAGCTCTACACCACCTTTGTGATGACATCAAGTTTAAAGGAAAAGGCCATGAGGTAACTAAGTGTCAAATTGTCAGACATAGTGAATAATCCTGTAGAAAACCCTTACAAAATCTTTTTGATATTCAAAGACCTCCAAATGATCCTACACAATGAGGTCCTTAAAGCATATCAGAACTGTGTTTAACAATCCTTGATCTTGTAAACATATCAGGTTTTGAGCATGCGCAGTAGGAAGAGACAATATACACGTGTGCTTGTACTCGTTAGCTGGGATAAAAAGTTATCTTTCTGATCTTTGCCATAACATTACATGGTGTCAGGAGTGGGATTGTGAAGTAACCAAACATACCATTTAGCTCGATACACTGGAGAAGGTGGAAGAGTGAAGTAATTTCCGAACGACACGTGTACGATCGATTCAAGAAAACAAGTTACATGGCCGCCAGCGCCTCATTCATTGACAAGGGTCCAACCATGGACTGGAGCACGGATGAAAACCTATACTCACGCTTCAAAATGTGGAAACAATGCTGTGAACTGCTCTTTACGGGCCCGATGGCCAAAATTGACAAAGAAATTCAGTGTAAGCACCTGCTTTACTGGGCCGGTGAGCACGGCTTGGAGCTGTTCAACAGCTGGGGCCTCTCGGCAGACGAACAAAAGAAACTGGAAAACTACTGGAAGAAATTCGAAAACTACGTGAAACCTCACTCAAACGAGCTGATCGCCGCCTGGGAGCTACACAATCTTCGACAAGGTACACTATCGTTAGAAGAATTTATTGCAAAGCTTAGAATCCTTGTCAAAGAAGCCAACTATCCATCGGAACATCATGATCGATTCTTGAGAGACTTCTTTGTACTCGGCTTGAATTCAGACCATGTCAGAAAGGAGTGTTTCAAAGAAGGAAATGCTCTGACATTTAGTAAAGCTAGAGAAATGGCAAAAGCAGACGAATCAGCAGACAAGCAGCTTCAGCTAATGAACCCAGTAGTGTCAGCAGTACACCCTGTTAGCTCAACCAGGAGAAACCAATTCCAAAGCGACCAGCTGAACCCAGTAGCCGGTGGATCAAGGCAAAACCCAAAAGGCAACAAGTCAGGAAAAACGCAGCTCTACAGGAATTGTGGTTGGGGCCCTCACTCTCATGAACAGTGCCCAGCAAGAAATGCAACGTGTCATTACTGCCAAAAGGTGGGACACCTTGCCAAGGTATGCTTTTCAAAACTTAAAAAGAAGGATGTGCATGAGATTGAAGCTACTAGTAATAACAATGCCATACCTGAGTCAGAGCCTACCCAATCATTAGATGATTATGTGTTCCTGGGCCCAATTGAAGCAACACCCCTGGCCATGAGTGTAAACATTGTATCCTGTAGAGAAAAGGCTCTGCTAGAAGTCTCCTTGGCACTGAAGCCAGAAGGAAAACAAACGAATGCACTCTGTAAGATAGACTCAGGTGCTGAAACAAACATTATACCCAAGTCCCTATACAAGCAACTAAGCCCTGAGACACTAAGCTTACAACAACCTACAGTGAAGTTAACTGCTTATGGTGGAGCCGAGATCCCAAATCTTGGATCTTGCCAAATATATGTGAAGGGTCCTAACAATTCCAACCCCAGAGTTATCCAAGCAGAAGTTGTTGACGTTGATGGCCCTGCCATAATTGGTAACATGTCTGCACAAGATCTGAACCTCCTAAAGCTCAACTGGCCAGTCACAGCCAGCACAAATGCAACCACCCAGAATGTTGTACAAAGTGAAAAGCCCATGCCCAATGCAAATACTGTCAAACTATTTGACATCAGAGGCAAACAACACCCCTTCCCACTGACAAAGGACTATTTGTTGGAAGAATATCAAGATGTCTTTACAGGAATTGGCTGCTTTCCAGGACCACCATACCACATCGAAACTAACCCTGACATTCCCCCAGTACAGCATGCTCCAAGACAGGTCCCAGTACAACTACAGAAAGCCTACATAGAAGAGCTAGACCAGTTAAAAGAATCTGGAATTCTGGTTGAGGTCCAAGATGAATATACCCCTTGGGTTAACTCTGCTGTGGTCACCATAAAACCCAACGGGTCGATCCGTCTGTGCTTGGACCCTCAGAATCTCAATAAAGCAATCAAGCGCAACCCCTACTATGTGAGAACCATAGATGATGTGATACCGAAAGTCAGCGGCTCCACCCACTTCAGTATCCTTGATGCACGCAGTGGATTTTGGCAAGTTAGTCTTGACGAGGAAAGCAGTAGGCTGTGCACCTTTAACACCCCATGGGGAAAGCATAGATGGACAAGACTTCCATTTGGCCTTACGTGCAGTGGAGATGTGTTTCAAGAAAAAATGGATATGGTCTTTGGCAGACTTGAAGGGCTCAGCGGTATTGCAGATGACACATTTGTCTATGGCACGGGCGAAGCACAACATGATCAGTACATACTAACTCTCCTTGACACAGCAGGAGAGAACAATGTGAGATTTAACCTGGACAAATTCCAGTTTAAAGTGAAGGAAGCATCCTTCTTCGGGCTCACATGGACCCCCGACGGGATCCGCCCTGGCGAAACCAAAATCAAAGCAATCCGTGATATGCCATCCCCGAAGAACCTCACAGAGCTGCAGTGCTTTTTGGGCATGATTAACTACCTGAACAGGTTCTCGCCCATTCTAGCCCAAGTGTCAGAACCTGTGCGACAGCTGATGAAAAAAGATGTACCATTCGTGTGGCAACCAGAACACCAAAGGGCATTCCAGAACCTCAAACAAGCAATCACTGAAGTACCAGTCCTAGCCTATTACGACCCAGAAAAGGAGAACCTAATCCAGTCTGATGCAAGCCTTAAAGGCATTGGATGTGTGTTGATGCAAGAGGGCAAACCAGTGTGCTATACCAGTCGATCACTAACTGAAACTGAGTCTCGATACAGCAACATAGAGCGAGAGTTACTCGCTGCCTGTTGGTCGCTTGAAAAGCTTAACCATTACGTATTTGGTAAGAAGGTGGTCATCGAAACTGACCACAAGCCGCTCGAAAGCATCTGGAAGAAGAGCATATCGAGCGCACCACCACGCCTTCAGAGGCTCCTACTTAAAATGGCCAAATACAACGTGGAGATCAGGTACATTCAAGGAAAAAGCAACGTGATAGCAGACGCCCTTTCCAGGATTAGCCACATGGAGCCCCCTGCAGAAGACAACGAAGTCCCCGTGGTGGAACTGGACACAATCTCTCGAACACTGCCAGCCAGCCCTGCCAAACTAGATGAAGTACGAGAGTACACTGATCAAGACGTTGTACTCAGTCACTTAAAAGATGTCGTGCATCATGGATGGCCAGAATATCCAAATGAGTGCCCACAAGACCTGAAAGAGTTCTGGAACTTCAGAGAGGACCTGAGTGTTGAAAATGGCCTCATTCTCAAGGGACACAAACTCATAAGTCCCAGTAAGCTACGCCCACAGATGTTACAAATCATACACCAAGGACATATGGGAACAGAGAAGTGTCTCCTGAGAGCAAGGGACAGCCTGTTTTGGCCAGGCATATCAAGGGACATCAAACAGATGACAGAGAACTGTCCGACATGCGCACAGTTTTCCAAACAGCAACCAAAAGAAACATTGCATCCACACAATGTACCCAGTTATCCATGGCAGAGGCTTGGATGCGATCTGTTCGACTATGGAGGTGCTCAATACTTACTAGTCACAGACTATTACAGCAAATACCCCATCGTTAGAAAGTTGAGCTCAACGACATCTGCTGCAATAATCAACCACCTCAAATCAATCTTTGCAGAACATGGTATACCAGAATCCCTGGTATCTGACAATGGCCCTCAATACAGCAGCAAGGAATTTGCAGCGTTCTGTGACCAATGGGGTATCAATCACATTACTAGCTCACCAGTGTATCCAAAGAGCAATGGATTCATAGAAAGGATGGTACAAACCGTAAAGAACCTTCTAAGGAAGTCCGAGGCTGCAGGACAGGACCCGTATCTTGCGCTCTTGTCATACCGGGCCACGCCTGTCGATAGCAACTTACCATCACCAGCCAAGTTACTAAACAATAGAGAATATCGCACACAACTACCCAGCAGTGGACGACTCCAACGGTCACAAGCAAAAGAATGCCACCAAGATCAGCCTGCAGCACCGCCAAGATGTTCAGAAACAGCAGCATGATGGCAAGTCCACACGTGAGCTACAAAAGCTAGTACCAGGCCAACCAGTATCGGTGTTTCAACCAAAAACCAAGACCTGGACTCTGGCAACACTGAAAGAGCAAATGAACCAGCCAAGATCCTACATTGTAGAGACAAACAGTAGTTCTGAACTAAGGCGCAACAGAATACAGTTAAAACCGTCAGGCCAAGTAGCACCAAGCCTTGAAGATCAACTGCTCTCTAGCCAAGACAATCCACCACAGCCCAGTGCACCTACATTTACATCTCACCAAGTCCCGTCACCAGGATTACCCCAGACACCCCAGAAACCAGCTACAGTTGGTGAGGGAAGTGCCGACCAACATCTGACAACCAGAAGTGGTCGTGTTGTAAAGAAGCCATTAAGGCTGGACCTTTAAACTTTGTTAATCAGAACAACTCGGCTTAGCCGTGTGAGAATTTTGTTGCGTTGGATTCAATTTGAACAATACTTGCGTTATTTAGGTTCCAATTTAGAGACCAAGTTTGTTTCTTTCACCCGGCAAAGTTTTTAGGGTGGAGATGTAAACATATCAGGTTTTGAGCATGCGCAGTAGGAAGAGACAATATACACGTGTGCTTGTACTCGTTAGCTGGGATAAAAAGTTATCTTTCTGATCTTTGCCATAACATTACAGATCTGACATGTACAGAGCTTGCACAAAGATCTAAGTAAAGATCCTTCAGGATTCTCAAGGATTCCTTCTTTTGCAGGATCTTGAAATAAATTTGTTTGAGGATACTGCAGGATCTTGTATATATCTGCTTGAATCCTGCAAAAGACAAAGTTTTTTGAAGGATCTGGCAAGATCCTCAAAAAATTACTCAATGATAACAGATCTTAAAGGATTGTCAAAAAGATCCTCATACTTACTGAAGATCTCTCAAACAGTTTCACCAGGGAAGGATAAAGATTTACTGCGTGTTTATCTATGCTGTAAACATGTCATATCATGGAGTATATAGATGGGTAGGAGTTGGGTTAACCCCTATTAAAGATGTTGCTTAATAATAATAATAATAATAATAATAATAATAATAATAACGACAATGATAATGATAATTATAATGATAATGATAATGTAATAATAGATTTATATAGTGCTAAAATTATACAATATGCTAAAGTGCTTTACAATGTAAGTTTAAGATTCCTGTAATTCAACTGATATATTCTTGTAATGCAGCATTAGCAGGTCGACTTGACAATTATTTTTTTGTAGAACCACAATGGGTTTATTTCCTAACTGATAAATAAAACCTGAAGAGTAAAATATATAAACAGTGTATCGTCAATCATTGTGTTTCTTTTAGGCATCAGATCTGAAGCTGCTGGTACAGCGCTATGAATACTGGGCGCATCGTTTGTTCCCCAAGTTTCCATTTGCGGATGTTGTGGATCAAGTAGAAAATCTGGGTCACAAAAAGCTTGTGCAAGTAAGAACATCCCATCATAACATCACAGCAGTGGGCTGTAGTAATTCTCCGAGGCATTTCATCCTACAGAAACCAGAGTTAAATGCTGAGAGCTATGAACAAGTTGGGCTCACAAGGCTTTAATTTACCTTATGCGATAATATCAGGGCTTCAAGTGGCCTCCCGGAAAAAATAAAGGGTTAAATATAGGGTCTTTTTTAAACAATAATACGGTTAATATAGGGATTCGAAAATAATTAAAGGGACAATATAGGGATATTTTGAAGCACTTACAAGAGACAATTCACAAAACTACAAATATTTATTCTGCTTTTTTAAGAGATTTTTGCCAAGAAAGTTTCTAACATCAATTTCATCCTTTTATTCGTGCAGGTTTTCGTGAACTTCAAATTTCAACATGCTACTCATCAATGCATTTAACATTCTGTTCTTCCTTCAGCTAGCCCTCTAACAGTCTCTTTTTGTTCTTGTCTACTTCCATTTATTTATTTGAACACTGTTTGTGTTGGTTCATTGGATTTTCCATCTTCATTTTTGCAACTTCAAGAAGCCCTTGAGCTACGGCTACTTCACTGAAGTTCTTGTTCTTAATTGCTTGGAATGTGTGAATCTTTTGTTTGCTTCTTCTTATCATATGTTGTTTTGGCTGTTTGCAGCTCACTTCCCTTCAGCTTTTCTGACTTCATCAGTTCTTTTCCTGTCTCAAACAATCATAGTCTCATCTGTTCCAGCTTCTGTACTTCCTGTTGTCTTTCGTTCTCTGCATCTCTTAGCCTTTGTTTCTCTCCATCTTGAATGGCCTTTTTCCTTAACAGTTCTTTTTTTCCAAACACTTTGCATGCACTGGATGCCCCTCTTGTTGCTTGAAGAGATCCTTTGTAATGTAACCATTGTGTGGCTATCCATTCAATTTCATATGGATTGACTGATCTTTGTGTGCAGACCATTTATTTTCACATCCCTTAGTGAGGCCCTACTGTCTTCTTATTTGCAGAAAGACTCTGTTCTACATCTTCATTATCATGAGTTGGGGGAAGAAGCTTCTGAAGTGCAGAATACTTGAACTTTCTCTTGAAAGACATTTGCCAACCAGTAATTATGATCTACTCTTTGTTCTGTACAATCTCTGTCAACAGCTCCGGCCTAGTACACAATCCATGTGTAATTAGTTCCACTTCTTCTTCTGACATTGGCATCATTATGGCTAGTCTTCAAATAACTTGCACCCCATGCTCACTATCTCTGAGAAATGGATGCAGGGAAAAAACATCTCTTACAAGTTTCTGGTCTATAATTTGGTAAATCGTCAATCAGATACTTTGTAGTCTCCACATAGAACTGTTTCATACCTGTGAGAGCTACCCGAACCGAAGGCTTTGGTTGGTCAGTGGTCAGCTTAGACAGGGCAGAACGAGTATTTTCACCCTTTCTATCTTTGAATTTGACGGTAGGTTGTCTGACTTCTGCAGGTGCTTCCCCTCAATGTCTTTAAGAACTTGGCTCTTCAAGAAGTGACCCATTAGTAATTTCAGCAGCTCATACATTCTATAGAGCAGTAGATGAATAAGTGGCCCTTCACTCCATAAACAGTAGAAAAGCCAAATGATCTGGGAAGAACTTGTCTTTCAACTTTCAACAAATACATTTATACAGTTCGTGGATGAATGGCAGAAATCCAGGGAGTCTTTCATCTAAGAGTGCTTTGTTGATGGCAGTCCAAATTGTCTTGTTAACATTTGGTCCATCTGATGGCAGACTCCCAATATCAAGCCTGAGGGAGGTAACTAGAAGCCCGTATCTTCCAGCGTGTCCACAGTTTTCTTTGCAACATCATGACCTTTGGCATGCCTTAAGAACAGTGTCTTCGAGAATCTAGAAATTCACTGCCTGTCATTACATCCACTAAAATAAAAGTTAATTAGTCAGGTAATATTTTTTCCTTCATATTCTAGAATTATAGGGATTATAGGGAGTTTTTGAATTAAATAGGAAAGTATAGGGTAAGTTAACAAATATAGGAAATATAGGGACACTTGAAGCCCTGTAATATCTATGTGAAGACGACATGTATGAATGAACAAAGTTTAAATTTATGGTGCAAGTGAACCAGTTGAAAAAAACTAGTTATGGTGGGTAGCTACAACCTTGGTCACAAGGGTTGGAAAAATTCATTTTATATGCATTTTGCCCTTCCCCACCCCTGTGCAATGTTGACTATACACTTTCATCTAACACAAGTTCTCATGTTACCACTTTCCAACATTGGAAGGGGGAATAGGGGTGCTGGCACTTATTCTCTAGGTATTACGGTTATGAATTTATGTTTTGGCATTTTCCAACACAATTTGTCCATGGTTGTAGTTCGTTTTCTGGGTCTGATTCAAACCAAGATGGCAATTCTTTGATCTGTTAATAATGCTATTAACAGATATTACTAAATAACATTAATTCCATTTTAGAACTGTCTTAAGAGAATCAGACGAGGTGAAGATGACACTGTTGAGGATGAGGTCAAATCTGATTCAGAACTTCCACAAAACATTGGTATGAAGGCTCCTTAAATTGTCAAATAGTAGCTGGTTTGCTAAATGGTTCAGGCTTAGCCCTTCTTCAGTAGATGGCATGTTAAGTCTGCATGTAGCACAAGGATTTACAGATAATTTCAGTTACAAGGCTAAAAACATTTGAATCACTAAAAAGGAAAAAATCAATCTTTCTTCACTTAAGATCAAGTCATTATTTTAAGTTGAAAGCATGGAAGAATATCAGCCCTTGGTCTTTTTTGTACTGTCTTCACTGTACTGTCTAGGCAGTCACGATAGGCTAATGGCTCATGTGCTCGGTTAGTAAGAGGTTGTTATCTACAGGCAATAATCCAAAAATAATGAATAAATGACCTTCTTGAGATACTTCCACCAATTGGAGTGAATATTACAATTATCCCTTCTTGGTGTTATTTAAAAAAATATTGGACCCTCTGCGTTGGTGTTAATTAAGAAACAAATTCTATTTTTGGCACTCATAGAATCTCAAGATGATGGATCACTATCACAAGTACCTGCTACTCCTGTCATTAACAATGTGAGTATATTTCTTGTGTGTTGTAAGTCAAATGAGATCACATCGATGTACTGACTTAATGGAGCGTGTATGGACCCACCCTTCCCTCCCCACACTCCCCCCCCCCCCCCATGTGACTGGTCGTAAAAGATAGTAAAAAAAGCAGAGAGCAACAAAAAAGCAAATCAGAGCTTTGATGAAGAGGAATAAACTCGGAGTATCCAGGTTGTACATTAATGTTAAATTTGACTGTTGAATGATTCTTTTTGCTTCGTCTCAGATTCAAACATTTGGTGTGCAAATAGAGACGAGAGATCGAATGGTAAGCGCTGAATTCATTGTCTTTCTTTTCTTCACAAGTTTAATTACTTTGTAAGCTTTTAAAATTAATCCAGACTTATCCATTCCTTGCTCTTTTCCTCCCAGGTTATTTTGACGCCTGAACAACAAGAACGCATTCGTCTGAACCGACAAAGGGCGTTGGCAAAACGGAAAGCCGCTCAGGAGAAACAAGCTGAGGACAATAATACACAGACAGGTACCAGAGGATTAGAATCTAAGGATCAAAACGTTTGTGCTGTGTCTCACCGAGAAGTGTAAAAATTTAGCGAAGTGATAATTTAAATGACCTGCCGTTTTGGAATGGGAATTTGATTCAAATTTAAGGAGCTACCATTTGTCAGTGCGAATGATTGCTGTGACAAGGACGCAGTTCAGAGATAAGTTAACGGGTAAAGAAAATTAGGGACAACGCACAGAATAATCAAAAGCTAGGAAAGGGGGATACATGGTGTATTTAAAAACGTTTTTCTCACTGGACTTACCATTTCCAATTCACGGTTTAAAACATTCTTAGCAAATGTCACACTTGCATGTGTCAAGCTTTGGCAAATCGTAGTAGAAGCACGCAAGAGAGCTTCTGAATGTGATTTGTTTAGAGCTCTATAAAGCCACTAATTAAGTCATAGCGTGCCTATTCCATTTTTCAAGTGCACAGTTTAGGTTCTGTGTGCGCTCTGCAATGTTAGGAGCTATGTTTTATCGGGAACTGTATTTTCTTGTTACCCGCGCGTTATTCTGTATCATAATTTACGTTAAAGAAGCAAAATCACGTATTTTACTATCATACACACTTGACACTTGAAGAGAAGAAAAAAATTTTCTCGTGGTCTCAAACTCCCGTTGTTTTATGATATTGTACTACTTTGTTATCTATTTGTTAAGTAATGGCTTAATCAGCTGTTTTACTCGTGGTCAATCAGCAATAAGGTTACACATTGAATATTATATATGTAACTATATGTAAATAGTTTTTCAATAATTGCTTATCGATAATCTTTGAGTATTTTTTTTTAATTATCCTTATCATTGTCTCTGAAAAGCCCCCATAGGGAGTTGACATTAATATTTGTATTGTATTGTACTGTACTCCTCAATTAAGCTTTGCTGAAAAGTACTTTATTTTTCGCCATTTTAGATGATGAAACCAGAGCCACAGAAGGGACTGAACCCTCCGCTGATGATGTCGGAATCGCCAAAGACGACGACAACAACAACAACACAGCGAGAAATCTCGCCGAGGTAGAAAATTGTTCATCCGGTCAGGCAAACGGCGATATTGAAATGGAAGACGACAATGTAGATAGGAACATTCAGTTACCCAACGATGACGGACAGGAAACTCTGAATAGTGCAGAAACAAATGCTAATAATAAAGAGTCGACTTCGTTGCCTTTAGCGAAAGAGAGTGTGGAACCGGAGGACATTGAAATGACGAATACTGAAACGGCCGGGCTCGACAACACCACAGACAGCACACCTCAGAATGAAAACGTTCCCGAAACAGAACGCAGCGATATAAATGGAACGACAGAGGAGAATGACTTGCTTGGCTCAGTTAAAGATTTGCCACCTAACGAAGACGATGAAGATTTAGTAACTGCCCCACTATCGCAAGACACGCCTTCGTCTGAGGCACTTCAGCAAGAGGAACCTCAAGAAACATTAGTCGAGGGACCCACCGAGACAGCCCCCAGTGAAAACGAACCCAGTGAGAATCAGAATGCAGAAATGGAAACCGAATAATAGAATACAGGCTATCAGTCTAACTACTGGGGTGTTGGTTTAATATGTGACTGACTGCCAACTTTTATACGTTACCGAACGATAGGCCAGTGGTAACATTTATTCCACATACAACTGTCCTAGTTCAATTTTGTACGTTTTAGCCCCGGGGTTTTAGCCTCGAAGAGCGGAAATCATACGTGTACTGCGGAGTTCGTGTATGCCGATAGTACTTTTCAACTGCTCTATAGAAACATGTTCAAATACAAAATGCTCTTACAGTACTGGGGATCGAAGCGCCTTTTTGGTTAACAGAAAGGTCGATTGTTTTCATAATGGAACACTGCTCTGACCAATCGTACAAAGTGACAGAAACAAACGAAATTTGATCCTTTGCGAAAAAATAACAACAAAAAGCTGCACAGGTTGTCAAACGCCTTTATTCTAAGCAATGCTGACGTTTCGAATTCGGGCACTGAATTTAATGTAACCCAACCCGAAATGCGAGTATTTCAGCAAGTGTTTCACGAAGTGGAAACAAGTTCTAGTGGGTGCTACTTTTCACCAGGATTACTGCAACTCTGACACTAATTTTCAATGCTTTGCTTTGGGGTGTTATCTTACTGCGCCTTTCAATAACATGAGGACTCTAAAATTCAAAGCTCAACCGACAAATGCGTTTTTCGCTACCGTCAGTCAAATGTTTGGCGACTCCTCCCAGCTTCCGACTACTGCCGAGCAGTTTCGTTGTCTGAACTGTGCTCAACGATTTGATTACCGCGAGCTCGCCAGTAGTCGGAAACTGGGAGGAACCGCCGAACATTTGATTGACGGTAGCGAAAAACGCATTTGTCGGTTGAGCTTTGAATTTTAGAGTCCGCATGTTATTGAAAGGCGCTGTAAGCAAATGTCTCGTGCAACATTCATAGTTCCTGAAGCACCTTCTCTGTCAGACGGGATGCAGAGGATGGTAGAGATTCACGCAAGTTCAGTTGCAATCATTTCACGTTGATACTTACTGTGAGGCCTAGTTCACACTAGCGACATAACGACATAAGAAGGACGATGAGATTAGACGAGATGAGATAACGATAAGATATCGTTATGTTTGCAGTGTGAACATCCTGACATAATAGCAACATGAGGTAACGACATAAGGAAAAGACTGATTTTTTCGTTGTCTTTATGTAATGTTCACTTTACCGACATAAGCGCTTGAGGTGCTATTGTGAACCAGGCCTAAGCAAACACGAGTCAACATCACAAGTGTTGCCAGTTTTAGTTTAAAATTGTAAGTTACAACTTTATTGAATACCGAAATACATGAATACTTTTACACTTCTGGTGGTCAATATTTCGGAATAAATTAGCTCAATAGAAAGCGCAATTACGGTTACATTTCTTCGAATATACCCCAGTAAATAAAACATATTACACGCTATATGTAAAAGTTAACCAATTCAAGTGGTAATAGAGCGGTTTTCATTTGAGTGTCGGAAAGTGATTGGTTTTGCGCTTACTACGCTACGCGATTGGCTTAAAAAACTCGCGCCAATTTTTCATCCAATCAGAAGTAAAACCAAAAGCAATCGTAACTCACTCGCACACGTTTTCCCGCGCTTTGCGTCTGCTACATGTAATTACTTTGAGTTTTGATTGGCTCACTGTAATGTTTATGGCGTTTGTGATTGGCGAGGGTGATTACTTTGGTTTTGGTTTTGCGACACTCAATTGAAAATCGCTCTATTAACTAATTTTACATTTCAACACACCAATATAATAAATTTAGTGGTTAAAAGTGTACTTGTGTGAGTTATCTGCAAATGCTGGTTTGAGAAAATTTTAACACGACACGAAATGGGATGTATTTGCTGATAACACAATCTAATATGCTTCGAGGTTTTTTCCAAAATATTCAACTTTAGTGCGATAAAACAGCAACAAAGTCTAGAAAACTTGAGTCATAAGCGTTAACACATGGTTTTCGTGTTCATCATCATGGGAAGGAATGTTAAAGGAGCTCAGTCATGGCATTGAGTTATTTTGGCCATGTAGTAAATTACCTTTAAATTGAAGGAAACATAGAAATAGTAGTTTACTAAGATAGAAAAACACCAAAGAGATAATAATAAACCATAAAGGAACAAGGATGGTTAAGGGTGAAGAAGATTAACTCGGATTACAAACGACGAACTTGAAAAACTTAGGACAACTTTTCAAGATGCGCGAACCGTGACGTTGCTCCTTTGAGTTTTGGCGACTCGTTTGTCCCATGGTACAAAATGACTGGTAACAGCCCTCCAAAGTTGAACATTTTCAAATACATCAAATAACCTAAATTACGCCAGTGAAAAAAGAAGTTACGTAGATAAGAAAGAATTGAGATAAGAAGCTATCTACATTAGTAAAATTTCCTTGGAACTCCTCGTTCTTGAAATATATTACTTTATGCTTTCCAGTCCCAATATGGTTACCAAAGTTTAATGGTTAATTTTTGCGGATATTATTTCAGGTTCTTATGATTATCCGAGATGAAAGGGCTGAATGACAGAAATGAATAAGAGATAAGTTACAAAATTGACCAAACCCTTGGTGACAAGTCATGGTTGTTTCATTACGTTCTCAATTGTTCAGTTTTGATCGTGATTTTCACAAGCTGATATTTCCCACCCATGTCCAATTTGAGTCGATTCGTTTCGGATAGTTGACGTTTCAAGTCGATTGTCCTTGTCTACAATTACCCCCTGAAAATTAGTACGTTAGTATTACAGGTAAAGGCAAAGTCTGTACACGAGCCAAGTGGCACATAAGGCCGGAGCTTATCCCGGTTTCTGTCGCATGAAGCGACTAGGAGTATTTCTACTCTCCCCCCCCCCCCCCCGGATGGGATGCTAGTCCATTGCAGAGTTACGGTACCAATTTTAACACCTGGGTGGAGAGAGGCACTGTGAGTAAATTGTCTTGTCCAAGAACACAACACGGTGTCCCTGGCCAGGGCTCGAACCCGGAACGCGCGATCCGGAGTCGGGCGCACTAACCATGAAGCCACCAGGCCTCCAAGTTAGCATTGTAGTAAAGACCTTATTTAACGTGGGCAGCACTAAAATACTCTGAAAATCTGTACGTCAGTCCATTTAAGAGGCGATGTCTTCCTTTTTCTTTTTTCGAGACACTGGGCGTTTTCCCGATATCTACAGGATGTAACTTCACAAATATCGATGTTCAAGGTTCCACAGATGTTCACCTGTCGTTAGTAAAATTAGTATTAAAAGATAGTTCATTTTTTCGATGATTTTTTAGTTTTTTGTAAATTTGTCTTTCGTATACCACCTACCTCTTGGAAACAAAGTGAATTAAAATTTTGGTGAAATAACAGGACAAGTAACATTACTCGAAATTCAAGATCTATGTCGCACTCATAAATTCCTTCTTTGGAGAAGAGTTGTCAGACGAAGAGCAGTCTGTAAGTGGTAACTAATTTTCTTTTCTTTTCCTATCACTGCGCCTATGACAATACACTGCAATAACGCAATTAGGCGGACACGTGGCCTAATTTCCTTTTAGATTATTTGGTTTACCAACCTGCGGCTGCTGATGGGAGAAAGCCCGAAAATGGAGACTCGGTGTTGTAACGAAAAGATGGATTATTGACATGGTTTGCACAGTGTTCTGCGCAGAAACGTTTTTTCTTTTTAGTGTCCAAACCAGTCCCTTTTTCGTGCATTTTCGTCCCCAGAGGCCGCGCTCCTTTTGGTCAGCAACAAGAATCGCGACCTCTGGAAAGGTCCAATTTTCTGAGCATGCGCAGGGTAATCGTTTCGTACTCTCAGCCAATCAGATTTGTCAGACTTGACTCTGAGCATGCGCAGACTGACGGGAAGTCCGTGAATGGCGGACTTCCGGTGTCGGACCTTACCAGAGGTCGCGATTCTTGGTGCTGACCAAAAGGAGCGCGCCCTCTGGGGACGAGAATGTTTTTTGCGCGAATCGACATGCCATAAAAAGTGAAAACATGTTGCACAACGGTCGGTTCTGCTTAACCCTTTCTGGGGGTTCGTAGAATTTTTTTCTGGCACCAGCAAAGGAGTCTTCCCAGGTTCTTAAAACCACGCAGAAACCATAAATTAGTAGGTAAAAACGGTATATGCTATAAGGAAGTTAAGATTTTTGTGCATCCCTAGGGGTATTCAGTGGTAAACACCTTATTGCATAAACTTT
This sequence comes from Orbicella franksi, assembly GCF_964199315.1. Classification (NCBI taxonomy): domain Eukaryota; kingdom Metazoa; phylum Cnidaria; class Anthozoa; order Scleractinia; family Merulinidae; genus Orbicella; species Orbicella franksi. Next base: position 24,757,075 of record NC_138145.1, read on the forward strand.
CAGTTTTGGGCGGAGTCTAAAACTACGATAACCTTATAGGGCGAAATGCTTACCATTCTCAAACTAAATAAATTGCAAAACCGTGAACGAACGTTTCCATTGCTCAACTAACCCGTTCATATAGTTCTAATACAAACAGAAGTGACCTTCTCTATTGTCAGCGATGTTCTTCCATGGACGGCCCCTGAGGCATCCAGGTTTCATCACTGTACCAGGAGCTTAAATCGCGCAGGTAGCTTCTGTAGAACCCGCGTTCCACGAACCATGAATCCCGTCCCTTCTTACGCTCGGTCTCACGCCCCTCTGCGCGTCGGGTGTACCACGGTATATTGTTTAACCGCTGAAATTCGCGATCGTCAGCTCGATCGAAAAACCATGAAGGGTCCAGAGGACCTTTATAGTGTTTGCGTTTTCGACCGCAGGGGAACTGGGAATCATGTTTGTCAACGCTTCGCTGGAACTCCCGATCTTCCGCCCGACGAACATACCATGGGGCAGACCGCTGTTGGGTGCGACCCTTGGCGCGTTCAAATACCCAGTCAGGGGGTGGAATGGACTCGCGTTTCTCTGGCTTATCTGAACTACATACTTTGTCCTGTACTTCGCTACGTTGCCTTCTCTTTCTCTTCTTTCCTTTTCTCGGGTGCCCCTGATGCACCTCGTCAGATAAAATTGGCCCTTGCGGGGTTACTGGCTTCCGTTTATTTTTCGGCATCCCGAATCTTCTCTCGTATCGTTCTTCGAGAGACAATCCGATATCGTTGGGTGGCGTCGGACCTTCCGATGATAATTTGTAACGAACGTTATGCGCTGTCGATGGGTGTTCGTACAAATTTTCAGAGGCCAATTGGCTATCTTCGGAACCGATCGGACCTTTCGGCGACTCTCTAGGTCGCTTTGCAGTATCATCGTTCTTATCCGACCAGTTCTGGTGGCTCCTCAATCTGTCATTGAGACGCTTTGGTTTGCTATCGGAACGCTGCCGTTTTCGACCCGACTTTTTCCTTTCGTCATTTAAACCGGCGCTAGAATCGTGGTCATCTGATTCTTCAGAGACTATGATAAAAGTCGTACTTTCTGCCGCTCCGTCGGAATCCCGATTCATTTTATCTTCGCGGTTTTGCTTCTCAATCCCCTTTAGCAGCATTTTCACAAAGTCAGCCCCAAACGTTAAGTTTGTAACGCCCATCAGGGATTTATCATCCGATATCTTCGCCACCTCCGTCTTACTAACGGCCATTTCCCTCTTTTCATTTTCTTTCAGTTCGCAGCCGCGTTTCTCCATTTTTGACATGATCTTTCTCATCTCTACTCTTCCATTTTCCCATTGGCTTCTTCCGGCCGTGTCCCCGCGATGGCTAGTTTGTTTACTTTCCTTTACCTCAGCAGAGTTTGTATCACGCCGTTCAAATTCTTCATCTTTCATATCACCCGCTTCCTCTCCATACGATTCAGATTTGGCAGCCCTTCCACTGATAGCGTTTAAAATAGGTCTTATCAAAGTTCCTGACCAGTAAATCTGTTGTCGCTCTATTGCAGCTTTGTGTACTTCAGACAGCCACCTTTTAACATTTTCTAACTGCTGCCTAAACGACTCTCTCGGGTCACTTTTCTTCTCTTTTTTCTCAGAATCTCTCTCATGTACGACTGATTCATCTTGTTTCAAGTTATTGTCCGTTTTCTTCCATTCATCCCTTGTCACTGTATCGTCTCCGTATTCTCCCTTCCTATTACGTTTTTCTTTCTCATACTTCGCTTGTTCTCGAACAACAGATTCATATTCTCTCTTTCGCCGCATCTCTCTTTCAACTTTTTCTAGTTTTTTCCTCTCTTTTTCTTTCCTTTTCGCCTGTTTCGCCTTTCTTTTTTCTTGCTCTTGCCTCTTTATTTTACGCAGTTTCTTAAACCATTTTTTATACTTCTTTTTTGTGGCTTTTTGTAAAGATTTTAATTCTTTCCTCTGATGTCTTAACTTGTTCTTCTCCTTAAAAATTTCATTTCTTAGCCGCTCCACTTCTTTTCTCTTCTGAGCATCCAAAGCTTTTTCTCTGACCTTCAGATTTTCCCTCTCTTTGGCTAACAATTTTTTCACCTTCTCATTTAGCTGAGCTTTCTGTCTTTTAAACTTTTGCTTTTCTTCTCTCAATGTCGCCAAGAAATTCTTAAGTTTTTCCGTATTCTTCTTATGGTGTTCTCTTTCGAGGTAAATCTTCTTCCTCTCTCGTTTTAACTTTTTCCATGAACGTCGCAACTTCTTCTTCTCCTCCTTTACGCGAAGCTTTTCTCGCCGTAACTCTGACAAGAGACGCTTTAACACTTTACGGCGCGATTCAGCTTCTCTCTGCTTCTTTTTCCACTCGCGCCGTTGGATTCTCTGTTTACGTATCTCTTCTCCTCGGAGCTTGGATAAATTTCTCAGTTTCTGTTTCTCCTTGGTCAGGAACCGCCCATCGCCAGTGGTTTCTTGTTTCTCGCTTCGCCTTTCTGGTCCATATTTTTGGACAACGGTCTCTTTCCCGCATTTTCTCAGCGCAAGTTCTTTGTAAGACTCGATGCGCTGACAGACGCCCTTTGCATTTTCAGGAGCGATGAACAGATGTGTTAACCCCCGGAAGATTTGAAGCGCTTGGGGGTACACTTTCATATTGTCATCTCTTTTCAAATTTGTCTTGGCACCTGTTTTCCCATGAATTCGTCGCCATCTGATGCTAGAAGAAAATACCCCGTTTGGAAATAGTGGATTTTCAAAGGGTACCCCTTCTTTGAAATCTGCCGATCTCGTCTCGAAGATTTCTTCAGAATTCTTTTCACTGTAACTCTCTCCGCTATGTTCGCCAAACGACTGTATCTTTATGGCTGCCCTACGTTCGGGAACGGCCTTCGCTGACAAAGGAGGGAGCATCATTGAATAAATTTGTCCAAAGAAATTAGTCAAATCTTTTCTTTCGGGGTCCCCAGATGCGCACCTCTCGCTTTTTGAAGAGCTTTCTTGCACACGTCCCTTCATCTGAGAGTCTTTAGTCCACCGATCTTTGAAGTTCAACCATATACTGTTACCAGTGTGCACAGTCTCACTTTCCGCCTTACTCACCTCCGGGTCTTGAACAGCAGGGATCTCAGCAAGCTCTTTCTTTGCTAGAGTTTCGTAGAGCTCCGTTGAATCTGTCACCATCTGACTATGGTTTACACCCGGATTTCCCTCTTCGCCTTTTTTCCAGCGATGCAGGAAATCCCTCCATTGCCTGCCATACAATACAAAGCAAAAGAATTTTCCTCATTCAGCAAATGCGTGTAATTGCCTTCTTGTATAAGCACTTTCTGATAACTGTCGGAAGCTTTTACCTTATTGTGTTCTTTGACAAGATTTTCGCTCTCTATAACAGGGACACAAATAAGTACTTAAAAAATGATGAGTAGAAAACCCCACAAGAACCTAACGACTGATCCAAGGACAGTTACCTGCAACGGTCCCTCAGGGAAATTGCAGATAAAAATAAAGGGGATAGTAGACATACAGTACCTATTTAGAGGTTGATATCACTTGAGATACTTATCTAAAATCAAAAATGACTGCCATTATTGTGGTACCTTTTGGGATATTTCAGGCCAAAAAATGACAGTACAAGTTAATTTGCTGCTTTGGTACTGGTACCTCTCAAAGGTCAACATGACTCGGATCCTCACATACAAAACAAGATTCTGGTACCTTTAAGGGATTCTTTTCCATTTTCCAATGAGTACCCCCTAAAACTGTTATAGGCAAGTCCCACAGGCCCTGGTGGTTCCCAAATGCTTTAAATACACTAATTTATTACATGGCAAGGTAGTCTTGAGGTAAACCTGAGCATTGTGATTGCTGCTTTCCTGGTAGGGATTTTGCCATACTGACCATTTTCATAGAAACAGTTTAATATGAGTGTGCATTTTTTGTTTTTGAAAGCTTCCAAATTCAACTAAACTACTTCCTGGCCAAGCTTGGTTGAGCCATACTTAGTTCTTATTAACCGAGCAGGAGGTCTGTATAGGAAAATCTTGACCAAGGTCGTACACATGACCAAGGTTAAGATTCTCCCATACAGACCAACTAAGCTCAGTTAATATGATGTTTATTATGGCAAACAAGAACAATTTCTAAATTCGTAACTGGTTTGAACTAGCTGACATTTTGCTTGTGAATGGCAATGAGCCGAACGTAATTCTGCCAAAGTTTGCTCGTCCTCTATACTTTTTTCCTCATCAGGGTTTTTGGCACTTCCATATATAAATATGGTTAGAAGAAACTAGTTAATATTTTTGAATTTCAGTTTGCAACTTTTCACCGCAAAATGTAACCGGTCTAGATGCTGGTCTAGATGGGAAAATCTAGACCGCTTACAATATCGATTTCAGCCAATCAAATTTGTGAATTCGGTAGTTCCCAGTCCTTGTGAGACACAGCCATATAATAATAGTGAATATTGACCCTCGGTCATTTTTGTATGAACTGAGCACAGCGAAGTCTGTACTGCCATGACCTCAGCCCAACATTCCCCAGTAGAGCCTTTGTGTTCGTGTCTCACTTTAGTAAGAGGTTCATATTTTTTGGATTGAGGAGAAAATAAGCAAATGAAACCAAACAAAGCATTAAGCATCAGTGAGCTACACTCACATGTCAAACTTGGTGCCAACAGCAACAGCTCGTCTTAGCTTTGTGTTCTTGTTCGTCTGACGCCATAAGTCAGCGATTTGCTTTTCTTGCCGGTACAACTTCTCCATGTCGTGAAGCTGCTCCTGCAAGGCTTTGCTCCATTCACTTCCTTCTTTACTCGACCTTTCTTCTTCATATTTCAGTCGCCAGTACCATGACATAACTTTGGCCATACGCAAGCGCTGTTTCGTGCTTTCATGCAATCCCATGAGCTTGAAGTGTTTTAGCTGGAGTTTTTCATGCAATGCTTTTGTGTCAAACAGATCTTCCATTTCAGTTTCAGGCTCTTGATCTTGTGGAGCTTCAAGACGACCTTCTAATTTCCACAATGCCAGCTGATCCAGGAAATCACGTGACACTTCACCCAAGGGCTCCATTGGATCAGAAGTGAGTAGAAGAGAAGATGTCGATGTCTTGGGCCCAGGTCTCTTAATGCTTCCAGGGACTTCCAAGGCTTGGTTACTAACATATACACTGAGCCCTGTCAACCAATGATATGCGACGTAATCAGTGTTAAATTCAATAAATCTTGAACAAAGTATCAGAAAAAGCTGGAGGCAAAAGAGAAGAATTCCTGTATTCTCTGGTTTTAGGTATTACAGTTAACAGTTGGTTTATTTGGGCATAAATGTTTAAAACACGAAATGGCAAAATGACGAAATGGCACTACGAGTAAGAGTCACAGTGGGATACAGGAGTTGGTAAGGGTTACTTTACAACTATTGAGAGCTAATCACTGTCAAGTCAGTGATATTTAGGCTAACCTGCAGTGCCTTTTTGCCATTTTGCATTTTAAACATGCCCAGTTTATTTATTGATAACAACTTAGTGGGCAACAACATGTGATAAAGTAAACATCACCACACATTGACATACAAATTAAGGTAACAAAAGCAATCAAACAAAGACTACACGCATAACATTAACAATATTACATTTAATGAACACAACAATGGCAGTTGTTCCTACCATAGCCAATGCTAAATCCCAGAGCTGTTGTCACACCAAGAACAACAAACAAGGTTGGGATATCTACATGGAATGCACTGGCATCATCTCTGCTTTCTGCAATAAGATGATCATCTACTTCTTCCACTTTCTCTAGGTCCTGATCTCTCTCTTTGTCTTCGTCACTGACTTCAGACACATCTGTTACATCTGAGCAATCTTCTTCACGGACAACATCTTCATCTACATCACTTGGACTGAACAGATCACTGTCAAATGAGAACACACTGCAAGTAGACTCCACCATTTCTTGCAATGGGTCTGTTTTATGACTTAGGTCAACAAACTCTTGGCTTTCTTCCTCATCTTCAGGTATAGGCTCAATGGCATTATCTTCTTCTGAGCTGTTTGAGTCATTGCTGAACAGGAAAGAACCACTTTCTGAGAGCTGCGGCAACTCCCGCCAATTATCAGCGCTACTGTCTGAGGAAACAGTAGAGGACACCAGACTTTGCTGACTTTGTTGGTCACATGTAGAAGGCACTGGGTTTTCTGTGGTCATATCTCCAGTGGGAGAAACATCCTGGTCCAAACAAAAGTGATTTGAAATGATCATAATTCCATCTTCTGCAGCACACTGGCATGAGCTCTGGTGAACTGCCTCCAACTCATCTTCAGTCTCAGACTCCAGGTGATGTGGAAGATCATTTTCACCTTGAGTAGTTCTTAATGTTGCCTGGATGCTCTCTGCCTCTAATGGTGGATCACACTGAAATCCACTAAGAACCTCAAACTCTGCCTCACCCTCACTGTCATCTTTGGTGGGTGAATGCAAAGTGGAAACTACACTATCCTCTCCTGATGGTGACTTTGAATAAGACACAGAATTCTTCCTTGGCTGGAAAAAAAAAAAAGTCAATCAATCTCTTCACTGTCATTCTCATTAGTTAACTGCCATTCTGTTCAGTTGTAGAACCTGGCTTGTACAATACAACCATTAAAGTGTGACAACTTGAACTGGCCACTTGGAACGTTAAGAATGGCTGACTGTTAGGATCGAGAAACGCCGGTCAACGTCCCATTTGACAAATCGCTCATATTTTGCCCAAAGATACCCTTAGGTGACCTAATTCTAAAAATCATATTTAGAGGTTCCAGCGAATTTTTATTTTTCAGAAATTCGCGAAAATTTGAAAGCGCGGTCAAAGTGCGGTTTTTCGTGTAATAAAATGACCGAAATAAGGTGCGAGGACGAAGCGCTGCTTAAGTCTTAAAATAAACTCAATTGACTTCAAACTTCACACAAATGTGGAACAACCACTCTAATTTATTCCCCGCTTTAAACTAATCTCAGATATGTTGATATAGTGGTTTTCCGAACCATTTTAAAAACAGCTATGAAGCGTGTGAAAAATAACGGCAAAATATAGGTCATGTTTAACAGCATAAAAATGCATCTGGTACCTCACTTTCCGATTATTTTACTTTACAGCCTTAAAATATCATTATTAACGATATACCATGCCAAGTTTCATGCTCGAACTCGCAGTATTTCCCTTTGTGAAAAACGAAAATCTATGTCAATGTATTGGACGCAAATAACACAATAATTATGCACGAACCAGAGACAAATCAATTTCAATGGCGACAGTAAAAGGCTATCATTAATTAGAATCCCGTCAATTCACTGCTATCAGTAGAAACATAATGTCCACGGCATAAAAACTGTTTTCAGACGTTTTAGAACCATTGCGCGTTAACTTTGTTTAATTTCGTGTCCGCCGTCATGTCTAGTTTGTCATCGCGTGTATTTCGTTAATGTCAACAACACGTGAATGGTTGTCATAACAAACGCAAGAGATTTCCTGGAACCTTAATGTTTTCGATTCACCAAAACGCTTTAAGTTCGTTAAGACACAATAATGGGTCAACTTGGAGTGCTTTTTAGCATCAAGGACGTTAAAGGACTGTAAATTAATCGAGTTGAAATATCTTGAAGCGAATCAAAGTCGCGCCCTTATTCTAATTTCGTAAACAGCCGATCTCCGTTCAAGTTCAAGAAGTCGAGAGGTTAGTCCGGCAATGTATTACCGGTACAACAACAAAATCAAACCGAGGTCATCAAAAGTGTAAGTTTAAAAGTGTAGTGGCAAGTTCCAAATAAATTTCGCCTATATAAATTGGAAACAAGATGTGAAACGGTCGGACCCGAAACAAATAAACAAAATATTAATACGACTAATTTAACCCGAAAATGTTACAGAAAACATACCTAAAAGCCGTCGATTCCCCTCGATACCATTCCGCATTGCCTTAAAGAGCCCAAGCTTTCTGCTGTAAGAATCAGGGGCCTCATGAATCTGTATTTATTGTATCGGCAACCATGCTGCGTGGCTGATATCCGAGACTCAGTAAAAGTTGTCACACAACCGTACGACAGCCCAGTCACGCTTTCACTGCTCTTGCACAAATGTTCAACATTTCGCAATTTACATAAACGGACTACAAGTTTAAAGTAGTGACAGTAGATTGCAATGCGCTTGTTAAAGCTGTCCTATCGAGGAACAATTATTTCTTGTTTTTGAATGGCTCTTAGTTGTAGCTGCAGTCGGGGAGAGGGGAGAGGGTATTCCCGGAAATTTCGGATATCTGTATGCCGTGGAAGATTAAGTGGTCTCCAGCTTTTAACGCCAACACTGAAACACTAGATGATTCTCGAAGTATCACAGGGGCCACTAAGCTAAATAATTTTGAGTGTAGCTCCGCTGAGTCAATTAACCGTTGGCGCGGATATTGCATTGACCGTGGACAGGTGGAAAAACAGTTAAACCGGACAAGCCTGTTGCACATTGTAATTTAGCGTTGTCCAACACGCAGTCGGTCTGGTTGTAATGTTAATCGTATTTGAGAGAATCTCAAGTTTTCTTTCGACACATACTGGGGTGACATACTGCTAGATGGGCGTGGCCGGGAGCCACGAGTCAAGTCAGTCAATTTGCCATGCTTAACCGAGAAGAGTGATAGTGAGCCATTAGTGGAAGGACTGCAGATTGGTCCTACGCTTTACCCTAATAGGCCTCTGTGTTATTCTAATGAACTGATGCTGAGCTCGCTCGCTCGAGGGGGTGGTGAGATGAGAGACCCTGGGAACGAGGTCGAGACGATTCGGCCGTTAGTTTTTCCTCTTAAGTGTCTTCCTCCTCTACTCCCTCCCCTTCTCTACAAAAATTTAACGATCCTGCCCCCTCCCCCCCCCCCGTAAGGGGTGTTTGCTAAATACCGAAGAAGCCAAACACCGGCAGTTCCTAAGAATACTTCCGCCAAATGCAGTTGTTAGTAAAATACTTCAGAAGCGCCGAGTTTGGAGCTTTTCCGCGCACGAGTGGGAGAAGAATATCTAGTCCCATGTCTTCGCACCCGCACGGTAGCATAGACAGTTTCAGGTTCTTTAGGTCACCCTCCATCGCCAAGGCACAGGAGCCTTGCTGGTCGTGTACCAAAGGATGCTGGAGCTGGATTATTTCTACAACTTCCTTTGCCTGACTAAAATTTCTCTCCTCTTCAGATGCCTGAAGATGCATCTCATCAGGATCACTTTGGCGCATTGCGGCACTTAGGTGAGAGAAAAACTAGCACCTGAAAAAGACGAATATTATAAGGATCCCGGGCACTGCGCATTTCCGCGCCACCAGTTCGGCGTCAACCTTTCGGATTGTCGTTTGACCAACGCGGAATTTTGCTGCTTGTCACTGACTGCCCTGAGAGCCCAAATCTTTTTTAAAACAACGAGGGCTTCCTGGTGAGGGCTTCCCCTCTAGCAGTATGTCACCCCAGTATGTGTCGAAAGAAAACTTGAGATTCTCTCAAATACGATTAACATTACAACCAGACCGACTGCGTGTTGGACAACGCTAAATTACAATGTGCAACAGGCTTGTCCGGTTTAACTGTTTTTCCACCTGTCCACGGTCAATGCGATATCCGCGCCAACGGTTAATTGACTCAGCGGAGCTACACTCAAAATTATTTAGCTTAGTGGCCCCTGTGATACTTCGAGAATCATCTAGTGTTTCAGTGTTGGCGTTAAAAGCTGGAGACCACTTAATCTTCCACGGCATACAGATATCCGAAATTTCCGGGAATACCCTCTCCTCCTCTCCCCGGCTGTAGCTACAACTAAGAGCCATTCAAAAACAAGAAATAATTGTTCCTCGATAGGACAGCTTTAACAAGCGCATTGCAATCTACTGTCACTACTTTAAACTTGTAGTCCGTTTATGTAAATTGCGAAATGTTGAACATTTGCACAAGAGCAGTGAAAGCGTGACTGGGCTGCTCGTACGGTTGTGTGACAACTTTTACTGAGTCTCGAATATCAGCCACGCAGCATGGTTGCCGATATAATAAATACAGATTCATGAGGCCCCTGATTCTTACAGCAGAAAGCTTGGGCTCTTTAAGGCAATGCGGAGTGGTATCGAGGGGAATCGACGGCTTTTAGGTATGTTTTCTGTAACATTTTCGGGTTAAATTAGTCGTATTAATATTTTGTTTATTTGTTTCGGGTCCGACCGTTTCACATCTTGTTTCCAATTTATATAGGCGAAATTTATTTGGAACTTGCCACTACACTTTTAAACTTACACTTTTGATGACCTCGGTTTGATTTTGTTGTTGTACCGGTAATACATTGCCGGACTAACCTCTCGACTTCTTGAACTTGAACGGAGATCGGCTGTTTACGAAATTAGAATAAGGGCGCGACTTTGATTCGCTTCAAGATATTTCAACTCGATTAATTTACAGTCCTTTAACGTCCTCGATGCTAAAAAGCACTCCAAGTTGACCCATTATTGTGTCTTAACGAACTTAAAGCGTTTTGGTGAATCGAAAACATTAAGGTTCCAGGAAATCTCTTGCGTTTGTTATGACAACCATTCACGTGTTGTTGACATTAACGAAATACACGCGATGACAAACTAGACATGACGGCGGACACGAAATTAAACAAAGTTAACGCGCAATGGTTCTAAAACGTCTGAAAACAGTTTTTATGCCGTGGACATTATGTTTCTACTGATAGCAGTGAATTGACGGGATTCTAATTAATGATAGCCTTTTACTGTCGCCATTGAAATTGATTTGTCTCTGGTTCGTGCATAATTATTGTGTTATTTGCGCCCAATACATTGACATAGATTTTCGTTTTTCACAAAGGGAAATACTGCGAGTTCGAGCATGAAACTTGGCATGGTATATCGTTAATAATGATATTTTAAGGCTGTAAAGTAAAATAATCGGAAAGTGAGGTACCAGATGCATTTTTATGCTGTTAAACATGACCTATATTTTGCCGTTATTTTTCACACGCTTCATAGCTGTTTTTAAAATGGTTCGGAAAACCACTACATCAACATATCTGAGATTAGTTTAAAGCGAGGAATAAATTAGAGTGGTTGTTCCACATTTGTGTGAAGTTTGAAGTCAATTGAGTTTATTTTAAGACTTAAGCAGCGCTTCGTCCTCGCACCTTATTTCGGTCATTTTATTACACGAAAAACCGCACTTTGACCGCGCTTTCAAATTTTCGCGAATTTCTGAAAAATAAAAATTCGCTGGAACCTCTAAATATGATTTTTAGAATTAGGTCACCTAAGGGTATCTTTGGGCAAAATATGAGCGATTTGTCAAATGGGACGTTGACCGGCGTTTCTCGATCCTAACTGAGTCAGCCATTCTTAACTAATCATTACTAACAACGAGAGAGAATAAGTGAAGGGGAACTGTTAATAACTGCCTATCTCTCACGCCAAATGTAAAATATCATAAAGCTCTTCTCTTCCCCACAAAATAACCCTACAAGTTGATTACCACCCCACCCCCCCAATCTTGAACAAAATTACCCTGTTAATAAAATGTACAATGTGTTCCAGAAAATATCCATTCCCACATCACAGGAAATTCTGGAGGGGAGGGGATTTTCCATTCCAGGGGGCTTCACAGTACTCTCCCCACCCCCTGAAATTTCCATGATTTTTCTACTTGGGCCCCCCTTCCCTGTGGGGAATTTTTAAGTTGCCCTGTCAACTGCCCTGTCACGAATTCTCTGAGACACTGAAGAACTCACAATTTCACCTTTTAACCAAATATATTCTTGCTGTGATTGTAGCTGATTACATGCTCGATTTTCAATCGACTCACACGCGCCGGAAAAGCGATGATCACAACTTGAAATCCAACCCAAAGTTATTTTAAGCCTGTTCTCGAACATTCTAGGATGTTCTACACAATAAACATCTGATATCCTAAGTAAGATGTAACACTCGTTGTCCTCAATCACAACAAAACATGTCCTAATAAATCAACATAAGGATCAATAAGTCTTCGAATCAACAGTCCATCATCAAAATAAAAGAAAACGAATAAACTTGCAAGCTCATAAAGCTAGAGTGAGCGTGTAAGTCCCTAAAATGTCACGCAATATCACAAGTTTTCCACAACCCCTTGGAAATTCCGTATCCACAACAAACAAGACTTAACTAATTAATTGTAACAAAACTTAACCGCAGCTGTTTATAGTTACATTGTAGACAAAGACTTACTTTTTCATGGTAGACTGCAGACGTGGCGCATTCCTTCATGTCATGTTAAAATGTTTGAACCAGTGTTTAAACTAATGAACAACTGACTTTTTCTTCATTAAAGGACGTTTTCATATAAGAATCTTGGAACGTACATAAAGCTCTTTCAAACAACCGAATTGAAGTTTTAATTTAAGCATGGTCAAAACAACATATCAAATTACTTTACACATGCAGTAAAGTCGTCATGCAATATTTTTTTCAAAATAGCTGTTTCCCAAATGTCGCTTTATTTTTTCTTTCACCAATTGAAAGGAATACATCAATTAAATCATACGCTTTGTCACTGTAGTTTGTAAATGATAGGAAATTCATTTTATGCCTTAGCTTTTTTAGCCTGTGTCACAGCCGCAGAAAAAAATCATTTTTTTTCTGTGGGAGAGGCAGCTGTGACACAGACTACGTTTTTTGAATTGTCATACATTTCATACGTGAAACATGCATTGTTCAGTTGGTCTATACATGACCGAATGAAATCTCAGCTACCGCTTCAATTACAATGCTCCTCGCTGTCCACGTTTACATATAGTTCAAGACAAATGGCTTTGAATCAACTTTGCTCACTTAAAGCAAACTACTGTATTAACTACATTGATAACAATGAAAAATATGTGATAACCTCATTATGGCAAGTCCGAAATGGGGAGTAATTTTGTACGAGTATCAAACGAAATAAACAAAGTACAATCGCATTTGATTGACGGCATGATTAAAGCTGGAAAAAGCATCTGAGCTGCATTTAAGCTAAATACAGCACAATCTTCGAAGTATAAAATATCATCAACTTCATTGTTCACGTATTCCTGCACCTCTTCATTGGCATTTTGTTCAACTTGACATCTAACAAACACAATATTCTGGATTGCTGTCTTTCGTACGACGCATTTCAGACCCACTGGAAAGAAAACTTCTTGAGTTGCCCCCTTCCCCTTCAGAAATTTACCTCTTTCAGACCCCCTACCCCTCGGAATTTCCGTGACCCTCCATAGGGGGGGGGGGGGGTATGGATATTTTCTGGAACTACACAATTATAATTTTTGCACAGAACTTGTAAAGACCTTAAAATTATTTCATCTGTCCATAATTATTTTTACCAGCTGCCAACCCAAAGTGCTCTCAATATTTGGTGTCCCTTTTTCACCCTTTATAAAGTTTGATCCAGTATTAAAGAAAATTCAGTTACAGTGCCTCCATAGCTAGTCAAAATAATTATTTGTACTTGCCACTCAAACTAATAATTGTGTATTTTAAAAATATACAAATACGTATTAAAAACTGCAAAAAGGAGGAATATCTGACAAGTGCAGTGTTCTCTTTCCTCTCGTAAGCCAATGCTTATGACCGACCTTATGTAATTACAGGTGATGTTGTTACATTGTTTTGATCACGTGAGTACTGTTTACAAGCGAAAAAAAAACTACAAGTTCGAAAATGTAAATTTTTCAGCACTTGGGCACGTTTTGTAAACAAACCATTGAATCGTCGACCTAACTAACTAGAAATATTACCAATGTGCAAAAGAATTTCTTACAGAGCGCTTTTGCGTTGCCAATACGTAAGAAAAGTTCATGTCCTCCAGCGCTAAAAGGCGAGAGGTCGACAGCGGTGTAAAATCCCGGAGCCAAATATAAATATTGGGTTGTAACGTCCTCTCGTCTGTAAAACCCCACCTTAAACCGCTTACATAAATTCATCTAAGAGGAAAGAACAAAATCCTCCGGGCAATATTCATTGCTCCTTAAAGAACCCTTGGAAAATCAGAACATTGCCGGCGTTGGAAAAGCGAAAGACTTACCTCTATGTCAATTTGTCCATCCTTGTCGACCAAAGTCCAACCGTTTTCAAAATCGTCTGTTCCAGTAGAAGCCATTATTTGCAAAAAAATCTTCACATTTTCATGGACGAATAAAAATTGGTGACTGGTCTTTTCGCCGTTGAGGAATAAGCGAGGTTTCAAGCCACAAATCTTTCGCTTGCCGATGTTTTGGTTCTGGGCAACAGTGCGTTCAATGTTGTCATTCCGAGAGATAGTCACGTGACAATGGTAAGCCAATCAAGTGATTCGCATGTTATTTTTGCCACGAACTTGCCCGCCCCTTATGAAAGCTAACCAATCAGCGAAGAACAAAACGTAAACACAAGTTTCACAGCAAGAGGTTACGCGGTGTAAAATGATGCAATCATTGCTTTACAAACCTTAAAAAGGTGTGTTCGGTTATTGCCACGTATATTCTCCTTGCGAGTTCCACATCACGACCTCTAAAAGGGGACGAAATGTCAACTAATGCAGCCCGGTTCATCATCCCTACTTTTGTTCATTAAAAATGTACAAAATCGACATGGTTTCGCCTGCGGATTGGGTGTGAATACTTTGCATATTTTTCGCAAAATACAAAAACCTGCAGGAAAAACGCTGGAATTTTGCCACCGTTGCACACGCGCAACTGTCAAAATTCGCTCTAAAAATGATTCCTTGGCGTCCCAACGTTTCAGACAGCGATTAGTTAAGCTGTTTAAGTTGACATTAATGATGACATGAATACTAATCATTATTGCCTTGGCGAAGAAAGCCAAACACAAACCGCTAAATGAATAATTTAAGGTGACAGGGGTGACAAACAGTCCTTTAAAAAATATATGTCTCGCAGAATATTACTAAATGTCACAGGTTCCTGTCTCACATGTTTTTATGATGCCTTCATGGGGTCTTGGTTTCTTTGATGGAAAGTCTTCACCCTGGTCCCAAAGACTTTTTCCCTCTCACTACTACTGAAATGATAAAGCATCATGTTTTGGCTGCTTTTTGGCTCACATGTAACTGAGAAATATGAAATATAAAACCTTTGGAACCAGAGTAGAAAGTCTCTGGCTCGCAGGAAAAAAAAACTCTTACCACCTTGCAAAGCTCTGAATTCACCATTTGTCTTCTCCCATCTTTTTCAAATACTGTGCGCTATTTCCAAAATTATCCAACATTGATTGGATTAGGCAGCCAATCTTTAAAGTTATCCAGACTGCTGGCAAGTCTGTTTTTCTCTCGGAAATAATTATCAGGCAAGGATAATATGGTGAGACATTTCAGGCTAGAAGGGATTGGGTCAAGACGTGATGGGTGTGGCACTCGCAAGAAAACTCTCATCTCGCACCAACCCCTATTTGTCAATACCACCCTTTTGCATTTGTCTCACCCTCAGAAAAAAGATTGGCAGCCAGCAGTCTAAAATTTATCATACACAAATTATTTTAACAAGGAGCAGACATGTAGGTTGACTAAATGACCTTGCCAAATTATAATTATTTGGCAAGGTCATTTAGTCAACCTATAATTATACAAGGGTGAGGACCAGACTATGTTCCCTTACAGTTTTCTAGCCTGCAATAGCAGGCAGTTTTATCATGATTTGTTTCATCAGCCACTGAACCAAGCAACAGTGATCATAATAAAACCATGCAGTGACCTTTTCAGGGTGCAAGTGTCTGCACAGTCATTCTTGTATCATGTTTTTACTTTTTGCTGTACATACAATTCAAAGTATTGCCACAACTCTAAGGCCAAACCTGATCAAACCAAAATAGAAGATATTCACTCTTTGTCTTAAAAATATCAAAGGCACAAATAACTAGCCTGTGAAAACAGCCGTCCTTCTTTAATCCCGCCTCAAGTGGCATTTTGCAAAACGCCACCCAGCACAGGAGCAAACAAGGATGGCTGTTTTCACAGGCTAACCAACAAGATAACCCTATAGGGACACAATGGTAACCTTCCTTTGCAGAAATCTTTTGCATTCATCACATTCCTGGAACACTTCCAGTTACAAGCTAAAACTGTTACCCTTTCAACTTTCTCAATTGCCAAGCATTTCTTTTGATGTAAGTTATAAGAATTTTGTGGTATATCAAGAACCTATCGCACTGATAGATGAGTCATAAGCTTTGTAATACAAACAACTTGAAGTATAAAAATACCAAAATGGAACAAAGCAAGGTGCTTCAATTTTCTGGCAAACCAATGACCCTATAATAGAGTGGTTTTCAATTGAGTGTTGAAAGTAATCAGGCAATTACTTTGGTTTTGGTTTTGGTTTTACTATGTTGAGATTGACTGAGTAGTCTAATTGGTAAGCAATCTGTTGGTTTGGTTTTGGTTTTGGGTATACGAAACTCAATTGGAGACCACTCTAATACTAATTTTCTATTAAACATAACAGTTTCCATCTGACTTTTCCATTGATAACCTCAAATCAAATAACCATTTCCATCATCTAGTAAAATATTTGACAAAATGGAAGCATTAGCCCTCAAAATACCCATTAGCCATTTAAGGATGGTGCCTACTAAATACAAAGGTTTTTGTGCCAGGTTAGGACCACACGGAAAAAGTAGATCTTTGCAAGGGCCATTGGAATCCACAAAGAAAAATTGGGGTAGCCACACATTTTTTCGAGATAATTAGTGTTGAATCTCAACAAAAATGCTGACATCAGCATTTTCTGAAAAAAAGGAAAGGATATTTCTTCACAGATTTCCTTCGAATTCTCCTTTACAAACAGAAAAGCAAACACATTTATAAAGATCTTAAAACTCCATGGTAAATGGTAACATAAAAACCATTTTTGCAACAGGGCTTTTAGCATCTCTGACAGCCTTCCTCTGGTTCAGCCAAAATACAGTCTAAATACCTTTTGCTCACAACCAGAAACTAATCACGTGTTCAATAGGCTTGCCACTTCTATTTCATTACTTAAAATGTGGAGGTAACCATCCGTTTTTTTAAATTATTGATCTTTTTTGAAAACTTTTATGGCATCATTACATTTTTTCCTGTCACCTCCCCAGTAAGTAAAACATTTGTTTTGCTTGCGCACTATGCCATCTGCAGGTACTTGTTTACAGTTGGATTTCAGTATAATTTTCGCCAGATAACAGCTAGTTTTTCAGCTGGAAGACGTTAACAGTGAGTGGTTACTGATACACTGCTATTTTGGTGTTTCTGGTTTAAGTACGGGTTCATTAAAGTGCCCATAATGTCAAAACTTTTTTTTCGCTCATCTAATTCTACATTTCACCTAATGAGCTTCTGCAAAAAAATTTTTCAATTTGGATAAAACACAATTTTTTTACGAATCTTTACAAAGTTCAAAATTCTATTTTCTTGCGGTCGACTCCTGCCGCTGATCACAAGAATAACGTGCTGAAAATGGCCATGAGACTGATGCCCGTGACGTAGGTTCAGGAACCTACGATGAAGACTGATGCTGTTTTCTGGATCATTATTGTTGTTGTAAAGAGCGGCAACGCACCTTTCCAGCATTTTCAACTAAATGTAGACAACTCTGAAGCAAAATTTCCACTTGTTTTCTAGTCAGATAAGTCATGACCCAAATCACGTGTTCCTGAACCTACGTCACGACTCACTTCAAACCAAGAAAGACTGGTGCGAATGGTGGACTAAAATGGTGGCAAATTTGAACATCTTTAAAAACTTATAAAAAACTTGCATTTTATCCAAATTGAAAATTTTTTTCACAGAAGTTCATTAGGTGAAATGTAGAATTAGATGAGCAAAAAGAAATTTTTGACATTATGGGCATTTTAAACTTGATTTGGTCACAGTAGGAAAATTTTGCTTTCTTTTAGTCCTGTACTTGGTAACGTAGTTGATTGCATCAATGTCAACCCCAGTGCGTGCATGGTGCTTAAACCATGCCTTGTGTGATGCGCAGAAAGTATGCATACTAACAAAAGTAGGCACCGTCCTTAACACCTGCTACACATTCACCTCTAATTAAACTTGCAGATCCCTGTCATATTATTTTCCTTTAGTGATAAGAAATATCATCTTTAGACTGTTTCTGGTCTGCTTGCAGGTGGCTTTTTCTATTGAGGTCCAACAAGTGTTCATTTCTACCCTGTCTCTCTTCCTGATTTTTGAGAAAAAAACAGAATGCAAGCAGTCTAGACTAGATTGTTTCAGGATCCTGACAAAGTCACCTTGTTCCTTACTGTATTCACTTGAAGTTTAGAACAGGTCTCACTCACACAGAGGAACCTGGATCTCGCTCTCAATTTGTAGATTGGCATTCTCCCACGTGAGGTACCGCTGGAACTATCTCCTGGTGTAGCTTGAAACAGAAACTCAAGTGGAAATACTGTAAATGATCAAGTTTGAAAGCCAACAGTTCAGCTGAACACATCAACCTCTTGCCTCATGATCCAAATGAAGTCAACCCCTTTTCAAATACTGAGTAGCTAGAAATCTATTTCTCAAAATGAAAAGAACAGGTTTCAATTTGAGGACATTGGAGCATATGTCATCATTTTGTCTTATACCACCAACCATATAAATGAGTGCCCTAGTGACACACCCCTACAAATGATTTTCTACTTCCTTAAAATTCAATTCAGTGCACTAACACTCAGACGGTTTACTAACTTTAACCTTTTCTTCTCATTTCTTAAAATAAATTTTTGGTTAGTTGTGGTTAACAAAGGGTCACATTATCACGTGACTTTAACATGGGTTGAATGAAGCTCACGTTAGATTCTCGCCAATGTCAAATTTCCATCTCCTTAGAAAATAAACAGAGGTAGACTCAATTTCCAGATGTATCGCCAGCATTTCCTTTCTGCTGTGCATCCTCCTGCTTCTGTTCAGTGGTTGAACTTTTCACTTCATGTGCAACAGCAGTAGCAGCATTAGTATTCGAACTGTGTTCTTCCTGTTTGGTTTTCAAACCATGTTCGTTTGCGTATCTCTCGAGCAAGGGCCTGAAGATATATACTCCGCTGGTAACTCCGACTAAAGTTACCACAAACAGCTGATGAAAAGGCATCCTTCCTATGAAGTCTATGAAGGAGGACAGCATTTTGTCAGAAATTGTCAGAAGTGACAGGCGTTACTCACTCTCGTCTGCGTAAAGACTGGGTTCTACAAATATGCGCCTTGCTGATTTTGATTTCAAAATGGCGGTAGAGGATGTGACCAAGCGAAAACAGGCTCCAACCACTCCTCTAACCAATAAGTTATCTCCTCAGTTGTCTTCTATCCAACAATCAGAAGTGTCTTGTGAATCGTCAAATGTTATGTTTGTACCAGAAAGGTATCTACTAGCGGGGTTACTCCTTTTCAGGATTGTTAATGCGTTTCTCATCCAGACATTTTTTGTGCCTGATGAATTCTGGCAGGGACCCGAAGTTGCGCATAGAATTGTATTTGGATACGGATATTTAACGTGGGAATGGAGAGAAGGTCTTAGAGGCTGGAGTTTTCCCTTGATCTTTGCAACAAGCTATAAATTCTTGGCACTGTTTGGAGTTGACACTGCTAAGTTCCTTGTTGTAGTTCCAAGACTGGTACAAGCTTGTTTTGCATCCTGTGGCGATTTGTTTTTGTACAAACTAGCAGTGAGGAGGTTTGGTCCTCAAAGTGGAATATGGACGCTCATTTGCTACCTGATCTCTTGGTTTACAATTTATTGTGTGACTAGGACGTTGACAAATTCTTTGGAAACTGTGTTGACGACAATTGCCTTGTACTATTGGCCATCGACCCACATAAGAGACAATGATAATAGCAACGAAATCAGCAAAGCTCTTAGTTTTGCAGCCTTTTCGTGTATCATCAGACCAACAGCTGCCATTATTTGGATTCCATTATGTGCAATGTATTTACTATCATCACCAAACAAGTCATTGTTTATATTTAAGTGTATTTTTCCAATTGGATGTTTGGCCATGCTGTGGTCTCTTGTCGTGAACAGCTGGTTGTATGAGAAGTGGACACTGGTGGAGGTCAACTTTGTCAAGTTTAATGTCATTAATGATATGGGGACATTTTATGGAAGTCACCCATGGCATTGGTGAGCTGGAGTTAGATCAGGCCGTTTCACTTACCCTTTGCACT
Source organism: Orbicella franksi (assembly GCF_964199315.1). Taxonomy (NCBI): domain Eukaryota; kingdom Metazoa; phylum Cnidaria; class Anthozoa; order Scleractinia; family Merulinidae; genus Orbicella; species Orbicella franksi. The sequence goes on from NC_138145.1 coordinate 24,777,254, forward strand.
TTTGTCTTGTACCAGTTCACTACTGTCTGAAAGAGGGACTGGTTGCAGTTAGCAGTGTAATAAATAAATAAATATACATTTATATTGCGCCATTTTCCATTAATTGTCCATGGCGCTTTACAATACTTCAATCCTTTACTTTAAAATTAAAATCCTAAAATTAAAATCCTAATCCTTTAATCAAATTCTCAATTAATCACAATTATGACCATTCGGTTCGATTCCCAATTCTTTGATTCCAATTTTCGATTTTGGTTTGATTTTTTGCGTACCTTTCACAGGGTGTCCTCAGTGAGTTTTTATATTGTGAAATCGTAATCCAGAACTCTTTAAAATGTGCGTTTTTGATTGATGAGTAGAGACGTTTGCAGTTCATGTGCCATTTTGTGTTGTGTGGTAAAAATGTTGCCCTTCTACCACCCCTTCAGAATTTCCAAACAAGGCAAACCATGTGCGACACGCTCATTGTATCCTAAAATTGAGGGTTTAGGGTTGTATGTTGTTTACATTGTGTATCATGTTGTAAGAATTAAAAAAACATTAATATTTTGCATAATCGAATTGAAATAATCGAAATTGAATCGAATTGCAAGGAATATGAATTGTTACACCCCTAGTTACAGTCTTGCTTACTGTTTTGAAGTAATTCCCAAAATCGATCGACTGAATTCTCCTTAAAATATCTTTTCTTTGGCTGTTTTTGTGCGTCCAGAGATGCATAGTTCATCTGTTTGAACTCTAACAAGTTTTGGGCAAGTTCTGTTTTTGCACGTGTGTGTCCAGTTATGCATAACAATGAGCATAAGACAAGTTATGAGTCTAGAGCAATTATCTGTTTAAGAGGGTAACTTGACTCATGGCATCTAGCAAATTATGCATCTTATGTTTTAAAAAAATCTATCCTTATTGTGATGGTTTTTGCGCATTTTTACAGGTACTTTACTCAAGGATTTCCTGTTGTGATGTTTACTCACTTAATTCCATTTGCCTTTGGTGTTTATAAAGCCAGTCCAAGACAGCAAAATTTGGCATGGCTTATCTTATGGACCATAGTTGTCTACAGGTGTGGTGTAACAAACTTTTTTTTGTTTTAAGAAGAGATCATAAGGGAGAGGTGTACAACATATCATGCATACATCGAAAGTATTATCAATCAGTTAATTTTCTCATACTAAGACTAATGAGACAGTTCCATGCCTAAGACAGAATCGAGACAAGTCTGTACAGAGGACTTATTTAGAGTGAAATTTAGTTGTTCTTACTATTATTAAGAAATTCCTCCTATTAGGAGTATACTAAAGGAGGCATTAGGGGCTAGAGAAAGAACTTGTAATACAGAAACTGAATATGTGATGGGATCTGTTTATGGCAAATGTCATCTACTGCAGAAATCTATTATTATTTAACATAGAATTAAATGCTACTTTTAGGAATTTGTATTTTATTGTTATTTACTTCAAAAGTATAGGACCACAGAATTGATAAAAGAGTGCTTAGATTTTAACAAGCAAATCCCACCAGTCAGTCATAATCAGATTATAATGATTTGCTTTTAATTTGTAGTTTTTTTTTTCAGCTTTCTTGGCCACAAGGAATTTAGGTTCATTTTTCCAATGGTCCCTTTGGCAATGTGTTACTGTGGGCTCTTTGTAAGCTCTCAGTCAGATAAAAAGGAAAAAACCTCTGAAGGAGATTTAGCAGCAGTCCTTAGACCTGGATGGAAAACTAAGATTATAGTGTTTTTTCTGGTCATAACCAATATCCCATTGGCCCTGTACACCAGTACTGTTCACCAGAAGGGAACTGTTGATGTCATGGAGTATATTCAAGTTGAGAGCTCCAAACTGAGAAGCAATGATGACATGTCAGTGTTATTTCTGATGCCATGCCATTCAACACCATTTTATAGGTACAGACCCATTCATTCAAAATGTAATATTTATGGGTGTTTCATTAAGTTGAATTCAATATAATTTGTGAATCATCTTGCTTCGTGCAAATTACTCTCTGGTTATTAGTGTTCTTACTAATGAATGTCTGTCTTTGTTTTCAGTACTGTGGCTGGGCATTGTGAATTGCAAATCAAATTTTAAGCTTTTTGTCCACCTGTAAATTTCATCAGCCATTAGTCTCCATAACTTACATCATTTCAAAACTAAAACAGTCTAAACTGGTTGGAAGATGTAAAAGTATCTATGTTATATGTGAAAAGTGATTTTGTACATTATTTGCCCAATATTTTAACATCATGAGTCAATCAGGCTAACACAAGCATCATTGAAGCCAACCAAAGTGCCTTTTTGGATGACCAAAAGACTATTTAGACTAACTGAAGTGTTGCTTAGACTAACCAGAGTACAATTTTGACTAGTCGCTCATTAACACATGCTAGACTCTTAAATCTAGTACTGATCTTACTACACAAATTATTTCAGTCTGTACATATTGTTGTGTAAAATGTTCATGTATTGGCATTTATTTAATTACCATTCTTTATCAGTTTTGTGCACAGAGACATAAGCATGAGGATACTGGAATGTCCTCCAAGTGACAAGCCAGGCTACATTGATGAGGCTGATCGGTTTTACATGCATCCCTCATCATGGTTGTTAGAGCACTTTGGAAACTCTTCAGGGCACCAGGAAGAAGTTCACCTTCCAACACACATTGTTCTATACAATGTGCTTTTACCAGTTAGTCTATTGTTTCTTATTAGCCCCAACTCCTGAGTCCTTTGCAGGCATTCATTTTGCTTGTCTTGTAGTCTTTCCTTTGAAGCAAGAGGTTGACTAGCCAAAAAAGTCCACTTTTATTTGTATATTTGCAACAAAGGCAATGTTGTGAAAAGATTCTGGATCATGATTTTGTAAGATATTAAAATGCTAACAGCCAAAATGCTACAACTGCATCCTCTGGCCATTTTGACAGCATTAGTCAGAGGATAGCAGACATCTTAAAATTGCAAACAATTTCATTGGCAAATGTCACATTACATAAAAAAAATGACAAATAACAGTGACAATGTCTTAGTTAGCCTAAAATTGCTTTGTCATAAAAGGCAAAAAACAAGGTGCATCTAACTGAATGGTTTTCAATAATCAGATTTCAGCTTAGCTTGACCTGTATTCACAGGTATTGTTAACTGTGTTATATATGACAGAATGAAGGTGTTTCAGCGTGCTTTTGATACAGCCACAACCTGAAAAGGGTCTGAAAAACACAAAAGATTAAGTTTTTGTACTGCCTGTCTTCAACCAGAAAATACTTCAACAAAAAGTACATTTTATGCAGGTTTTGAGAATTCTGCAGTTAAACTCTTTTATTACCAAATAGCTGTAAAAATTTATCCAACACAATACTGATACTGCAAACCTCAACATCTCCAGTGTGACCATTTGGGTGAACAATAATCTTTATTAAAATTGTATGCTTTCTTTTTTCCTCACAGGATATATCAGGAGTTTTAGGAGATTTCTTTTACAGAGAGGTCAGTCTCAAACCTTAGTACATGTATCTTTAAGTTATTTGGTAGTAGGCTATTGATTTTATGTTGTTGAATTTCAATGAAGACATTTTGTATGCACTGAAAATCTTGCTTTTTCACGACACCACATCAAAACAACAAATTTTGCAAAACTACAAAGGATACATTCTATTGTGCTGTTGTGAAGTTTGTCTGCTCTGTTCCTGCCAAATTAGTTAGAGAAAGCTGCTACCTTTGACACATTATTCATTTTAAGTTCTTTAGCATGACAGTTGTATGACTAAAAGAAAGCAATCTTGACTGGCTAATGTTTTTGGAGATGTGTATCCCATATTGTGAGAGTGAAAGACCTAAATAAAGACCTCTGCATCAGGCTTTTCTCCATTTTCCTTCCTTTAATACTCAGGTTATGGAGCACTCAATATCATAAGAGAGTCCTGTTTTAAACCAAGTTTGTTTCACTTGCAGTGTGCAACATTTTTCCACACTCATTTTCCAGAAGGCCGTATTGGATCAGAAGTTCTGGTTTACTGCCATCAGAAAGCAATGTAACACACATCCTATACAATGTGTCAAGACATGACATGGTTGCCACAGACATCACTTTTCAAATTTCTCTGACTTTTCCCTGATAAAAATTATATAGCACTTCCCTGATCTGACCAAAATAATACAAATAGACTACAAATGTCAGATCTAGTTGCGGCTTCTGGCGTAAACTTACAGCCTTCCTGCCTTCAAGTTATTGCGCCTTTCAATAACATGCAAACTCTAACATTCAAAGCTCAACCAACAAATGCGTTTTTTGCTATTGTCAATCAAATGTTCGGCGGCTCCTCCCAGCTTCCGACTACTGCCGAGCGTGCAGTAATCAAATCAAATCGCTGAGCACAGTTCAGACAACATAGTTGGAAGCTGGGAGGAGCCGCCAAACATTTGATTGACGGTAGCGAAAAATGCATTTGTCAGTTGAGCTTTGAATTTTAGAGTCTGCGTGTTATTGAAAGATGCAGTAAGGTGGTTCCCTAGTTTTACAATTGCACGTGTGCATAGGATGAAAACTCAAGTAATCTGCGCGTGCTCTAAGGAAAACGTCAGTGTTGTTCAATTTTTATGACGTCAACATGAGCTCAAAAAGCAAAACTGACAGTGAATTTTCTTGCGTTTCCTTCAGTGAATTTTTTTAAATTTGGCTCAGTTGTAACCACATACTATAATAAAATACCCCTATTTTGTTAAAATCTGTTAGAGCTCATCTAATATATCTAGAAGAATGACAAATTACAGGATATGGTAGTGGAGAAACGGTCTGAACAACCTTGACTTCTTTTTGACTTTTTACCAATTCAAAATGTCGGGCAATATCGTTTCCATGATGTGGCAAAGTATGGAAAAATTTCACCGAAGTATAAAATTAATTTGAGGAGTTTAGACCAAAATGAGGAATATATCTACCTGTCATTAGATGAGATGTTGCCATGGTAACAGCCTTAATCCAAAATTGAGAACCAAAAAATAAGCCTTATTTTAACAGTACCCATAGTGGTAAATCTCTACAGGGAAAACATTTTAAGAGAAATAAACTGAGTTTCCTTTTCTAACTCACACTCTACAGGGAGGGTGTTCGTAAATACTCTAGGGAGCCACCTTAAATCAGCTGTGTTAAATTATTTTAGTTTTCCCTGACCTTGAAGAACTTTTTTCCTGACCATTTTCTGATCTGTGGCAACCCAGCATGATGACTTGTAGTTAGTACATGGTACCTACTGTTACACTGTAAACAGTCTTTTTCAATCTTCTACATTTGATAATCCATTGTAAAGACTTCCAATTTTCAGACTGTGTACCGGCAACACTTGATTACAAAAAGTTAAAAAGGAGATAGAGAGAATTTTAACTTGGGCAGGACATTATTTGCTCTATCGCAGAGATTTGTCTACCCCATTTTTGGTGAGGTTCTAAGATGATTTTTAGTACCTTCCCCCAAACACAACAAGCACATATTCTGTATGAAATGTGAAAGAGACAGCGCAGTTTGGTTAGTTTTTAGCAGCATTTGCATGACAAGGGCAAAATTTAAATGGCACTCCCAACTTTCAATTTGAGATCAAAATCTTTTGCTTGCATATTTGGTAACTCATGCCCAGTGGGCCATTATTTTCGAATTTCAATGGCGGGAGTAAAAATATGTCGCTTTAATTTTTGAAGTCATGTCTGTGTAACAGTGCAAAATAATGGTATCACTATGATAGAAATATCCATAACTGAACAATAAAATAAAAGACACTTCACAAGCAGTTTGATACTCCTTCTTTTATCTTGACTTAATAAAAATTATTGTAAATAATGATTATGTACAAAATTAGCCATCAAATGGGGCAAGTTAACAACTTTAAACAAATTAACCAAAACTCAACTACATCTGTTGGCAAGGAAAGAGCAAAAATGATAAAAACAAAATATACTTAGTTAATTTCTTATGATTCAATTCCCATCAAAGCATGTTTACTTTGCAAGTTCTTTATCAGATTAATGGAAGTTAGAGACCAAATGGAACCCGCAGAAGGCTCACCTTATCTATTTAATGACAAATAGTATTATCCAAGTAGCAATCACAAGAGAACACATTTATTCTCTTCTTAAATTCTCTTGGGGCTTTGTCACTTAGATAACTTCCAGCTTTGGTTCCCAGGGAAGATAATGTAGGCTGCACATAAGCAAGCCTACAGTTTATCATGAGAAATATTGTTTTGTTGTAAATGCCCAGTTACACAGTGGAATCATTCATGCAATCTGTCTCTATATAACAATCAGATGATTTTTATTACTCTGCAACAAATAAACATTTGCTTGGCAATGGGAAAGATATTCAACAGGCAAGATTGTTAGTGAAATGCGTCACGGTGTAATCGGTAATGATGTGGCAACAATCAATGTAAAACGTTTTTTTTCCTTCATTTTCAGGGTTGGAGAGTTGAGAGGGAGAGAAAGTGATACAGTTGAACCCCGCTGTTTTGAACACGCAGGGGTAATGAAAATTAGTTCAAAATAGCGGGAGTTCAAAATGACTGATAGTAAAAGACTAAAGGGCAAATCCAAGGGAAATGTTTTTGAGTTCACTATAACAGGGAATTTGAAATAACCAACTTGGAATTAGCGTGGTTCAACTGTAGTCAGGTTAACTCTAGAATCCTTTACGTTTACCCTTACCCTAACCTTAGCCCTGAATAAAATTACAGTAGCACTGATTCTTAATACAGGTGTTACCAGCCTTACTAATGTTTAGTGCAGCTTGTTTCACAACAACTTGCATGAAAGATTGGTCCATATAACAGGGCTTACAAATGAAACGTGCTGATCTTCAGTTGTAAAAAGTTACAACAACTTGCATGAAAGATTAGTCTGTGTAACAGGGCTGACAAATGGAACATGCAGATCATCATTTGTAAAATATTACTCTTACAAGCAAACATGCAAAAATGGGACATCAAAAAATTAATTATTTATAATAACTGATGCTTATTTACAATGGATTATGATAATACATGTAGCAAATGAAAGAGACTGAAGCCATTAATAATATTGCAGCACAATACAACAGTCATATTGAGTAAGTCAAATGAAAAGTTGATCTGTTACAGCAACCAGCAGATACAGGTACATCCACTTGTGATCTTCATCAGGAACTGTTCTCTTCATTACAGATTCAACAATCACATGCATCGTCTTCCTTCATGGGATTTCATTAGTGCATAAAAATAATATATCTCCCCCTCTGATGTGTTTATTTTACTTTTTTCTTGAATAATAGTATATGTGGTTCTGAAAATAAACCATAATTGAAGAGGTTAGTTATCCTGGTGCAAGCATTCAGTTACTGCAGTTAGGAAGCTGCACAAAATGGTGAGAACAAAAACGGGGGAGGGGTTAAGGACAAGCGCACTCCTCTAGTTTTCTCATTCTTTTTGATGCGGCTCATCAGCAGACTAAATTTTATTAGTCAGGGCATCTGTTGGGTTCTATTTATTAACATGAGTATCCATACCCTATTGAGATCTATTGAGGTCTTGGGAGGTGACTTTCAGAACTATGTCAAAAATCATAAAATGGATTTCTGCTTGCCCAAAAGAGCAAGAGCTAACCTTCATCCCTGAAGATTTGTACAGGGGAGTAATAGTAAGATGTCTAGAAATCGACATCGGCATATTTGATATAACTGGCTATCTTCTTTACCTGGATCCCAACGCATATAATGTTCCCAGCCTTGAGATTGTTGGACGCCTAAACCCCGCCACTCTTGCTCACTCATCAGTCGTTTGGGAACTTTTTTAGCGATGTCCTTTGGTAAAATGACATGCCTTGTATGTGTGTAAAAGGAAGAATTATTCATCTTGTTAGAGAGAAACTGCAGTAAACTGAGAAGATCGTCGCTTTGTAGCACCTCGTGCTTGCAAAGCAAGCCAAGTGTAAATGGGAAAATTACAAAATTAAACACCCAATGCTGTTTTTATGATTCACACATAATCACTTTAAGTCCTTAAACCTCTCCTATTCATTTAACCTGTGCTACCAGCAGCTCGATAGAGGAAATAAAACTCATGACCCAAGATTCCATTCAGTTATTTCATCAAGTATTTACAAACAAATTTAAAGCTCTCACCTGTATTCGAATTCACCGGTATCGTCGGAGTATCTTGTGGAATAGTAGATATCTCTTACCGACATTTTGGGTGGAATTCTTTGGTATAAAATACAAGAAAACGAAGAACAAACAGTGTGCAGGAAGGAGACAAGTCGGAATAACGTAAGCCTCGTGACAACGGTCGAAATGAATTGAAAAATTACGAACTGTGCTCTTTGTGCTCTGATTGGTCGAAAGTGAAATCTCCCGAAATCCAATTGGCTAAAAGATTTCAAGTTCCAGTCCCTTATCAACCTCGTTCCCACGCAAAGCAACGCCTGACTGCAAAGTTGTAAAGTAGAGGCCGGCGACCACAAAGAATTTAGGCTTTTATATCAGACAGAATTCTGAGAGAAGCAAGTTAATTCGAGGAAGGAAAGAACATTCTGTTTGTTCCCTTGTTTTTGCGAAAAAAAGTTTCTAGCTGTCGGGTTTGTTCTGGTATGGACTAAAGGTTTAATAATACAGTGCAACAAGCGAGCGTATTTACACAGTCCAAACAATAGCTTCATTATTCAATTTCTCCGAGTTTTATTAAAGGCCAGTTTTCAAGTGTAACGTGAATCGTACTGAAGGAGCTACTTTTGATATTGGGTAGTACCCCAGGGGTAATACTTATAAATTGAAAAACTTAGGGTGCGTTTCTTAAAGAAAATCCAAGATTGGATTCTTAAATCCGAAAGAATCCGAAAACGGATTTTGCGTTTCTTTAGTAAACCGTGGATTCTTCGGTTCCTTTTACGCACCATGATCCCAGAGATCTTGGATTGATCTATTCAGTAAAGAAAAGCAAAATCCGTTTTCGGATTCTTTCGGATTTAATGCGGCTTACTACAGTTTTGATGGACTATAAGAGACCAACTTCCAACTCTTTTCAAACATAGGCACGCAAGGCGTGCAAGAGTCTTTTTTTTGTGTGTGAAGTCTCGGAGATAGGAGCATTCACGGAGCTGTTTACAGTAATGATTTGGTTAGTTTGACAAGTATTTTTTGGTTGCGATGTACAGCAAGAAATGTACATACGATGTTACATCGGTAATGGTACGATAGCTAAATAGTAAGCCATAAAATGTTTGACTGAACAAACTACACTAATCTGACACGTCTCCAGATTAATGTAGATACCATCTTATTTTTTTTTCTTAGATTCGTTCTCTGATAAAACCCACACTGTGATTGGTGTGACACGTGCACATATCATGCATAACTCCTTCACTCACCGATCACATAGCCCTTCCAACCCCCAAGAGGAATTTTTGCTCAAAAATGCTCAAGTTAAGAGACCTTTTCGCATTTTATACGAGTCGTAAGTTTACCCTTTTACACAACGCAACACAACACTACTTCACCGAAAATAGAAAGAAAGAGAAAAAACCTCTCTGACACGTTAAAAGTCTGATTTAATTAAATTGCACTTTAACTTGGTGCCACGCAGTCTTAAAAGAACCTTTGAGCAGTTTTTATACTTTTTACCTTTAAAAATATCGGTTTAAAAAGTATGTCATAGAATGCCCATCGAATAAAAATAAACTGCTACTGCAGAGACGTAAAAACCGTTCAGAAATGAAAGCTTTTTTTGTTTAATATCCTTGGAACAATAGCCGATAACTTGTCAGCTCTAATTGAATTTACTCCCACATAAAAAACAGAAGTGTTAAGTTACCATTTGTAGCTAAAGATAGCAAACCTCGCGTGGGAAAGAGGAGTGACGATTCGTCAGCTCTAATTGAACTTTGAAAAACTAGAGTGTCAAATTTCCCTTTGTAACTGAAAAATAAAAATATCTCGTTATATTTGCATGCAACAAAAACAAAACAATCGTCACCTGCCCTTACTATTGTAAACGTTAGAACTGTTTCAAATGTAGAGAATCTTGTCTCCTCTAAAACATGTCCTAAGAACTAGAAGAGACGATTCGTGACCTCTAATTGAATTTACTCCTTGTGAAAAATAAAAGTATCAAGTTACTTTTGTAACTAAAAATAAAAATATCTCGTTGCATTTGCATACTACTCACTCAC
>NC_138145.1:24792439-24804939 GCF_964199315.1 Orbicella franksi
AATTTACTACAATCTTTGTTTCAGTATCACCTTGAGATCTATGAATAGTTTTTGCAGCAGCAGGTCTCAATGGAAATTGTTTTCGCACAACATGTACTGACTTGGATCTGCTCACAGCAAACTGTGCACTAGTAGGCTTAATTGGTGTCCATGCATGTTGGTTCAATGCCATTAATATACAATTGTCTCTTCTCATTCCTTGTCTTTACTCCTACATCTGCATGATCAAACTGTACCCATATGATCCCTGAAGGCTTATCCGTATTATGTATTTGCATCAGTTTAATAACATTTCCTACACCATTAGTCATGCCATCATCTGTCCTTGTATTCAGAGAAATCTCAGTTCTTTCTCCAACTGCTAAGTGCAATATTGAGTGTAATTGTTTAGACTTCCAAGGGTCGCTCGGTATCTGTTTCAATATTTTGTCTCTAAGGTCCTGTAATTCAGCTCCAACTACACTATCATGAGCTTTGATAGAATATTTCATACCTGTGAAAGCATTGTGAGCTTTGCAGTTAAAATCATTAACTTTTGAATTTTGGATAAACAAATGTGGTGCATCTTTTGGATAGTTTGGATTACTTAATGCAATGCAGCGACTCCTTAATTTTGCAATGTCTTCATTTGTATTATTACCTTCTCTTAATCTGTTCAATAGCTCAGCAAATTCTTTGCTTTCCCTTTGTCTCATTATCTGTTTCAGTTCAAACATTTTGAAAAGTTCTTGCCACACATTAGGAGCAAGAATTCCATATTCATCATTTTTCATGTTCTTGAATATGTAACCATCCATCACTGGTTGTAACTGGAATAAATCTCCAATAGCAGCTATACTGACTGCACCAAAAGGTAGTGAACTACCTTTGATATCTTTGAGTCTTCTGTTTATTTGAACACTGAACATGGTATTTCCCACCATAGATATCTCATCAATAAATATCAGTTTAATTCCACCTAGTTGACATCGTATTGTGTTAAGTCTACTTGAGCCAAGGCTTTTGTAGTTTCTTAATGATTGACTTGCTGGTATTGCAAGAGCACTATGTATGGTATTTCCCTTAATGGTATATGCCGCTTTTCCAGTAGGTGCTAGCATCAATACTTTTGTTTGTGAAAAATCAATGCCGGGTCTAATACAGTTAACACCCGCGTATAAGAACCTAGTGATTTAAGAACCTACAGGCTGAAATTGGGCGTTTTAATACCCAAATATATAAGAACCTATTTAGGCTGGCAAAGAACAGTAGGTTCTTATACAAAAAAACACTCTTATTTTGTAGCCAAAATACTGGATTTTAATTGATAGAAATTGTGAAATTTCTGAGAAACACCATGAAAATTATTTGTTTAATTGAAAATCTTTTAAATACAGAGTATAGAATACTGTATAAAATTATACTGGTGTAGCCTTGGGACTTGAATCTGTAGAGTGCCCTGACTTTTGCTCATGTGAAATACATTGCAATCATGGACTCTGGGAATACCTTTTGAGACTTTACATTCATACAAAAGCTAATGTACAGTACAATGCATCTTTATTTCAATACGCAAGAAAATTAATATTTTGTTTCACATTGTATTTGATTATTTTCAAATTGGTTCAATTTTAATTCCCTAAATTGGGCTTTTACTTATTTTTGCTGTTTTTATTTATATATTTATATTGCTGTTAACAATTTACATTATTATCAAATACAACTGTAAATATGGTAGCCTATGATACTGAATTTATTATTGTTTAAAAAATAAGGCTTGGCATTTTTGCGGTTTAAAATACAAATGTTCAACCATTATGACATACTAGTACTACAGTAGCTCTCTGAATGGTATCACTATGACAACTCCTACAAATAAGAACCTACTAAAAACCTAATCAGCCTGAGTTCGGAAAAACTACCCCAAAATATAAGAACCCATTCAGCCTGAACCCAAAAATTCTAGGTTCTTATACGCGGGTGTTTACTGTATTGTAATACTTCAATGCAGCCTGATATAAGGCTTTAGTTGCATGTGATTTACCAACACCTGCACCACCACTGAGAAAACAGTAAAATGGTTCTTCAGAGGTCTTGATCAGATGCAATACATGATAGAAAAATTCTTTTTGTTCTTTATTCAAAGTTTGAACCATACGCCTGTATTCATCATCTGGTAATTCATTCATTGTCAGTGGTTCACTATTGTCTACAGATGGTATTCCTAAATCATCTGATAGATTACAATTGCCACTAAAATCAGGATGTAAATCCTGGTCCCCTTCTGCCTGATGTTGTCGTTCTATATTTTGTGTGCAGGGAGCTATATCATCATATCTGTCTTCTATTTGATTTATTTGTTGTTGGATTTCATTGAAATCTTCATTACAAACAGCATATTGTTTCATTTGTTCTTTAATAACATTGGAGAGAACCATACATCTATCTTCATATGATGCAAAGTTTCCTAGTAAATCAGTTTCCTCATTTCTCCATGGAGTAAACAGCATTTAAAGTTCACAATAATGTTTTTCTGGTTCTTTTTCTTTGTTAAACCATACACTTCTTAAAACCCTAGCTTTAGAACGTCTCCTTGTTTTACTGTTTGTTGTCTTAACAAACTCATCATCATCATTATTTTGTTCATCATCAATATATTTTTCCAATGGAAGACCATCAATATCACTCTCATGTGTTTCCTTAACATATCGATTTGAACAACAGTTATCATACCATGCAGCCCAATCTGCTAGTGTTAAATTTTCTAACTTTGGTGGGCGCTTACAATATCTTCTAAGTAGCCCAGTGGTATATATTTCTTCAGAGTCATCATCCATTTGTTTAATTTCTTCTATAGGCTTCAAAAGCTCTACCCTTTCATCAGGAGGTGAAGTGTTTATAAATATGATTTGTCTGGATGCTTTTCTCATGGGTAACTGTAATGTGATATAAACTGCTTCTTGTGCACTTATTTCTACATTATTAAGAAATTTACTGCCAATATCTCTTACTTGCTGTTTTATATTGCAATTGCCCTCTCTAACTTCAGTACAAGCCTGTCTCAAAAGTTCACTCATACCTTTTTGTGATTTTGATATGTAATTTGCTATGTATACAGCACATGCATATGCATCTAATACATACTGTATATCCATATTTGCTCTCCATGCTGTTAGACAATCTCCATTATAGTTGTTTATGTGTATTTCATTTGGGTTTCGTTTCAAAAATATGGTAGCAGCATTCAAAGATGAACGGATAGCAATCAAATAGTTTTCTTCGGTTATATTCAGCTTAAGTAATAACTGAAGTCCTCAAATGTCATATCTTCGCAATTTTGTAAATCATCCAGATAACTTTTTATTGATTTCCAGCTTTCTTTGTATGTCTTTATGTCACTATTGGGTGTCTTTTCATCAAATGGATACAATATCATTGTTTGTTTCATTGGAGGCTGTGGATAGTTAAATCTACAAGAACTGCTTGTATTTCTACGACATGTGTGCGAATGCCTATGTACTTGTCTATTGACAAGTTTTAACAGTTCTGGGTTGTCTATAAGTTTAATGCATGTAATGATTTTATCAATAAATGTTGTCACTTCTTTGTCACTATCTATTTGAAATTGTGGTGCATCTTTTATCCATATCAACATGTGAATATGAGGTGATCCTCTCTGTTGGTATTCTACTCGATAAAACCAGTCTGATATTTTACCCAAAGGCTCTGAAGAACTTAATAGAAAGTGAGTTAAAAACTGGTTGATTTGATAATCAAAATGTCTGGCACAAGTAACTGGGTCACTCTGTATCAAACGGCATCTGTCTTCCCAGTTAAAATTCTCTATTTGCTCATCAGTATAAGTCGTATTGTCAACAAGCTGGCCAAGCATTCTAAGTAAATGCACCCATTGAGTTTCAGCAGATGAGAAACTGCAAAACAAAGTAGCTGGACCCAACTGTCTTATCATTGCAAACAAGTCTTTCTTTGCTTTTTCAAAATATGGTGGTGAATCTCTCAAAGCATTTAGAAATTTGTAGCCTTCATCATGACGAATAAGCGTATCTAAAGCTCCATGTTGTTTCAACTGTCCTGCGTTAATGCTTCGGCTATTTCCCTTACATTTTCTAAGAGCAATATGGCACTTTCCCAAAAGAATTTTCATTTGAAGTTTTTTTGCCGTCTTAAAGAATATATTCTCCACACACATTGCAGCTCGTCTATCTGACCGTCTCAGTTCTGATTTACATATATCACTATAGGTTACTTTCACTTTTCGTTGTTCAGTATGCGGTCGTGGCTGTCCCAAAAATATTCCAGGATCTGCTAGTTCTTCACAGTATTTGTCTCTAAAAACACTTAGTGGCTGATTACCTTCACCTGGAGCAACATTAAGTATATTTTGTCGTTCATTGTCTTCTAAAAAGTCTGTAGCAGTGAATAAAGTATCAGTAACACCAGCTGGAATTTGTTGAACATCTTCACTTTCATTTTGATTATTTAAATTTTCAGACAAGTTATCATTACACTCCATTTCATTATCATTTTCTAGCTGAGCAATTTCTGTAACATATGTATTTGCCCAATCTTCTTTGAATACAATTCCCTCATCTTTATATAACGTGCTATTTGACATCAGCCATTTGGCTGCTTGAACAACCTTGTCTGGCCTTACATTCAAAGATAATGCTGAACTTTTATATTGTAGTTTACGTTTTAAATTAACTTTAATAGTTGCAGTCTGGCTATGCAGCCGTGGTAATATGGTTACAGTGTGAGCAACATCTGCAGGTACATTTACAATATTGCCATGTATCTTAAGCTGTCTACCTCGTGGAGCTTGCATTAATATTTGGAATGCAATCCTTGGTGCTAATAATCTACATTCTAATTCATTGAGGTCAAAAAATTCTGGTTTTATTGGAAAACCCATGCCATTAGCTATAGCACATGGTGGGAGTTTGTTCTTCATCAAATGATTATTACAAGTTCTACAAATCCACTCTTTGTCATCAACACTTATCTTATTACACAGATATTTTGCACTATCAAGTTGGGATTCTCTAAGTTTACAAGCATTTACTACACTATGCTTATACCACAGCTGATCGCAACAACCACAGATGTATACTGGACCTTGTTTAACTATGTCATGAAACTTTTTCACAATAACATCAACAGATGTTTTTGTATCTTTCAGGACTGCTCAACGATGTCTATCATAAGCATTAAGTTTTGCTTTTCTTTCTGGTGATATCAAGGTCGCTCGACGACTTCTAACATCAGCATTACGTTTAGCTTTTTTTTCTGGTGTATTTAAAGCTGCTCTACGCTTTCTTTTGTTTTCATTGAGCTTTGCTCTTTTCTGAGGAGAATCAGTAGCTTTTCTATATTCTTTCATATATGCAGCATTATTTGGTCTTTTGCTTTTTGGCGATAAATGAATATGCTCGCCCGATTTTTCATGTTCTTTATCAGTAGAATTTTCTAAAGGTGAGACTGGACATGTGGATACATAATGCATCACTGGAAAAGTTGAAAATTTACAGAGTATGTAAATAACATGTAATTAACATGTAAATAATCAAAAAGAGACTGTAAAGATTAATTTACATGATTTTTCCCCTTTTACATGTTTTGGAGGTTTCATGTAAAAAACATGTAAATATTTCAAGTGAAACATGTAAATGATGACGAAAACACTGTAAATGTTTCAAAGCAAAGAGCTAAGATCATATAAATAACATGTAAACTGTTCCTGTAAATACTGTAAATAGCCTGTAAATTTCTTTTGATTCAACCTGGAAACCCGTAAATAACATGTAAATTTAATACAGGGTGGCTGCCATGATACTGTAAATAACATGTAAATAAAAAGGGGAGGCTGTAAACATGTAAATAAAAAAAAGGGAGGCTGTAAATAACATGGAAAATGAAAACAGGAGCCTGTAAATAACGTGTAAATCAAAAAAGGGAGCCTGTAAATAACATCTAAATCGAAAAAGGGAGCCTGTAAATAACGTGTAAATCGAAAAAGGGAGACTGTAAATAAGATGGAAATCAAAAAAAGAGCCCATAAAGAACATGTAAATCAAAAAAGGGAGACTGTAAATAACATGTAACTCGTAAAAGGGAGCCTGTAAATAACATGTAAATGGAAAAAGGGAGCCTGTACATAACATGTAAATGGAAAAAGGGAGCCTGTAAAGAACATGTAAATGGAAAAAGAATGCCTGGAAATAACATGGAAATCGAAAAAGGGAGCCTGTAAATAACATGTAAATCGAAAAAGGGAGCCTGTAAATAACTTGCAAATCGAAAAAGGGAGCCTGTAAATAGCATGTAAATGGAAAAAGAGAGCCTGTAAATAACATGGAAATCGAAAAAGGGAACCTGCAAATAACATGGAAGTTGAAAAGGGGAGCCTGTAAATAACCTGTAAATTGAAAAAGAGAGCCTGCAAATAACATGTAAATCAAAAAAGGGAGCCTGTAAATAACCTGGAAATTGAAAAAGGGAGCCTGCAAATAACCTGGAAATTGAAAAAGGGAGCCTGTAAATAACATGTAAATCAAAAAAGGGAGCCTGGAAATAACCTGGAAATGTCAAAAGGGAGCCTGTAAATAACATGTAAATCGAAAAAGGGAGGCAGAAACCCTGTACGATAAATAACTTTTA
The DNA here is from genome assembly GCF_964199315.1 of Orbicella franksi. Taxonomy (NCBI): domain Eukaryota; kingdom Metazoa; phylum Cnidaria; class Anthozoa; order Scleractinia; family Merulinidae; genus Orbicella; species Orbicella franksi. Next base: position 24,799,097 of record NC_138145.1, read on the forward strand.
AATAATAACTTGAAGAAAAATGCATGGAATGTACTGTTTTATTGTAATCAAATCTGTTGACCTTAATTATAATAGTAGAAAACATGCAAATTTATACAGAATCAGAAATTTATTGCAATCAGAACAAACTCAGTAAAATTCAAATAGTTTTTATACGCCATGAATAAGGTTTACAATGTACACATTGCAACAAATAAAACATGTTTTCTTTTCTTTCTATCCATAAAAGACGACTTAAATGTAATTTTGTGCATGGCCAAAATATTTTAAAATACCATGACTGAGCTCCTTTAACTGAATTCAAGCACTTTTCAAGAAGACTACTAAAATTCAAGACCTTTTCAAGATTGTGCAAAGCCATGTCATATTCAACTCTATTTAATTCATAAATAATAAAATGATTAAGAACTATACTGTTGTCAGCTACAACTAGTGAAAATTTTGCAATTTAGGCGTATTACTAAATTAAAATTGTTTGCAAATGGATACCTGTCTTAAATATATACTAAATTCACAAAGTCAAATGTAACATAATGATAATACCTTTGTCATAAAATGAATGAATGAATGAACTGTTTTTTTCTTACTAAGTAATTAATGTCGGATTAAATTAGCCTTAATAATTATTATGAAAAATGTGCGAGGCACAATGGCCTCGTAGTCACATGTAGTGCACTCAACTCCTGATCAAGCGGTCCGGGTTCAAGCCCTAGGCGGGTACATTCTGTTGTGTTGTTCAGCAACACACTTTACTCTCAGTGCCTCTCCACCCAGGTGTATAAGTGGGTACCAGCGAATTTAATGGTGGGGTAACCCTGCAATGGACTGGCATCTCATCCAGGGGGAGTAGAAATAGTCCTAGTTGCTTCCTGCTACAGAAAGCGGGATAAGCTCCAGTCTGTTGGGCCACGTGGCTCATATGCAGACTTAACCTTTACCTTATTATGAAAATTACTGCAATGTCAGTGTGAAATATTGATCAACTTTTTTCATAGAGTGAATTGTTCATTTGAAATAACAGAAAATAGGGAGAAAAAACATTTACCACAAGATAGAGATTGACATTTTAAATTCATCATAAAAACATTCATGCCAAAGGAATACTACATTGCATAACATAAAACAAGGCTTCTGACATCTTTTAGGCTATGTTTACAAAGTCACAGTTTCCTTCTTTTTCCAAAACTGTATGGAATCCAAACAGGACAAACATTTTGGACCCCTGACAAAACATTCACTGTAAACAATATTCAAAATTTTACTTTTTCTTTTTGTGATAAAAAAAAAAAACTGTACTGTAAAAAAAAAAAAAAAACAATTCATAGGGACCTGTTGAAATTGAAAGGCCTATCTAGTACCATAGTTCCCATAACACATCATAAGTTAATAAATTATTGTTCTGGTACTACATGTATGTAAACATAGCCTTTGCTGTTTATGATGAAATCTTATAGCTGCTGTATTGAACAACAAGTATCAACCTACATGTAGCAATCTAAGATATTCAAATTTAATGCTAATTCACTAAGTAAACACAGGTACAGTGTAGGTGATACTTCAAAGCATTGAAAATAATGTTTAAAGTGGTTGAACTTATGCCAGAAAGTGTTGAAGGTCACTATGTTAACCTGTAATGCACCAGGGGCCCATTTCTCGAAGGTCCCAAAAAGTTTTCGCACCCAGAAAGCCATACCAAAATCTGAAATCTTACATGTATGCTTACAGAGCTGTTTTATTTGCTTATTTTCAATATGAACAGAGGTTTCCTTCACACAAGAAGTTTCAGGCATATACAGCTCTTAGCTTTTAGGCACAGCTCAATTAAAGATAGCTTTGTGGGCACGAAAAGTTTCCAGGGCCTTCAAGAAATGGACCTTGGACCCCTCATAGAGTCATAGGTACTGTAGACTTCTCAGTGGCTGATTTTTTCCTGATCAAGCATCAATGCCAAGGAGTATGCATGTATTGACCACTCTCAATTTTACTTCATCCTGCAAGTAACATAAAACATTTCGTTAAATAAGATAAGTTATGTCTGAGTATGAATCAGCAAATTCTGTGTGTGATATCACTCAGCGAATTTTACACTGGAGTTATTATTTTGTTTCTTCTCATTCCAATTTATACTGTGACATTTGAAATCGGACTGTAGCCGGTCATGTTGACCGGCCAAAGTAATTTTAGCTCGGTCACGTCTCATTGCTGACTGGTCAAGATATTTACAAAAAAATCAAGTACACGTAATGTGAGCTAAATTAAACCCACAAATATAGTTTGTTTGTTCCAGTCACTGCTAGACCGTTTAAAGATTGGCTTAATATTTTTCTGAACAGATTTAACCCCAGTCACTCGAATGGCATTCCTATCGATCTTGAACGCATGACAAACAGCAAGCGAATGGTCTTTAGCCATTCAAACAGATACATGTATGCATTGGTGTATGTTTTCGTTAGAGGTCATAATAAAAAAGAGATAAAAACTCTCAGATTTACAGTTGGGGATTTGATTGTTTATTCAAGAATGAACAACGTGACTGTCTCAACATGACATGACTGGTCAACACGACCGGGGAGTGAAGTTTTTGGCCAGTCAAGTCACCATTCTGGCCAGACATTGCCCGTTGACCGGCCATTATTTTGAGCCCTGAATATTCATCAATCAAACAGATCTTACATCTACATCTGTAGCTACTGTGTGACAAAAAATTGCATCTCTGATTGGAAGGCACTGAATGTCAGAGGATGTAGAAGAACTAAACTCAAAATCTGTGGCAGTAACTATTCAATGTTCACTATCTCGTACATTGTAATATTCATGCACAATAAATCAAACTCCTATCAAACAATGTTTAAATAATAAGTCAAGTTATTTCCAGGTACAATTTGATTGTTTCTTATGTGCACTTATGCTCTATTGGTGGACAAAGGTACAGATGATGTCATAAAAGTTTGTTTTTGTTTCTTTGTTATGTATTACGAAGCAGACAAATTCTATGTTGTCGTGCATCTGTTCAGTAATAGATCACAGAAGACATCAAAATGTGGTAAAAACATCAGTGACACACGCCTGAAAAATTCACAGATTCTGTGACACACTCTGGTAATGGCTTATGTGACTATTTTTTGTTTTTACCACATTTTGATGTTATCTCTGATCTACTCAAGGCAGGAAAAAACCCAGCTCTGATTTCCTCAGCTAAGTAAATTTTGCTCTTAAGCAAGTGAAAATAGAAGTTCAGTGGCCCAGTGGGCAAGTGAAATTACAATGTAGCGTCAGTAGTCTTGTGAGTCTGACTAAAAATGCCAGCTTGATAAATGACAATTTCCAGTCATTCCATTTCAAAACTTAAGACCTAAAGATTAGTTAATTATTAGGTTGAAAGCAAGAATTAGTTTGGAATCCGAGTGTACTTCATTCGCATTTGTCCTGTGATTTCCTTACTGGCCACCACACTGGCAACTAATATTTAAGTGGGGCAAGTGAAAACTGAAATTGACTGGCCCACTGGGCAAGTGACTTACAATTTTTTTCCTGCCCTGCTACAGATGCATGAACAGATGCATGACACATGAAACCTACATGTATTTGGTAAGAGCCCAATTTCATACAAGTAAAATGTACAGCTGTGACAGGGCTCTAAAGTGCTGTCTGGTCATCCCAGGGTAAGGTAATCGATTGAATTCAATCCATAAATTGATATAAATCAATAAATTGAAATTAATGTAAGTGTTATCAGTGCTATCGATCAATTGAAAGAAATTCATACTCACATGCTAGAAAAGTTTCAAGTTATCAGTTTGATTTTACCAAATTTATCAGTCATTAGAGAATCAATTGAAAGTTGGTCTCTCTTTGTTAGTTCACCTAAACTGTAGAAAAATTGTGTCCCTCAACACAATGTTTGATTGTAACTTTTTTATGTAGATTTCAAAGGCACTCCCAAAAAACCCCAAAACATAGTCCCTGATACATGTATGCCAGCAAAATATTCTGTTTACAAGATACCATGTTATGTTTTTATGCAATTGTATTCATGATTTCATATTTCACTTTAAATCTTTTGTTCATTTCTTTCTTATTAAATGTTGCTTAAAAGATAAGCTAGTATCAGCAAAATTGATAATGCTTATTGAAAATTTGATCACAATTGATGACTCGTGACGAATCCTTTTATTGATTTCTGATATCATTGACTAATTTCTATTGATTGTTATGAAATAATCGATTGACTATGCTGTGTCATCCAAGACAAGTAGATTTTCCTGCCTGGGCAAGTTACTCTTCCTTTTTTTCAAGTCCTGTGTAGTTTTCACGACAGTTTGAGGTACATGTATACCTCTTTATAAAGTATCATAGTGTTTTTTTTGTGAAAGAAAATACCACAACATTTAACTTACTACAGAATCAGCACCAGTGGGTGCAATGTCCATGTACAGTTGTGTATAACAGCATATTGTAACTTGCATGTAGGCACAACTGTAGACACTTGAGTAACTTCAGAATTCTTACTCTAGCATAAGAGAAATTTTCTCTGCTAAAGATGGCACATTACATTTTAGCTTACTAGCATTCACATCAGAGGGCAACATAACCTTACAAGAGCATGCATCAGAAAGAATCATGAGGTGCATATAAGCCAATAACAAATGTCGCATGCTCATGCTCAGTTATCGAGAACAGATAATAACAGATAATAAAGCTCTTTATGCTCGGCAGGTAAACATCACCAAAGTCGATTCCACAAGCAATGTAACTTCTCCTTGATAATGACACATTCACAGCCAAAGGCAAAACGAAATGTATACGTATCTTGACGTTACTTTACTCTGCTCGTTCAATTTATGCAAAACTTGCTTACCTGTTGTTTTTGTTGCCTGTAATCGCTATCTTCAACTTCTGGGTAACGGTAAACTTTGCCTTGAAACCGTGCACGGTGACGAAGCGAAGGTAGAGTGGATTTTCGCCCGCTAAAACAGAGCTCGAGTTCGTTGCAAGTTCCAACGAACTGCCAAACATGGCGGGAGAACCGAGAGAACCTGATACCTAACATGAAGACCGCTGATTCCTGCTTGTTGGAGATCGGGCACTCACAAGGCTGGTATGCTCTTATAAAGGGACTGGGATAACAGTGATGACAATGAAAGCACAAAACGGTAGAAATCACCAAAAAAAACAAAAAAAACAAAAACATAACAAAACAAAACAAAACAAAACAAAACAAAACAAAAAAAACAACAACAACAAAGAAACAGTGAACATGCAAGGGCAGACTTAGTTGTATTAATCTTACTTGTAGAATGTTCATGTTTCGGAATATTTAACGCTCTAAATCGATGATATTTCGTGCATTCTCAGCGGTTCAGGGGCACAACTGTGACCTCGAACTTTGGCGATATGAGAAGTTTAATGTTTGTTGTTTTCGGATTGTTAAAAATGTCATTTTGGGTACCAAAAAAAAGTCAGCTATCATTTTCGGAAAGGCGATAAGACGTAACGTTTTCGGGAAATGGACAAAAAAGCCCTAATAAGTTCGGGAATACTCAAGCTCCTCTAGAATAACCGAACAGATAAATTTTTTTTTGCACAACCTAAAATTAACCTACAGAGCTTTGAAAGTACTCCAGATAGCCTAAAATAGCGTTTTAAAAAAGCATTTGAGAGGAAACGGTCGTTGGGTGTCCCTTATGGTTCCCTGCCTAACCTAACTCCGCGTCAGTTCAAACTCGGTCACCAGGGCTCTTTCCGTCTTGAACTCACACAACACGTGACGCTTTCATGGTCCTTCATGAATAAATACGTACGTGTCCGAGAATTAATTTTTCTCTTTTCTAGAGACGTAGGTT
>NC_138145.1:24807439-24912439 GCF_964199315.1 Orbicella franksi
GAGCACTAGGCAGAAAAACTGAAAACTGCAAATGAATCGTACCCTGAGTTCATTATCACTACTGTAAACTGTATATTTCAGTGCTCATACAGTGCTCATTCAATTCACTTCAAGACTGGCAAAAGTACAACTACGCTACCAATCCGTAAATTTTATGTAGACCCTTCAGCTATCGCGTGTGCGACTTGCTTGTCTATCTAAATTTGTATGTATAGACGATATGTTCTTATTGCGAGTTTGCCAGTGAGCGCAAATTTATGCGACACGGTATAAACCAAAACCAACCCCCAAATCTTCGTTTAAAAGCTGAAATTAAAAGCACTCCGCTGATCCTACAAACAGCAAAGAATAGCCGCAAAGGAAACCTGCAAAGGAATGTTACTCTCTCTGAAATCGACACATTATCTTTAAAATATTTGGCAACACTAATTACCTCACCGGAAATTAATTTGTTGTTTTAACTGTATACTTGTCATATCGATTAAAAGCAGTCTGCTGATCCTACAAACAGCAAAGGAAAGCCGCAAAGCCTTCACCCATTGCCTGTGCGACTTACTTGTCTATCTAAACTTGTAGGTATGGAGGATATGTTCTTACTATGAGTTTGCCCGTGAACGCAAATTTATCCGATACTGTTTAAACCAAAATCCACCCCTAAATCTTCTTTTAAAAGCTCCAAATAAAAGCACTCCACTGAACCTACAAACAGCAAAGGAAAGCAGCAAAGGACCTCCCAGAGTGCATTTCGCTTCCACAGGGGGATAAAAAGTGCGCGACATAAGCGCAAGGACATGAGCGCGACAAACTATGCGAAATCACTATCCAAAGGAATGCATGCATGCCAGCATAAAGCGATTACGTCATCGCTTAAAAAGCCGCCATTTTGCAATGTGCACGCGCTAATCACGCGTGAAATTATGCACAGTAGGGATGCGCAATCCAATACTGGAGAATGACCTTAAGCGCGAGCTCATGTGACGCCATGTACTGCGTGCGAGAAAGCAAGAGTAAATTGGAGCTCTTTTACCGATTACTTATAGAGCATTTCTGTCATATTTTTTTGGCCCTAGGCTTAAACACATGTTTGAACAGAGTTTGAAACTATTGCTACATATACCGAAGTGATTTAATGCCTTTCAAGTAGCTTCAAGTGCTGAAGTGGTTTTCGTTTCTTCTTAGGGTTACTTGCGTCATTTTTACACGCGCGATTAATACTGACATCTGACAGGCAATGGTAGCGCGCGCCACTGAGTCTTGGATTAGGAAAAACTGTAGTAAGCCATATTAAGAATCCAATCTTGGATTTTCTTAAAGAAACACACCCTTAGTCTTTTATATATTTATCTCCTGGCCTTTGGTACCTCCCTCACACCCACGCCAGGGTAACTATGAGCCCCACCATAACTGACACATTTAGATTTTTTAAATGGTTTAAAAGATTACTTCTAACTTCTAACCAATCAGATCACATGTTAGGTCATTTAGCTTGTGTAACCATTTTCTTTTTTCAACTTTGCATAGGTTTTTTTTAAATATCTACATGTCTAATTTGAACCATTTGTAGTATATAGGGCCATAGCCTTTCTTCTTACTAATGAATTGAAGATTGGCTTTGTGATTACCCTGGTGGTTTTACTATTGTTGTTGGAAAACTACAGGACTTAACAACTACAGTACTCAACAGAAGTGTTTTGCATGCTCAATTTAATTTCAATTTGTGCAATAAGTAATACATTGCAGATTTGAAGAGAAGCCAAATAATGTACTTAAATAAGTAATATTTATGTTTTAAACCTACCAATTATCTGTACAGTGGAAGTAATATTATTTGAAAAAATGAATGAATAATAAATTATGATTAGTAATACATATTAACATTTAAATTCATCATTTTCAATTAATCTCTTGGAAATTACCAGTTCATTGTTAGTGACACTTATTCCTATTATTGGATTAAGAAGCAATACTATGAAAACAACAAGCTATTCAAATAGCAGATGAGATGATGGTTTTGTCCTTGCTTGTGTACTATTGCTTTGGTGCGTCAGTCCTTTCTCTTCTAAATAACAATATGTGAGGTTCTGAAAGCACAAAAAATGATAGCATAAAATTATCATTGCTGATCAATAACTTTAGAATCATTATTATTTTTCTTTTCTTTTATATTTTTTATTCTCTTTGCATCTGTAGTTATTAGTAACAGCAAGTAGTTAATGTGTGACTGAACATTGTTACTTGATTAGCAGAAGGAAAGTTTTACTGCCCTTAAATTAAATTATCTTACCTATATGGTGTCAAGTGTAATAGTGTAGTGTTGAGGGTTTTTTAAAGTGAGAAATCTTTTCATTTATGTATACAACTGGGATTCTATCCTGTGACCTTTCTATACCAATACACTGTAACAACTGAGCTATCACAAAATTGCAAGTTTGTAATATGAAAAATAGATCATGAAATAGATCATGAAAATATGAAAGTAAAAATATGATAAATCATATATTTAAATAGACCGTTTTCATATTCTCGATATTGCACTGGAACTAGCTTATAACTGAGGCTAATGCAGGAAGTCTTTTCAAATGTAAATGACATTAATCTCTTTTTAATGATATTCCCCCGCATGAGCCTCCATTGCAAGCTAGTTCCAGTCCAATACCGAGAATACAAAAATGGTCCATTGTGATGATTCGAGGATATGAAAGATTGTTGCAGTGGCAAAAATGAAGTCTGAAAACAGTTCAGGCCTGAATGGGTTTTACACCCATGATCTCTGCAATATCAGTTCTCTTCCAATCAACCTATCAAGCCAACTGGGACCTGGCAGGAGCAACTACAGAATGCAGAGCTACTTTGGACCACCTCTTTTAAATGTTTCAAAAGACCGCTCAAAGCCTTTTGTTGAACGAAGCATACCAAAATTGACACTTTTGTGCTTCAGTGATATGCAAATAAGTGGCCAAGCATTCTGAAGTTTAGGCATAAAGAGCTTGGATACTAATTTTGTAGTGTGCAGTTTAAGTGGACCTGGCAGTAAGCTTATGAGATTTTAATAACGGCAAAATAATGGCATGTGTTTTATACAGATCCATTTACAACACAAGTTTAAGTGGACAAGTTAAGTGGACCTGGCAGTAAGCTTATGAGATTTTAGAATTTGCGTCATGTACAAAATAATGGCATGTGTTTCATACACATCCATTCACAGCACAAGTTTCTACTTTGAATACCTTGAGTAATTTAAGTGGAAAGTTTAAAACTCAAACTAAACTTATTTTGTAAGCAATGAACTTCCTTGTCAAGCGTGTATACATACCTGGGTCATGCTTCATGTAATGTTCCCACCCTTGTGACTGTTGAACACCAAGACTTCGCCATTCAGTTTCAGACATAAGATGTCTTTTAGGGACAAGCTTGGCTATTTCTTTGGGTAACAAGACATGTCTACAAAGGCCGAAAATATGAGCTTATCGAGAGACTCAAATGTCTGCTAGAAAGTCGAATATATAGATCAGAGCAGTTCGAAACTTGAACTGTGTTTAATGTGGCTATTTTATAAAACTATTTCCAAGCCATTTGATAACCTTTTGAGTGTTTGAAAATGTCATGACCGCACGAGAGCCCACAGAATTACCAAAAATTCGAAAAAATCAGTTCATGCTATACTACGACATTGTTAAGGTACACAAAGTAGGGACAACTTCAAATGAAACAGGAATAAATTGCAAACGTCGACATGACTTGCGAGGGCGCCGAGGTCATTTTCCCAAGCCGAAGAATTTTAGTTAAGCTTACTTGTTTTTATTGCATAAGAAATAAGTAATTAAGTTAGTAAAAGAATTACCTGTACTCAAAGATGTCGTCGTAGTATTTCTCCGAATAATAAATCTGCTTTACGGACATTTCTGCAACTCGTAACAACTGTCGTGAAGTCGAAATGGCGACTTACTGCACTCATATGTTTCTAAAAAAAATTATCTTTTTCAACATTGGCGCGCTGCTTTCTGATTGGCCACTCCGTTAAAAGGGAGAGCCTGGTATTGAATCCCCAAAACCCATTTCGCGCCTTAAATTACAAGATGGCGGACGATTACGTGGCCCTGAATGATTCCAAACAATTTTGCAAATATTACCTTAGTAACCAGAATTTCAAGGCAATCATTTGAGAAGGAGAGAGCACTATAAATACTTAACGTGCTGTAAAATGACGGATTGTGAAGGAGCTAAGGATCGTGTGTTACAAAGACTTGAATCTGACTTATCATCTGCTGATATGCAGTGGAGCTTGTTTATGTCAGCGTTGGAAAGCTACAGACATGATAGTATATTGAGGCCTTTTCCTTCTGCATATGTAGAGGATGGTGGTAACAAGAATTTTCAAAGACTGGTGAGTGTTAATTTAAGGGAAGCCAGATTGTTCACATTGGCCTTGCTTTCACCATGAACACAGCAGTACACTGCCTGGCACACTGCCTTCATTCAAGCGGATACTTCGTGAGGCATATATATATACACACAACCTAGCGAGAAAAATGCAGGACTGTACTATTATCTTGCTAGTGCTACAGACCTAGGGAAACGAATTCTTAGTTAGACATGGTTTGAGGCTCTGTAACCATGACATTTGGGAATGTACACCATGTACAGCCACGTATCTTGTGTACATATGTAAATTTACAGTGCAATTTATCATGTTCAAGCCCGTCTGGCAGAGATGAAAATTTGTGTTCTTTACTCTGTTGGCGTGCAGAATCTCTAGTACATGCCAAGTGACTCAAGAAATTCAAGAGTAAAACAAAACAACGTTTTACCAGAGTATCATCCACTTATTTCTTCACATGAGAAGAAATGCTACACAGAGAGGTCTAACAGAGCTGTACAGTATATTCTGTAAACTGGTGTACAGTTCATGGGTGCAGTATTAAGAGATCGATATTGTAACAGGTGTGGTGATTGGCTGAAACATGTTATTCTAAACTTTGTCTGAATAAGTAGCCAATGATTGGTAAGCTTGTGAATGAAAATCTTTAAGGTTATTACATATGGATGAAAAAGTTAAAGGTAAAGTCTGCATCTGGGCCAAGTGGCCCATCAGGCTGGAGCTTATCCCAGTTTCTGCAGCATGAAGTGACTAGGAGTATTTCTACTCCCCCCTGGATAGGATGCTAGTCCATCGCATGGCTACCCCCAGCATTAAGTTTGCTGGTACCCATTTAGACACCTGGATGGGGAGAGGCACTGTGAGAGTAAAGCGTCTTACCCAAGAGTACAATGTTCCCAGCCAGGGCTTGAAACTGGACCACTCGATCTGGAGACGAGCGCACTAACCATGAGGCCACTGCACCTCCCACTTACATATGGATGAACCATGACCAAAGGCTTTCCAGTGACAAACTACATGTAAAGCCTGATTCTCACTTAGCATGTTCAGTCATTTGTCAACCTCCACCACTGAAAGTAGGTCATCTCTGTGTCAGTGTGAGAAGATCATCTCTGTTCTTTGCTACTAGAATACCTGAGAAATTAGTAAAGTATGTTTGAAGTTCTTTCAACCTGCCACATAAATTATAGTACATGACAGTGTCATCAATGGTCTAACAAGCTTAATGATTGCACATGACAAGCAGACTTGACCCAGCCAATCCCTATTTCACCATGTCATCCAGGATTTGAGCTAAATTATTGTATAAACTTTGTTAGACTGCATTTGCTCATATCAACAAGTACAACTGTTCTCCATAGATTTAAGCCCATAATCCCATATACAGTTGTTGAGACTGTCAATATACAACAGAACACTTCATAACCACAAACTGTTTAATACATTCTGAGAAAATAATGCCACATATACTTGTGCAAAGTTCCCTTTTTTATCAGGTGGTAAACAACATCATGTAAGAAATACCAGGTATACAAGAGTAACATCTTCATTTAAGAAACTCAGGATATGACAACAGTGGCTCAATAAACTGATCCGTCTTTGCACTCATGGATTGCCCTGACTAAACAAATATAAAAGCTCAGTTTGGCTGAGACTCAGTGGAGCAGAAAGAGCAGTGGTCACTACAAATATAAAATCTCAGTTTGGCTTAGACTCAGTAGAGCAGAAAGAGCAGTGGTCACTATGATACATTCCTATGCAAAATATATTCTATGCCATCACATTGATAACATCTCAAAGTCACAAAATTGACCCACGACACAACAGTTTTTCAGAACATTTGAAAGAATAAATGCAAATTTGTGCCACAAGATTCCACTTTAGTATCCCAATTTTAGAATAATTATTTCAATGACAGTTTCCACTTGCAAGGCAAATTATTATTCACTAATTTTTCTGTTCCTTTAGGCTCAAGTTTGCAGTGCAGTTCCTTCTTTTGACAAAATATTAAAAGGTAAACAAATTCTTTCTCAAGAAGCCTGGGACATATTGGATTGGGCATTGGACAGAACATTTGCGATGAAATCTGTTGACAAATCCAAGGTACCATTTAATTTATGACTTTATTATTTCTTCATTTTGGGTTAGCAGGTTAGCACCCTGTCAGGTTACCCTAACAGGGTGCTGGTACACATTTCTAGGTAAAGAGACGTACTACGAGGGAAAACTTTCTTGCTCAAGAACGCAACATAGTGACTCTTGCCAGGACTCGAACCCAGAAAACTTGATTGGGCCACCCAATCTCCCAAAGTGGGATAACCTTAAAGAAAATTTACTGAATTACTTTTGTGACTGTGACATTAAGGTCTTTCCTTGTCCATGACAATTTCTAACTGTGTCTTTGTATTTTATTGATGTCAACAGTTCTCAGAGATTGAAGAGAAGACTGGTCAAGCAAGTTACAGTTCTACCACACCTGACTTCATATTTGAAGTTGAGTACAGTGAAACAAACACTCTCAATGCAAAGTTTAATGAACTGTCACAGATTCATGATGTGTGGTATGCTTATCATGGCAGTAGAGTGGACAACTTTCATTCTATCTTGAATAATGGATTACATGCACATTTAAACAAGGTGAGTTTGACCAGCTGACTGACTGACAGTGACTGATTGTCTGTCTGTCTGACGGACTGACTGACTGACTGACTGAATGACTGACTGATTGTCTGTCTGTCTGTCTGACGGACTGATGCTTTCTCCCTTGTTTGGTTGATGTATCAATGGATTGATTAACTGTTCTTTATTTTATGTAGACATCATTCTTTGGTGAGGGGACCTACCTTTCAAGTGACCTCACTGTTTGCATGATGTACAGTCATTATGGTCAAGGCTGGGAAAATAGTGTAATTGGAGATAAAATGAGTTGTGTAGCTGTCTGCGAGATCTTGGACCATCCAGATGTGAAGTGTACAGTTAAATCAGAAGCCAATAGTGAAAGACAAAATCGTTCAAGGGCCAGAGCAAGAAACAGCGAGGGAGGGGATGTTCCAGAGAGATATTATGTGGTCACAAACAACCAAGCTGTGAGGGTGAAATATGTGTTGGTGTATGCTGAGAAGAAAACTCCAACAAGGTTTGTTGATGTAAATAATTAGGTCTTCAAGTTACACATGTGCAGACTCTGTTTGACCAATGGAGAATATCTTGGTTCAAATCCAATTGAAAATTTTTGATTTGATTCTTCAATTGAAATTTCTGTCATTAAAATAATGATTTTAAACTTTTGAAAAAATCTGAAACATCATCATTTGGTATAGTTACTTAGTTACTGCCTTGAAGGGAAAAACTGCTCTAGAGTATTTGATGTATTCTACAAACAGAAAACGTTCCGAGAACAGCATAGCTTACAAATATGCATTTCATAATCTTGATTTGAGTCAGAATGTCAAGGTAACTTATTTATATAAATCGCATTGTTGTTACATCTCCTTTTTTAAGTGAATGCTGAGTCAAAGTGGTGGCAAATGAAAATTGTTTTAGAAATCATGTGTTGTTCAAATCAAACACTTTTTCCTCAGACTAAATCTATTTGAGTGATGTATAGAGTTTGATGAGAAAGCCAAACAAATAGATTATAGACACTTAAATGCTTTTTTTCCCTCCCTGTTTAGGGCACAAGCTCGGAACTGGCTGATATTCAGATATCCATTAGCTTCAATAATGGTTGTGTATATCTTGATTTTAGTTCTTGTTGGTTTTTCTAGAACAAGACTTTTCCAGAAATTTTATAGCAAATATTTTAAAGGAAGTTAGCACACCAGATATTTTAAATAACTGACTAATTTTAAAAATTATTTAATGTAATATTTGATATTTGAAGTAGTACTGTAACTAAGTTCTCATTCAACCATAAAATGGGAAGGGCTTTCTCTAATGTGTATTGTGTGGAATCTGGTGTTGTTGTTGTTGTTGTTGGCAACTAAAAGGATATTTTAGTAATAACGAAATTGTGTTTCACAAGCGAGAGAACTACTAACTATGTTGGTGTAAAATGAAAAATAATTTTGTGTTATTGTCCTTGTACATTTGGAGGGGGTCAGAAGTTACTGAACAATCTATTTTTTGCCAAATAAAGCTCACTTTTTTGACTGGAAACACAGTGTAGTCATTTTAGGGACCCCTAAAATATTTAGAGTATACGCTAAATAATTGAAAAAAATTGAAAATGAAATACTTTGTAACATTAGCAGACAAGCAATTTGAAGGGGTTTTCCCGAAACATCTCTGAAAATACCACACATGAGCACTTTTTGTTGACTTAAACGAATGCAATTTTAGTACAACAGCCTGATGTGTACAAATTTATAATAACGTGTCGTGTGATGTTAATTGTTTATAATAAGAAAGTTTTTATTACGGCCATCTCGATGATAAGCACTGATTGCTGATTACAAAACAATGTGGCTTGGTGTGGCTTTGCCAATAAAACAAGTTAAATTTATTGGAAGTAAAACATCTTTTTGTATTTTGAAGTCGAGTTTCCTACAGCGCGACTAAGAAAAATCGATTTTTTTATTTAACTGACGGGGAAACGAAGAAAAGAAAACTAGAAAAACGTTAATCAAGGCAAGAAATAAACTGGATAAACCAATCAAGTGCCATACAACCCAAATTGTAAAAGAAACCTTGGATATTGTTTCCGATGTGAAGTCTAGAGATGAGAATACTGATTATTTGATCTGAAGGAAAGATTAACTCAAAAATACGCAGGCAACTTTTCAACGCACCCAACATGTTTTACACGTTTGGCCACCCTGCGACACCGACTAACATGTTACAACATTGCCACTGGATATCCAAACGTGTGCAGCGTGTTGTGCACGCCATTGCTAGCTGATATGCTGCAATGATCAACAATGATGCGTTACATGTAACTGCGTGCGTTTGGCCGAGTCTTTATGAAACTTTGATGACCTAACTTTTGGCTGATAGAGGTACCATGCTAACGACCCACCATTGTGTAATCAGTGTAGGTGTCTCGAAATCCGCCTGATTTCGGGTTATCGTATTGTTTTAAAGACAGACCTCAGAAGATTAGGGCAAACAGTGAAATCCAGCTTCACAAAGAACGTGCATTCATTAGTATATTGACATCAACTGACATAATTTTCAAGGTTAATAGCGACATTTATCCAGAACTTACGAAAGTTATCTCATATTTTCACTCTGATAAAATAGTGATGATTAATACTAGCACCACTCAACTTGAATTCAACCCCTAATTAACTTTCCATACGTACAGAAGGAGGTACGAAACAACCTTCAAAAAGTAAAATCAGTCAGAAGAGGAGATAATGTTCCTCTGGATCTGTTTCCCGGTAACGAATCAAATTGTCATATGAAACAGCATATGGAGTCTACATAGCTTCAAGCATCAAGAACTAAGAGGTCTTATAGTGAGTAAAAACTTTTTACAATCTTTCTTTTATCATTCCATTGCCTTAACACAAGCAGAAAAGATTTCAAAAACAGGTTCAAATAAGGTTAATCATAAGAATACTGATTTCGTTAATTACATATCTAATTTTGCAAACACACTGAGAAATAACTCGATAAAAGCCCCTTATGGGAACGGTTCCAATTCGGAGAAAATTACAGATACGAAATCAAAATCTGGAATTCGGCCAACAACATTAGACAAGTTCAGATTATCCCTGCCTGCCAGCAATAAAGTCCTGCGTACGTTTCCACACTTCTAGTTTTTGAATTAATCCGTCCACAAGTCCAAGATTTGGTCTGAAAATGTCCACAATCAACACAACGCGATCTTCTTCAGCTCCATTACAAGCAGAATGCTCAAACGTATCGTCGAACAAGATGCCTTTCCCCGCTCCCCACGGTATGTTGACCCCGGCAACTGTGAGCCATGAGTGCTTGCCATTATCCGGGACAATCAGCGCCAGGTGGTAGCGAAGAATCGACGCTGTTGATCCACAATGCGGGGGAATGGATCCACCTGCTTTCAGAAGAGAGAAAGCAGCGTTCTGAACTTCGGGAAGCTTCTCTAAAATAGACAGAGTCAAGGGAAAGTAGCCCTTGACTTCGTCTATGGGTTTGCCATAGCCCAAAATCATCGCCAGTTTCCAATTGCTTTCTTTGTTAAGTTCGTCTCCGCCAGTAGTATGAACGTTACACATCCCTGTGCCTTTTTCCACGAAAGACAACAGCTCATCTCGAATCGCTTCCCAGTTAGCTTCTAGCTGGCTCAACCATGGAAACGTTTGGAGATGGTTCTTGAATATCGCTAAAAATAAAGGCAAAGTAAAACACAGAAAAGTACTGTATTGATTCACTGTCGCATGTTTTTAAAAAACTCTACAAAGTGAGCTGAACGTCATATATACACTGTCGAAACTTACCAGGTCGATCCTTAGAGGTGGTTATTCGGCGGTAGAAAACGTCAATTAACACATTTAGCGGCGAGCGGATGATACTTTTCCATCCGACTTTTGTGTAAAACAGAAAGACGATGACTACTAAAATACACAGGGCAGACAAGTAAAAGAAAGATGAATCTATCGAGATCATCGGAACTACGTTTGTGCACAACTACGCTGTGCCCGGTCCAGTTTCAGCTTGCGCTTTTAAACGCAAGCTATAAAACTGCGTCGATTCGAAGCTGAAAACTGTCGTCTGGTTATCTTGATAGGAGTGTCAATCAAAAAGTCACGAGTTCAATTATGATGAATCAAAAACTTCCCTTTTTTCTCAAAAAAAAAAAATGAATTCCGGTTTTCTACGAATGCAGGCCGGACTCAAGTGTGGCACATTTCCAAGAGAGTTCAGTTTGGAATTATTTGAGTTAGATCTTAGAATCTTACGACCTGAAAGAAAAGAAACATTACAAATCGGCTCCCTGACTATCAAAAGACAATCTGTATTGTTGACAACTCCAGCGTCCAGTTCATCAGCCTTGGTTTCTCATCGTAACCGATCGACACAAACAACGCTGAAATAGCAAGGTAATTCTTAGAAATTTAGATACCCAAGAGGTTCTTGTGATATTAACTACAACACACAAATCTTTTTCTCGTTAGCTCTGAATGACATATTCAGTCAGCTTCCTTTATCAGATTGAACCCAAGATAAATCGACAAAATTGAGAAGATATTTTGTTTCTAATTCATGATTTTGAAGGTGCAGTTTAATCTAGTTCTCTCGTATGCTGTTATGACAAGCTTTTCTAAGAATGTCCGAGGGTTTCTTTTCCCTTAGCGTTCAGCTTTGAAGAAACTTGTTTCGACCCTGTAACGACCACGTGGTCGATCTAACAAAAGAACGATGATGCGTTTCAGCAGTTACAGAAAATTGTTAACACTGCAACGCGCAGGCGCATTCTTATCTGATACTTGAAGAAACCACATCCGGGTAAAAGTCCCAAGAAAAAAACAAATAAATACCATCATACGTATTACAAGCTCCTGTCACGAGGCAAAAAACTGACCAATCAGATTCACACGAGCTAATGATATAACACCTACTGGAGCCGTGTGGGTGTGTTAATCTGGCGAGAAACAACGGTAGACAAGAATTGTTTGCACTACGCTGTCTCCGAAGGAAAAATCAAGTAAAAGCGAGGTGAGTGAGTTTCTATCTCTTACTTTGTGAGGCTTCTATCAGCTTACGAGTAAAACACTGGGTTAATACAGCATTCTTGATTCATCTGGTCGATCTATCTAACAAACGCGATTTGTTTCGTAGATGGAAGCTATCAAAGCTGTTCCTGAGAAACGCGAAGGGCCGAAGGAAAAACCTTCAGGTATAGGAAAATCTCACAACTGTGTCTTAATGCGAAAGAAAAAACCTAAACAAAACTTAACACGCAAAACTAAATGCACTATTTTAGAGAGATTTCCGGGACGACCATTTTTCTTAATATTTATCTCAGGAGAAGGACGTCCGATACTTTTCCGGCCTCGGCCTGAACAAGCAAATTCCGTGAATTGAAACTACATTGTGTTTGCAGCTGGTGTGAGTTTGAAACTCGCTGATGAACTTATCTTATCTAATCTTTTAGGAATGCCTCTGTTTGAATTTTCGCCTTTCGGCTCAGTCAGTTTGGGGTTTTTTTTATAGGACACTTAAGTAAACAGAATCTCTTCCGGTCCTTCCAAGAAGATTTATCGCAACATATATTTCCAAAATCAGAAATAGCATGCATCTTGGCAAGAAGAGTTATTTCCTCAGCCAGGCTTTCGCTTTTATAGATCATTTCCTGATAGCTGTGTCGTAATTGAAAATTCATTTTAATCATGCTGATGTTCGTTCTGCGCGACGAAGCCATTTGGCTTATAGCTAGTTTGGTTTAGTTGTTATTACTGTAATTTGATCCAGCTCTTGATCTATATCTGTGTGTGGGAACTAAAATTTCTACTTGGATTAAATCCTCTCTCCTCCGCAGCGGCCTCTTTCGTGCTGCCTTGAAGCTGGTAGTCCGGAGGCTGGGGAGATGGAATAACGGACGCGTGCGGGGAACGTCGGGAAGGGCCGGGAAATCCCCCAATAGACCTCTTTCGGTATATTAAAATTCAGCTTTGCAGTGAGGCCTGAGGACACAAACAAAGGGAATTGAATGACATGTTTGTTCATTTCTTTTGTTGTGTCCTCTAGGCCTCACTATCAAGCTGAATTTTAATATGTCGAAAGTGACCTATTCACTTCCCTCTCCCCTAGGGAACCTCTGCGGAGGAGAGTGGATTAAATCTATTACTTCATGGTAAACGCATTGTTTGTTTGTAGTTCCGCTGTCCTGTGCAGCAGAGATGCGGGCCTTACCAGCTGCCTTCTCATTGGCTGAGCCAATGAAGGACCCCGGCAAACAGATGCCAACAGCTTCCTACACTTTTGGGAAGGATGTGAATTCCTATAGTGACTGGGACTGGTAGCTGAACCAGCTGGCAAACATCCCCATAACTGGACACGCTCAGAAGATTTAACTGTGATTCGATGTGACGTAAAACGACGTCTTAATCAATCAAATAAAATTGTTAAAACGTAAACCTGAGTGCTGAAGTTGCTGGTTTTAACAAATCCGTTGCTGGTTCTGATGATTAAGAATGCGTGGTACCATTCAAGCTGAACGCAACTCCTAATTCACATTTGCTAAGTACAGAAGAAGGTGCTAGGCAAACCGCGTAGAACAAAGTAAAATCAGACAGAAAACAGAGCATGATGTCCTGGATTTGTAACTCAGCAACGAATTTTCGTATCAGTAAAATGGGTCAACAATGTGATTTTTCAAACACGAGAGACAGTGTTCCATCGGGATATCCAAACACCGAGAAGGGAGTTGAAAATACGGCGCGCAG
The DNA here is from genome assembly GCF_964199315.1 of Orbicella franksi. NCBI lineage: Eukaryota > Metazoa > Cnidaria > Anthozoa > Scleractinia > Merulinidae > Orbicella > Orbicella franksi. The sequence goes on from NC_138145.1 coordinate 24,821,189, forward strand.
CGGAGTATTTTTGACGAAATTTGAGGTGTTTAGATGGCTGATGAAACACTGTCTCGAGTGTTTGATATGCCTTCTCAATCGAAACAAAAACTAAGGAGTAAACGGAGAAGTAAAATCGTCAAAATCTATGCTAATTAAAACCGGGTATCCAAACCTCCTTCACGGTTGTGATTTTCTTTGTATTAACTTGATGAATTATTATTTAGAAAGCTTCATGCAATACTATAAGAGGTCTATATTTATTAAAAACTCAATACAATACTCCGTTTCAAGTATTAAGAGGGAATCCACCAGAAAATCGAGTAACAAGTGAACAAAAACTTTGTACCGAGATTATTTACATTGTATTGCAAACTTCTGTGCGACTGTTTTATATATCTTCTCAAATAAATCATTTTTAACAACACCAAATGTCGAAAAAAAAAAGTTTGAAATATATTTCTCAAACTCATTAATAATTCATCAAGTTTAAACAAAGGAAATCATGACCGTGACGGTGTTTGGATATCTGATCTTAATTAGCACAGATTTTTACGATTTTATTTCTCTGCGCGTCGTATTTTCAACTCTCTGTTCGATGTTAGGAATGTGGTCAAACACGGTCTTTTGTGTTTGATATATTATATGAAACACTTGAAAGTACTGGTGAAGTGAAAGTGATGATGAAATTTTTCCTGTGTTTGCACAATTTCTCTGAACTTTGAAATTAATTTTCTCAAGTTCCCCTGGGAAATTGTTTTTGGTGTTATTTCAGGCAACTATTAAGAGGGAATCTACCAGAGTTTCGAGTAACAAGTGGACAAAAACTTTGTACCAACATTATTTACATTGTATTGCAAACTTCTATGCGACTATTTTAAATATCTTCTCAAAAATCATTTCTAACAACAGCAAATGTCGAAAACTAATGTTGAAGTTCATATGAAACACTTGAAAGAAACTGATGATGAAATTTTACCTGAGAATGTACAATTTTTCTGAACTTTGAAATAATATATCAAACACGAAACACCGGAGAAGAGAGTTGAAAATACGACGCGCAGCGGAGTATTTTTGACGAACTTCGAGGTGTTTGGAAATGTGGTAAAACACTGTCGTGAGTGTTTGATATATCTTCTCAATCGAAACTAATACAAAGAAGAAAACGGAAAAATAAAATCGTAAAAAATCTATGCTAATTAAGATCAGATATCCAAACAACGTCACGGTCAGGATTTCCTTTGTTTAAAGTTGATGAATTATTAATGACTTTGAAAAACTTATTTCCTCAACTTGTCTTTGGCGTTATTTCAGGCAAACATCTGTATCTTTTGCTTTTAGAAAATGCAACTGTAATATACTTAATATTATTATTCTGGTACAAGGGTTTTGTCCACTAAAAGTGACATTCCTCGATTTCCTATCGGATTTCGTCTTAAAGCCTTGCCTTAACAAACGCAAAGAAGACTTTAAAACAAATTTAAAACAAAATCAGTCATAAAAATACTGATTTCGATAATGCAAATTAATGAATTGCGTCGTTTCTAGATCAAAACTGAAAACTGCCCTCTCGCTATCTGGTGCTTCAATCAAAGGTCACGAGTTGAATTATGTTTAAATAATTAATTTAATCAAAATTTCCATTTTTTTTCTTAGTTGGAAACAAATATTGAGTTACGACTTTTTATGAATGCGGGCCGTCACGCAAGGAAGGAGTGGCACAAGAAGGAGGAGTGTCCAAGAGTGTTTGCAATTACTTGACTCAGACCTTAGAATATAACAACCTAAAGAAGACACATTACAAATCAGATCTACTTACTAACAAAAAGCAGTCCGTTTAGTTGACAACTCCAGTACCACGCTGATTCTTAATATCTCATCGTAATCGAAAAACACAAATAACCCGGAATAACAAGGTAATTCTTAGAAATTTAGATTCTCAAGAGATTCTGATAATATTAGCTGCAACACACATATCTTTTTATCATTGGCTCTTAATAGCCTATTTCGCTTCCTTTATCACATTGAACCAACGAAAAGCCGGCAAAATTAGAAAGATTTTTTCAGTTCACGATTTTGAAGGTGTAGTTTAATCTGGTTTTCTCGTATGCTGTTGTGACAAGTTTTTCCAAGAATGTCTGAGGCCTTCTTGTTCCCTTAACGTTCAGCTTGGAAAGTTGTTCGATCCTGTAACAACCGCGTGGTCGTGCTAAAAGGAGCGAAAATGCGTTGCAGCGAAGAACCATTGCAGACATGGGAATTTGTTAATGCTGTAACGCGCAGGCGTATTGTTCTCTTTTACGCTTTTGTGACACGTATTTCCAAGAATGTCCGAATACTTCGTTGTTCCACTATAGCCTGTGAACAGGGTCCCGGTGGAGGCCAAAAAATTCGACGAACGAAGCGAATTGGCGAGCGCGAAAAACCATAACCATTAGCATTCAGCTTGGAGCGAACTTGGTTTGATTCTGGCTTTTGAGTGGTCGAGCACAAAATCGGTAGCGATAACGCGTCGTGGCATAGAAACAAATTGCAGCCATAGAAACATGAAAAGTCAAAATAGGGAGCTTACGAATCGACGACTTTTGCACGACGCCGCCGTTAGATTGCGTGACATGCTCACTGCGCATGCGTTTCTAAGCACTTCCCAGCTTCGCGCCAAAGTCGACGACGTTGGTGAGAGCGATTTGCCGGCGTCTTGGAAACAGGAGGCCGTGAGGTTAGTTTTCAAAGTTTTCCCTCGATACTTCGGGTATTTTTGCCAGATAATTTAAGTATCACATTAGGGGCATGTCCTTGATGTTTGATTTTAATTTTATTTGCCTGTTTTCGTTCAAGAAACGACCTTTTACAGTGCCATGGCGAACGCTATGAGTTCAGCCAACACTGAAAGCGGTCAAAGCACGACACGGTGTGAATGAAAAGCAAATTGCTGTATGAAAAATCTTTCATTTTAATCACGCTTCACTGAAATATAAGACATTTTTTGGTGTACAATGAATTTGAAAGGACTAAAAGGTTTTAGCATTCGTGTCGACAGTTAGAAACAAGGACTAGATAGCTCAACTAGAGAGCTAGGCGATTTTTTCCTCTGTTGTTTTGAGTGGTCTTATAGCCAGCCTAATCTTTTAGAACCCAAATTTTTCTCGACGTACAGCTGCGCTTTCTTTTCTGCCATGCTAGCACATTTTGTTGGTCTGTCTTGAGTATTTTTTTCTCGAGCTCCTGAGACAAAAAAAATTTGCCGGTCGCGCATAAACGTCGTCGTCTTTACTGCGAATCGTAAATTCAAATTTCTACAGGACGACGACTCGAGACTATAAGGTGACCCAACGGCGCCGTCGTCCGAAAGTCGTCGATTCGTAAGCTCCCTAATGTCTACCAGACGACGCCACCTGGATGTCTACTGTAAGTTCCTGGCACGTGGTAAAAATTGACCAATCAGATTCGCACGACCTAATGATTTAGACCTACAGGCGCTTGGGTGTGTTAATCTGACGAGTAACAACGGTGGATAAGAACTACTTACACTACTCTGTCTCCGAAGGAAAAATGGAGTAATAGCGAGGTGAGTGAATTCTATCTCTTACTTTGTATGATTTCTATCATTATATGAGTAAAACACTGGGTTAATACCACATTTTTGATATACACTCTTTTATATATATTTTTTTTCAGCCCAAGCTTCTACCGATTTTAGGCTGAAAATGTTCTTGTGCATATTCTTCGATTATAGTGTATGACATTTTCGTTTTAGAATGTATTGAAGCATCAGTTACCAATGTTTGGTGTTTAGACGGTGTTGAAGTAATTTTACATGGAGCCAGACTGCATGCAATATATCACACATATACTACTTCGATTCTTGCGCAAGTGTTATTAGCTTCGAATTTACGGCTAGTGCTGTTTCTGTTGTTTTTTGGCTAGTCTTGCCATTTAGAGAAAGGAAGAATTTTATACGGTTTAGTTAAAAACCGATACTTGTACTGTCTTTACACATTTTCAACTCAAAATTATATTCTTTTCAAAATCTTAGCTTCGGGATTTTTCTAAAAATATTCTTAGAACTTCGCAAATTTCAACCTCGATAATCTTATAAAATATATTCTTATTCAGAAAAGAGTGATAAAAAAGAATGTATTTCTTAAAATGAGCGCGACTTGTTTTGTAGATGGAAGCTATCAAGGCTGCTGCTGAGAAACACGAATGCCCGAGGAAAAAATCTTCAGGTACTGGAAAACCTCTTAAAAATACTTCCAGCCCGACCAAACCAAACTAGTGAAATGAAGATGAGAATTAAGTTATGCTTTCCCAGACCTGATCACGTTAAGGCCACGTTCCCGAGGGGGGAAGGGGAGGTACTCCCGTAAATTCTGTAATTAACCATCAAGCAGAGAATTGGTTTATCGTTCAGCTGGGCATTTGCGCACTGGAATTTAAGCTGATACAATTTAGGTGCCCCGTCTAAGGAAAACACCGGGAACACAATGCAAACAGGGGCAAAAAAGATACCCTACTTAAAGATCGGAAACCTCAAAAACCATACCCTATCATGCGGCACATACATATACAGCCAATATGTGGGAGTACCCCCCTCACCGGGGAGGGGGGCAAGTTAACGTTAGGTAAATCTACATTTTAACATGGCATCAAGGCTTTTAGGACAAAAATACAAATTCCCAAAAGATACTTGGATACAAAGAAAACACCACCAAATATGAAAGTTTGTCCTGAAAGTCTAAGAGCCATGTTAGAATATTAACAGACCTTTAATATATCAAACGTGGCCTATTGAGTGAATTGAAACTATAGTGTTTACAACCGGTGTGAGTTTGATATTCACTGATAAACTTATCAAATCTGATCTTTTGGGAACGTTTTTGTTTGAAATCTCTTCCTTTCGGTTCAGTTTTGGTTTTTCAAAAGATGCCATAGCAAACAGATTCTCTTTCTAGAAGATCATTTTGTTCACACTCCTAACTCTGTATCTCTACATATTATTATACATGATATATGTCACTTGTTTTAATTTCTTCTGCATTCGACAATGATGACACTGCAAAGGTCGTTGCAACGTGATGTAGCGTTTTTATCGTTAATTTTTATTAAAAATGTTCTTCTAAATCGATCCTTACTAGAAGATTTATCGCACAGCAGCTCGGCAAAGAAGATACCTCCTCAAGCAGCTAAGCTTTCGCCTTTACAGATAATTTCCTGATAGCTGTTTTGTAACTGAAAAGTTCATTTCGCGCTGGTGCGAGTGAATGGGTCAAAAGTTACGTTTTTCACGACGAAGCCATTTGGCTTATAGCGAGTTAGGTTTAGTTTAGTCTGTGAACAGGCTCTTTGATCGAGGATCGGACGAAGAGAAATCGGGAAGAACGAGGATAGAACAGAGAGGAGGGGGGAGACACAGGAAGAGAGAGAGGAGAGAGGGGAGGGGAGACCAACCCCCACCCCACTATCCCCTCGGCTACATCGCTCTCAGCCAGTTCCTTTTCCAGGCTAGGTTAAGTTGTTATGAAGGTAATTTCGATTTAGTTCTATATAGCTGTGTATGAGAACTGACAGGTCTATTTGGATTTAATCCATTTTCAACGCATTGTTCATTTGCAGTTCCGCTGTCCTGTGCACTTAAAATTCTGGGATGGACGTGTTTTCCTATGGTGACTACGACTGGTAGCTGGACCAGCCTAACAGCGACATGTTTGCCAGCATCACCATAGCTGGACACGCTGAGACTTAAGATTTACCCGTGATTCGATGTGATGTAGACGATGTCATAGTCAATAAAATTAAATTGTTAAAACGTAAATCCGAATGCTGAACTTCGGCTTAGAATTCTAACTCAGTTAAGGTCGTGACAATGTTGTCAATACTCAAACGTTTAAACACTCTTTGTTTATTACAACTGAAACAAAGAAATCCAGTTTTAAACTCTGGAAGAGTCTGCTTCATCTCGTCCCAGAAGGTATCGCGCGACGTGCTCGGAGACGTTAAGACCAAGACTGTGTTCTAACCAGAGCCAGGCTCCTCCCGGATTACATTCCAGGAATATGATGTCATCTCCCCGCTCTAAGAAGTCGTAAGCGCCAAAAACCAAACCTGCTTTCTCGTGGAACTCTAGCAAACGCTCTTTAAATGACTCAGTTACCTGTTTAGGAAAAAATCGTATTCGAAAAGTTCCTGATGAAGAAGCACCAGAAAGTTACTATGAAATAGCTAAGTTATAGAAACAGACATCGTTTTTTCTGTACCAAACAAACACCGCTTCTCTAAGATAGGATTAATTAACCCCTCAATCACTTGTTTGTTAATAAGGTTTAGGTAGAATTGAATGGCAAGATATATGGCTTTCAAAACTAATGAACAAGAACCCTTCCTTGACACTGGGCTTCATTTATTAAAACACTGCACGAGTCAATTTATAAGGGCCAAGTTTGAAATACGCCGGGAGAAAATACCCCAAAATCGATTAAAAATTGCACCTGTGCTACACTGTAAAGTTCATCCTTGTCCTGGCATCGTCTCCAATCCAAGCGATCTTTTTTCTCATCAAGCATCTGCGAAGCAATGCGGGCGACAAACACCGCTCGACCAACCACGGTGATTCGTAAATCAGACTTTCTTTCCACCAGCTCCTGATAAATGGCTGGACACCGAGTGACGCTTGCTCGGGATACGGATGGAAATTCTTTTGTTATCTCTGTGGTGTAGAGCAGCTTGTTGGGCGGTACGAAAAGAGGCGTCAGGCTTTTGAATATCACTCGTCCGTGAGCCACTTGCTCGAAAAGCTTTCCAACGGCTATTGGGTTGTTCGTGATGGTGGTCTGTGGCACAGTCAGACCAACTTGCTGCGCGAGTCTCAGCTGATGTGGCTTGCAGTTCAAGAGCTCCGAGGTCGCCAGCGGGTTCAGCCATCTGGCGTCAGGAAGAAATGACGCAAGTGAACGAATCACTGACTTCCACTCCTTCAAGGCGAAGTCTTTGGCGATTAGACCTTGGAGATCTTCATCCGCCGAAAGTACGGCCGGCTTCCAGCGATACCAGACCGATCTGATCGAATCAGCGGCGATTCGTTCGCCATCAACAACCACAGTGCAGCTAGAACATAACTCATCAGAACGGTGATTTCCAGTAGTGATTTCTATGAAATGGCTTCCACATAAAGGGTTGAACAACACAACTCTTGCCTTGCTGTCCATTGCTTTCACATGTTTATCGACCTCTTGTATGTGCGGATCTTCCGCACTGCCAATGCATAGAATCGTGTTAGCCATCGCAGATGTAAGGTACACGCCGCCAACAAGTCAAGTAAAAAGCTGTGAAATCAGTGTCACGCTAACTAATAGTGAAACTGAATGTTTTGCGTGTAGAATTTCTTGGAAACTGACCTGAGTGACATGTACCGACTGAAACGAGTCAGGGGTTTCGCTTCCGCACACAACTGATCCGAGGAAATTAAAACGTTTACCTAATTTGAAAGGAAAATTTCTCACTTTATGTAAATAGAAAATAATAGTATCTTTCATTATCTGAAGTGAACAATATCGACCTGATTATTAATTAGTTGGTTTCTTGAAGATGAAACTCAGATAAAGAAATAACGTCATTTAAACAAAGGAGTTAATTTTCAAAGATGAAAATATCCTTGTAACAAATGCAAATATACACATATACTTTCGTATCTCGGGATACTGATTGCACTGTCACAGGGGAAATGTCTTGAATTTCTGAGAATTGTTCATAAAAACAAAACATTTAAACAGGTTCTTTCCGGTTTAGGAAAAAAAAGGAAGCAACATATTTCTCGGAAAATGAAATCCTACGCCACGATGAATCGAGGTCCTACAGTCGTTGTGATTCACATGACAAACGTGTGAATGAAAACGTGCTTTCTTTGAAAAGTCGGTATTGATATCATCTCGGAAATAAAAGCCCTAAGGGTTATAAATATTGACATTTCATGGAAAAAAGAGCCAGAACGATTTAGAACCAATGCACACCTATTGATAAGTTCATCGTTTGGTTTTTGCGCTAGTCGAGGTAAGAAGTTGTTATACATTGTAAAAGAACATTTAATGTGAGAAAGCGTCTGAGCAGTTAGCCGTGGCAGCTTAACAGTCTATAAAATAGGAATCTCACAGAGAATTTTTGCATGAACTGCAAAGTGGAAGGGGTAAACCCAAGGAAAGCCCCGGGGAAAAACCCTTCAAAATCTGTCAGTTAGTTACAGCGAAACCCCGTTAAGGGTCATCAACGTTGGCGTATTAATAAGGCAGAGCCAAGGTCCATGCCGTCCCACTTTCTTATGCTGCGCATGACAATACTGGCCTTTAAAAGATTTCTCGCTCACGTTTTCTTTTGCAGAACATTTTCACTTGAAGCATGAGCAGCCCTGAAGAAAGCAGTAGTGATCGAGTCATTAAAGTCCTGTGCGAAAAATTGAACCTGATAGCTTTTGTAGAGGGACAGGAAGGGTATGAAAAATCCATGAGAAGACTGTTCAATGAAAGTCCTTCTAACAAACCTAAGGCATTCATCAACCCCAGGACTTCAGATGAAGTATGTCACGTGCTGCAGTACGCCTCAGCTAATCATCTTCAAGTATCAGTCCTTGGTGGAGGACACGACCCTAAAGGTAATCTGCGCAGTGGCGTTCGCATTTTCCCGCCGAGCACAACGTGTGCGGGGAACTCTAACCAATCAGGTTGACGCTGTATTCTTTTAGCCAATCGAGTGCCAACGCGATTTAGCCTATAGGATGTTTCCCGCGGTTTCTGGCCGTTTCCAATCTCGTGACCAAATCTCTTGTGAGCAAAGCCGAGATAAGCTAGTCTGTTTTGTCTACTAGGAACTTCCATCGGTTTTCTCTACCATTTGCCATAAATCAGACATTCTCCGTGTCCTAAACGATAAGTTAAATTGATAGCTGTACATATTGAAGTCAGTCTACAACCCACACAGGTGGGTCAGAAAAAAACTATGTGACTTAATAACGCAGACTTCTCTAATGTTCAGGTCTGGCTATAATTCGCGACGGTCTTGTCCTTGATATGTCGGCAATGAAAAACATAGACGTAGACAGTGAGGCTGCAACAGCCTGGGTCGAGGCTGGCGTGACCGTGAAGGACCTTGATGACGTCACCTGTCCCCGGGGACTCGCTGCAGTGAACGGTTCCTGCACAGATGTGGGTGTCATCGGTTTCATGTTGGGCGGGGGGTTCGGGTTTCTTAGCAGAACACAAGGGCTGGCAGTCGACAACTGTCTTCAAATGGAAGTTGTCGCACCAGCGGGTCAGCGGATTGTGGCATCACCGCATGAGCACATGGAGCTTTTCTGGGCACTGAGAGGAGCTGGGCAGGTGGGATACGGCGTGGTTACAAAGGTACAAGTCAAATTGCACAAGTTACAAGAGGAATATGTTGTAGGTGAACGATTTTTGTTGTTTAGTAAAGTCTTTTGTTCACTTTGAGTGCGGTGTCTCCCAGCGCTTGTGCAAAAAATCGAGATATAGAGCAGGACAAGATAAGATTTGCAATAAGAATCTATCAGCAAAAAAAAAAGAATGATAATTTTTCCTACCCAGCAAACGAGAGAGATCTATATTCAATTTCCTAGTTGAAACGTTGATGCTAATGCCGTTCCCAGGCTATCCTCTCTTTCTTCGCAAGGAAAAGACCGTTAACTAAAGCAGGAGCACATGCCTGCGTTCTCATCTTGTCTTAAAACTGCACAAAACACTCGCTTGCAGCTTTCGTGCGACAAGAAAGGAGACTGCCTAATCTTAGGTTAGCTTGGAGCGAGTGCTCATGAAGTGTTCTTGGAGCTTGGAGGACAAACACCATGATGCATAAAGTTGAATGATAGTGAATTACAGGTTTAAATGCTGTTTTGTGTTCCAATTAACAGGTCGCTTTTGCTATCTTCCGATGCCCGCAGAAAAGCTTAGGGAATTCTTGCATTTCATGAACGAGTTGTGCAGAGAAGCCGAAGATGAAATAACCTTCAATATTTACCTCGTTACGCAATTCCCCGGGGTTACAGTCGACTACTTCTATGATGGACCCCCTTGTGACGCCGAGAGAACCCTCCTTCCTTTTCTTCGTCGTCTTACAGAGACGTTTGGTCCCCCAATGGAGAATTCCTCAACTAGTGACGGCTCTTGGCAAGAACAGACCACCTCTTACCAGAAATATCAGCAGAGATTTGGCGCTGAATCTGAAAAGACGCGCAAGATGTGGAAGTCTGCTTTTCTTGGAATATTAACTCCCGAGGTAACACATTCTACCTGTCCTGAGGACATGTATATGTTGTTAGACACTTGGGAGATAAGGCGTTTCCTTAAATTCTTTAGAACAAGATGTAGAAAAAGCAACGGAGACTTAAGGTTCAAGTATCCTGTGAACTGACCAGCGTCCTGTTGGGCTTATACAAGACTACATGCCGGCTCCGTTAATATGACGTACGTACCACATCCTTGGCCTTCCTTCCAAGGACTTACAGGCGCTACGTCACGTCAAAGTTTGCGCATCTCAAAAGGTTTAGCCTAAATTTTTCAAGTTCGTCGTTTGCAATCCGTGTTAATCTTCTCCATCCTTGTTTCTTTATGGTTTGTTATTAACTCTTTGGTGATTTTCTATCCTAGTAAACTACTGCGTTTTCAGATTTCCTTGAGTTTAAAGATAGTTTTGTACGAGGACGAAATAACGCGAAATGCAGTGACTGAGCTCCTTTGAACTGCAGACCAGAATGAGTTTTGTCCTTGTTTTCGCTATGCGTAATGTCAAATCCAACCAAAATCTGATAGAACTTTTAATACACTTTAGGTAAACACTATATGTCTCTCTTGGCTATTCCAGGTCATTCAAATCATAATGAACCAGCTAGAATCGGCCCCAGTTGGTTCTACTCCTCACACTATTAGTCTAGAGCAACTGGGAGGAGCAATCAACCGAAAGTCATGTGATTCCTGCGCTTACGTACACAGAGACGCTCTTTTTCTGTACAGTGTGCAGGCCATGTGGAAACCCCAAGACGAGACTAATGGTAATGCGCATGCATGCAGACAGTGGGCAGAAAGAGCTGGTCAGTCACTGCTGGCTCACTCACTCGGCTCATACCAGAATTATGCCGACTGCGGAGAAGCAACCAGTCAGGAACGCCTGGAAAATTACTTCGGCAAGAGCAATTTGCAACGGCTGAAAGACCTCAAAAAGGAGTATGATCCACATGGGGTATTAAACAAAAAACATTTTGAATTCTAAAAATGTAACGTATTCTACGAAAGGTCCGAAAGAAAAGATTATAAATTCAGTTATGGTAAAACAATTAAAGAGCCTTAAACACACTTCTTGTAATTCTTAATAATTGTTTGTCAGAGTGTTTCCCGGGTACCGAGCTTTATCACAGTAAAACCGGTATACATTAAAGTGTTATACAATGAAGTTGCAACACTGCTAACTGGTCATTGGTATCCAGTATATAGCACTGAAATTAGGTTTGTTATAAATAAATTGTTCGGAACCAACCAAGTTCATGAAACCTGGGTTGCAATGTACTGACCTCTAAAACTTCGTCTTAACCAACAAGACCAAATGTGGAGTCTTCTCAAACTAACAAGTAGCGAAACATAAACCCGCTGAAGGCGCCAGAATTTGTGAGATTTGTTCGTGCTTTTAGCTTCGCGTTTGGTGTTAGTTTCGCGTAATTAATTGTGTCCTTTTGTATATGTTATGTTCATTTGCATACTCCATAAGTTCGGTTCGCGTGTAATTTATTTTAGTTAGTAGCGTCATTGGGTTCTGTGAGCGTCTTTGGATTTGTTACAGCTTTCCGGTTCGTCTTTGGTTCGTCACATTCGTCTTGTAAGTTTCTTCGTTTATTTCGCTCTGCCGCTTTTCTGCGTTCTTCATGTTCGGTCGTTGTTAGTTATTTTATGTTCATTCCTGTGTTTGTAATTTTGCTATTTTCAGTTACCGTGTTTCGATCTACAATCGGATGGAATAAATTTCTATGTGGAGGGAAGATCTGGAACGAGTTAAAAGCGTGTGCGACATTACCCGCCATGATTCTAAGATGTCTGATACAAGTTCTTACGCGCTGATCGGTAAATGATTTTCAATTGGCTTTTTGTCCTGATTGGTGCACTGTACTATTTGGATTACTCGACGTTTTCCCGCGCTTACCACTGGTTACAGGATAATTCTGATTGGTTCGCAGCTTTTGACGCTGACTTGATTGGTTCGCAGGTTTTAGCAATATTGAACTTACGCGATTTCCCGCCCTTACCGCTTGCTGCAAGCATCTATTTCGAGACTAGATTGGTTTACTGCACAATTTGGCTAACGGAAGTTTTAGCGATAAACGAATTCCAAAGAACTCAAACTTCCGGAACCCAACGATGGAAAATGGACGCAATCGGAGTACCTCACGTTTTATTTTCGGCAGAGTTCGGACAGTCGGACAAACAGCACAGGAAAAGCAACCTTTGATTCATGAGCAATCCTTTATGACAATAAATAGCGAGTAGTAAATAAAAACAAACGCTTCATCGCATACATTTTGATGCAACTTCTTATCACAATTCACTCGAACACCCAGTCACACTAATATCAGTCATGTAGTAGACATAACAAGAAACAGTTTGATGTCTGGATTTCGGCCCGCGGGGGGATGGGGGTGAGGAACTCCCAGTTTAAAAGGATGGGGGTGCTCATCGTATCTTTCAGGGGTTAAAAACACGCTTCGGGTACCTCTTACGATATTATGCCGTAAGAGGCCCACAGCGGAAGCTGTTGCAGCACCATTTGGGGTATTGACCCGAAAAAAATATGACAGGAGAGAACGTGTTGTTTTAAAATTGGTATCTTTATAGGAATTCTCTTAGGGGTGAAAACCATTTTAAGTCACGCCCACAAAACAGGATCTTGATACCTCTCGTTTTTTTTTTGTTCTTGCTTTCAAAATTTCCAGCCAGCACCCCCGTCCTTGTCATAAGGGAGCCCCCCCCCCCCTCCCCAGGACTACGGCACCTAATAAGGAACACTGACTACAGCCAGAATATACGCCGCTATATGTATGTCATGTAACACACAAGACTGCAGGACTGTTTCACTTTTTCCAAGATGATAATTCTACACAACGTTAATAATCTCATCTACAGAGGTTCATTGTGCAGACAAGTATTTGTGGGTACATTTTCCTGACACACTTCATCATTTCCGGTTTCCAAGCATAGCGACACTTTTTCTTCAATAAATAGATTATGATGATGTGACAAGTTTGTAAAGTATTTGACTCAGTTTTATCTTCTGTTTAAAGGTTGCATGTGAGGTTCACGAACCGGCGCTCGCCATGTTCGTATTTTTGTACTCGTCGAGATTCAAGTTGGGGCGCGTACAAAAGGAAGATTCAATGAAGTTTCACATTGATATCAGATGCCCAGCGTCCAACATAATGAAGTAACGGTACTTTTTTCTTGAAAAGGTTCAAGAATTCTCCGCAGATCTTAACCTTGCAGTTGTGACCGATAACCACAAGTTCCTGGGCCCACATGGTATTCAGCGCAGACGACATAACAGTCCCTACATCAAACAATACAAGCCCTTTACACTCGTTTCACCTGGGTTACAAGTTGATACAACTAATGGTGGACTTTGCCTTGTCCGGTTCCAGTCCAGAGTTCCTTCAGTTCCACATCACACCCAAGATCTCTCAGGGCCGCCTTGGCTAAATCTTCACAATCATTCATCTTTCCATGCGCTTTCCTGATCAAGCTCTCAGCTCCTGCTTCCAATATGATTTCACAGTGTTCAGGGTTACGGGCGACTAGATTGCGCAGGGCCAGACAGGCTTGTTTCTAGAGAGATTGAGTAAAAAATGCAAAACATGCCTTAATCATAGCCATCCAATAATTAAGAAAGTCAAAACAAGTTGTTGCAAAACTCTCACAGTGTCTCGGTTAATTCTGAAAAGCACAACCACTAATTTAATCATTTATAACTCCGGAATCCATATATGTCTTATTTCAGGTAATGTATGAACCACTTTTCTCTGACTCATTTTAAATATAATTCACCCATAAAATCTTAAAAGTTGTTGTCACTGACTTAAAAATCTTAAAATAGACGTTTCGGCTAAAATACTATAACCTTCTTCAGTGATGAAATGAATGTTAACGGCGTCTAAATGTAAATGAGATGTTTATAAGAATGTGAGGAACTCGCTAGGGATTAATTTAGCATTTTGTAAATGTCTGGAATATGCGCGTGGTCATTAATTGAGTTCGGTTCGCGAATGGAATGCCACGCTTCCAAGAACAATCTACGCGACCACAAGGGACAGCGGTCTATGACCTCGACATTATTAAAATCAAATTCGTGGTTGTTTTTCATACAGTGTTGCGCCAAAAGAGAATTTTTGTCACATGTGAGGACGGCTCTTTTATGTTCTTTTGTTCTGGATCTCAGTGCTCTGAATGTTTGACCGATGTAAAGTTTTTCACAGTTTTTACAATTGATTTTATACACGACACCAGTTGACAGGTCTTGATCGAATTTGTCCTTCGGTTTCTTCAGGATCGAACCAACCGTCTTGACGGGTTTATGAGCAACATTTACGTCGAATTGTCCCAAAGTTCTCGCAATTTTTTCAGAGATTCCTTGAAAATATGGCAAAGTAACAAAGCCTCTGTGGCTTTGTGGCTGATTTAATGCTTTAGGTGGTTTGGTTCTTTGGCAGCTTTTTCAAAATTGGTCCGTGTAACCATTGGTTTTGAGTGCATCCACCACGTGTTGTACTTCGGACTTTTTGTCTTCGTCAGTCGACGGAATATTCTTTGCTCTGTCAAGAAGGGTTCTGGCCACTAAGCGTTTGTGTACCAAAGAGTGGTGAGAGTTGAAATGGAGATACTTGTCGGTATGGGTTGCTTTTCTGTAAACACTGGTTTTAATTGATCCATCAGTACTTCTAGTTGTCTTCGTGTCGAGGAATGCGATGGATCTATCACTCTCTTCTTCGACTGTGAATTTGATGTGCTGGTTGATCGAGTTAAGATGGGAGTGAAATTCAGTGAGATGCTCACGGGCGAGACAAACATCGCTATCGTCGGCATATCTGAACCACCACTTAGCGTGGGGGGGGGGGGGGGTGCAAAGTCTGCATTTCAACTCTCACCACCCTTTGGTAAACAAACGCTCAGTGGCCAGAACCCTTCTTGACAGAGCAAAGAATATTCCGTCGACTGACGAAGACAAAAAGTCCGAAGTACAACACGTGGTGGATGCACTCAAAACCAATGGTTACACGGATCAATTCTTAAAAAGCTGCCAAAGAACCAAACCACCTAAAGCATTAAATCAACCCCAAAATAATCAGCCACAAAGCCACAGAGGCTTTGTTACTTTGCCATATTTTCAAGGAATCTCTGAAAAAATTGCAAGAACTTTGGGACAATTCAACGTAAATGTTGCTCATAAACCCGTCAAGACGGTTGGTTCGATCCTGAAGAAACCGAAGGACAAATTCGATCAAGACCTGTCAACTGATGTCGTGTATAAAATCAATTGTAAAAACTGTGAAAAACTTTACATCGGTCAAACATCCAGAGCACTGAGATCCAGAACAAAAGAACATAAAAGAGCCGTTCTCACATGTGACAAGAACTCTCTTTTGGCGCAACACTGTATGAAAAACAACCACGAATTTGATTTTAATAATGTCGAGGTCATAGACCGCTGTCCCTTGTGGTCGCGTAGATTGTTCTTGGAAGCGTGGCATTCCATTCGCGAACCGAACTCAATTAATGACCACGCGCATATTCCAGACATTTACAAAATGCTAAATTAATCCCTAGCGAGTTCCTCACATTTTTATAAACATCTCATCTACATTTAGACGCCTTTAACATTCATTTCATCACTGAAGAAGGTTATAGTATTTTAGCCGAAACGTCTATTTTAAGAGTTTTAAGTCAGTGACAACAACTTTTAAGATTTTATTACTATGCCTGACTACAACTACAGTATAATTCACCCAGTTTATATAGAAAAAATCATGACCGTGACAGTGTTTGGATATTTGATCTTAATTAGAATATATTTTACATGTACTTCTCCATTTTCTTCTTAGTTCGAGTTTCGATTTAAAATGCATATCAAACATGAAAGACTGTGTTTGATCACATTTCTAAACACCTCAAAAATTCACCAAAAGTACTCTGCTACAGGTTGTAAATGTGGTCAAACATGGTCTTTCATGTTTGACATATTACACAAAGCATTTTGATGATTTACTTATAATTCACTGGAAGAAAAAATTTTCACAGGCCACTAGAAAAGATAAAATGTTTTCTTTACATGCATCTTATATCTCACTACCTGAACCCCAGCTGACTGGGCATGAATTTGCATAGCTTTAACAATGGCCTCTACTCCCCCAGCACCAACAATTGCCGTGCAGTTTGCCGGGTTCCTTAACGCAATGGATCCCAGGGCTGCACAGCCTTGCTCTGCCACCATTGGCTGTTTGGCATGGGTTGTCATGGCAAGGACAATAAGCCCCAGGCCCCCAGCATCAACAATAGAAGTCTTGACATCATCATTTCCAGCTATAGCTCTCAGGAGAGTGCACACCTGCTTGGCAATGTTCTGAAAGTTTTAGAAATACAGGTTTTCTTTAATAGTCAAGCCAGCAGTATTTTCATTTAAATAGAGAGTTTCACATGATGTCACAACAGCCACAACAATAAAATGATAGCCATGCTGGTTTCCACAACCAATCTGTGGTAAGTGAACTCTTTTCTTATGTAAACACCTTCTTTTGTTCCAATATGTTTACACGTCTACTGGCCACGTGAGTGAAAACGCTCTACAAGAATGCTCAAAGAGTTTTAACTGATCAATCTGTGTTCTGGAGGAATTTGCCCTGCTAAAATTTCAAACAGAAGGCATCATTTGTCTGGTACTGCATACATCCTTTAAGTTCATCCACAAACTGGATGGGAAAGAAGGATGTTTCACGGAATTTTGTTCAAAGGCCTGGATTGTAGGTGGAAAATTGCACTTTCGCTGGATAGCTCAGTAAAACTTAAGATACAACTTCTGCTATTTTACATTTTTTGGGGCAATTACTGAAATAAATTTGCAACTGCAAATGATTACAAATACATGTATGTGTACAACTCTAAACCTGACCTGTTATCCTGCAGGGGTGCAAACACAATTTGAGAAGCTTCTACTAAAAGCATACCTACATGTAATTTAAGATCACAGTGCACAAACCATACCCTAATTTAAAACCAAAACGTCTTGAAAACCATACCCTTTGGCTCTGCACATACCTATATAACCCATAAAAGGGAGTACACCACCACCCGGGGCCTGTTGGTGGCCTACTGGTAATGGTTAGTTTAAGAGCACTGGTCCTCCAAATTTTAGCCTACAAGCAGGCTCACATTGGTACACAAGCACGCGGCGTAGCCGAGAGCGCGAAATCCAGCAGCAAAGCAGCAAGACAAGAAAGTGAGCCTGCTCTGATCTCTGCAAATCTTTTATTTCCACCCCGGAAACCGCAGAAAAGAATAAGTCAATTAATTTTCACCGGAAATATGAACTTTGGCAGCTCAGATTTCTCGGGAAAATTGAAAATCTTTTTCATAACAACATGAAGGCGCGACATCCGTTGTTGATAAAGTTCTGCCGAAGAAAAACTGTCAAAGTTTTTGTCAACTAAGGACACACACTTGATTCCAAGTGATCTTGCTTGGGCAATCTGGTCTTTGACAATGCCGCTAAACAGGCAAACGCCTTTGTGTCGTTTCATTGCCTGCTTGCAATCACATGCATTTGTAATAACATACTTTCAAGTGCTTTTTCCTGCTCCCTCTTTAGTTTGAAATTAGAATTAGAATTTAACCAGAAATAGACTGGAACTTTGTTAAAACATCAGTAAAATGTGCACTCAACTCTTCCTCTGACTACAAATGTGGACGACTTGTTTTTTATTGTGCGGTAAATTAACGACTACATGGGGTTTAATCACTTTTCATCAAACATAATAGATTGACAGTTTTCTCGCCTTTCCTGCTTTTCAACCAATGGTATTTCACTTCGCTCAGACGAAGCAGAAATGAAAAAATTACAGAGATCAGGGCAGGCCCACTTTCTTGGTGCCTCTTCACCAGACTCCTTCCTGCCAGATTCGCTTTGCTCTTCGCCACTCATGCACGTGATTCAAAGGTCAGCCTGCTCGCAGGCTATCCAAATTTATGCATAAGTTGGGATCACTGAATAATTCGTGTCCTTAGGCCAGACCCAGAGGTATAAATGGGTAAGAAAGAACTGTTAGCACGAAATGATAAAATGTTGGAGTAACCTGTGAGGGACTAGTGTCCCAGCTTTCATACATACTTGACAGCCTCAGACTATGGTAAAAAAAGTAAAGTCTGCATACAAGCCAAGTGGCCCCTCAGGCCGGAGCTTATCCAGGTTTCCATAGCATGAAGCAGCTGGGAATATTTCTACTAACCCCTGGACAAGGTGCTAGTCCATCGCCGGGTTACCCCCAGCATTGAATTTGCCGGTACCCATTTATATACCTGGGTGGAGAGAGGAACTGTGAGAGCTAAATGTCTTGCCTAAGAACACAACAGTGTCCCTGGCCAGGGCTCAAACCCAGACCGCTTGATCTGGGAACAATCACACTAACTGTGAGGCCAACGCACCTCCACCCAGACTACGGAGACCAAGACAAATGCCAATAGTACTCTGGGATAGTTTCACTCGATTGTCAACTTACCTGATTGGTAGTGTGGTCCTGCAATAGTTTCAGCACCATTTTCAATCCACCAAGATCAACTATATCCTTGCAATACTCATTTCTTACTGCTAAACGGCTCAAGGTTACACACAGCTCACTGGCCATTTCAACATCTTGGCAGGTTCCCATGATGTCCAGAATCACAGCAAATGCATTCCCTGCTACAATCAGCTTGGCATGTTCATGTGCCTTGCCAAAAGCGACACTCATGTCGTCATCAAATGTAAAAACACGCAAAGTCATGCACATTTCTTTAACAATCGATGCTGACCATCTGAAATCCCTTAAAGTAGTAACTAAGAAAGGTAACACATCATTGGCAACAAAAGTCTGACGATTGGACTCACTCTTGATACAAGCGAGTCTTATGGATCTGACAAGTCTCTCAACTAAAATTTCTTCTTTAAGTTCTTTTAAACAGCTTGCCAGAAATTCAATCAGTTTAGCATCAGCAAGATCTCCCTGGCCATGTAAAAATGAGCACAGTGCATCAAGACTGGTAGAAAGATTGTTTTTGTTCTTCATTAAGTAACAATGGTTGCAGCTGGAGAATAGTAAGTTCAAGGCATCTTTGCTTGCAGCAAATTTTCTGTTACTTTCACTTTTGTCACACTCCAGAGAAAGATCCTTCAATCCCTCCAGCAGAGATTTTGTTTCATCATCTTTTAATGATATCCTTATCTTGTCCAAGGCATCTAAATTTAGGACCACAAAAAGTAGCTTAACTATTTGATGTTGAATATACAGAGATCATTTTTAATAACAAAAACTTATCAACCTTTTAACAACACACAGCAACATCCTCTTTGTTACCCCTTATCCTTGAAAATACCTCCTTGATTACATAAATGCCACTTTTACTGTTTCAGTTTGTCATAAAGATGTTTGCCATAGGATGAGGAAAAGGGGACTCCATATGGAGACATGATTTGCTTGGCTAGATTGTTGGACTAAGGTTTTCACATGTCGGTTGATCTCTACCCAACCAGTGCTGGAAGTTACAATTAACTTTTATTACATGGCAGGACCCGTGTTTTGTCAAATTTCCATTTTGGCTGGACATATTACCAATTCAGTCTGACATTAATAATTAAAAAATTTGTGCATACAAATAATCTTATGACTCAATCTTTAGGCATACATAATGTAATAAGTATGCTTATCAAAAATAATGTAATAAGGAGATGTTCAGTTTTATATTTTATGCAATTCTGGAGAGGTTATTTTAATAAAAGCTATGGGTCTGTATGATTTGTGATTTTTAAAAGTTTAAAAGCAAACATGGTCTACAAACAAGATCTTCACAAACAAAAGACAAGTCATTTTGGTGCTCAGTCATGACGTCAAAACAAAATGTAATTTTGTAAATTTGGTCAGAAAATGTCTGATGACCAACTGTTATTTCCAGCACTGATCACAAGACCATCCAAAGGCTTAAAATTTGGGGAGCCTCCAACAGCTTAAATCTTGGGGAGAATTTTTAGTGGAGTAATCAATAACAAAACATATCAGAATTTTTGTTCTGTTTTATAAAATTCCCTTTCTAAAACCTGTTAAAGGCTGTCGGCACTATAATTCCACAGTTTTAGTTGGAGGGCAACCAGTGGATATTTTTGATAAGGGTCCATTTTTGCCCAACTAAGTAGATTTTGGAGGCCCAATTTTTGGACCTGAAAAGAGACAGATCCAGTTCCCCTGTTGTAATTGGAACCAGCTGCACAAATAAGGCTATGTTCCAACAGACCACTCCCAAATCAACCTGGTCTTTTGTGTATTCTTGTGCCTAAAAACAGATCTGGTCTGCTCTTATCTAAGGCCATAACCATTTGAAACCAGTCCAGTGTGTACATACAGTGTATCTTTGGGCAGTGATAAAATATCTGCCTTCACTGGTTTCCATGGCACTTACATGCAGGAAAGAGAACAGGAGTTTAAATGTAGCTGACATCCCTTACCTACACCCCTCTGAGTTGGCAAAAAAAAAATGTAAATTTATAGTGGTCATGCACTTAGCTGTACAAGCACTAAGCTTAGCTACAATTGAGGACAAAAGTCCTTGGGACACTTATTTAATTTAACGAATTGTATGTGTTTTACTACTGAAGTTTGAAAAAAAACGCTGCTTTTCTTTTAAAAATGCATTACTGTTCCCCCTCCCCACCCCACACAATATTGAAAGTCAGAAGAAATTGCAGGAAGTAGTTTTCAACATTGTATGGGGGTTGGGGGGCGAGGTTAGGCAGGTGAAATTGTATTTGCATCTGGCATGTGCGCAAAAGCGCCAAAAGTGCAAATTTGTCCCACGACTTTTGTCCTGGATTGTCTGAATTTCAGTTGAGAATCAAAATGCCACTTTTCAGTGGTTTTTTTACATTCTAAATGTGATTTTTCTCAACTCTGTGAATAAATCGTGATACAATGACTATTTCGTGGGTTTATTAACGTTTTTTTGTTTCCCTTTTCAATTTTTCCCCCATGCGAGGTGTAAATCGGAATTTATTCTAACTCAGACTCGCACGTGCAGTATTTGAAAGGATAAGCATGGTTAACGCTGAAGGCAGCAACAGGCATTATAGATCCTGGTGCATATGACAAGAATTTCTGTCGAACAGCGAGCGAAAGTCTTGCTTTTTTTTACGAAAACAGAAGGTTGTCGCCCCAGGAAATCACGCAGAAATTTCAAATCTTGAAGTCATCTGTGGCACGAATATGTGATACATGCAGTCAACAGGCATTGCAAACCATATCATTTCGTCCAAAGAGTGCCAAAACAAATATTAGAAAGTTGTTTCCAGCCATTGGAAGTCATTTCCCTTTATTTGTTTACGAAATAATATAGTGTGACATTTTTTGATGTTATGCACAATGAGCTGGTCACTTTTTATTTGCATAACTCAGCAGTACTCAGCAACAGTACTCACTTTAAAACTTCAAAATCTGGCTCCTTATATCCAAAAGCTCACAATTTAAGACATGTTGAAGTGAACTGTGTTTGGCAATCGATCTTTCTAGACCTTTCTCCCTGGGAAGAACTTAATTTTGAGCTCTGCAAACACGATACTCTCTTTTCATAGTTAAGAATTGTTTTAAAGTCAACTCTTCCACACTGAATCAAGTGAGTACTGTTACATTCATTGCCAACATGCTGTGATGTGACTTTTGTGAAGTAATTTCGAAAAAGTACCATTAAATCTTGTGTTGAAAAATATTTTTGCTGGTTTTCTTTGTTGATACTTTGAGGAAATTGAATTAACACTGTCTTTCCTCGCCGCTGAGTATTGTGTGATGTCCAGTGAATGCTGACGTCACTACCTGAAGAGTAATAGCGCCTCAGTGTCTTCGTACCTACTGAAACATGCTGTAATAACCGTTAAGGTGATCACTAAGATGGTCTTATATACCAAATTTGTCATTTAAATACTTGAAGTATCTGCACAACTGTACATTACAATGTAAACAATTTGTTACCTATCCAAGTCAAGTGACGCCGTTATCACTACCATCACATACAAAAGGTTCTATATTATTTGAGATCAACACCTTTCCCAGTGGGTCCAAAACCATTGAAAAATATGGAATAGCCATGTAAAAGCTCTTAGAAATGCCTTTCTAATCTCAGATCTCCACATTCACAGGTCCTAAATGCACGTAGGGCTAAAAAACTTCCTAATTGTGCATTTTTCCATTACAAGTCAAAATCAGACAATCGTGGACAAAAGTCCTTGGGACACTTACTTAAATTAATGAATTGTATGTGTTTTACTACTGAAGTTTGAAAAAAAACGCTGCTTTTCTTTAAAAGTGCGTTACCGTTCCCCCTCCCCACCCCATACAATGTGTGGTTCCAGAAAATATCCATACCCCTCCCACAGAGGGTCAAGGAAATTCCGAGGGGTAGGGGTGTCTGAAAGAAGTAAATTTCCAAAGGGGAGGGGGGCTACTCAAGGAGTTTTCTTTCCAGTGGGTCTGAAATGTGATTGAATGAACGCTACCGTACTTTCCCAATTGATTCAGGTAACCAAACCAACAGAAATGTTCCATCTGTTGAGAAATAAATGTTAGATTCTTTGTCATATATTTTCCATTTTTCTTCCGACGTCGTACGTCTATGACAGACAACAATCCTGAGTATCGTGTTTGTTGGACGTCAAGTTGAACAAAATGCCGACGAAGTGGTACAGCAATACATGAACAATGAAGTTGACGATATTTCATACTTTGAAGGTCGTGCTGTACTTAGCTTAAATGCAGCTCAGATGCTTTTTCCAACATTAATCATGCCATCAATTAAATAGATTCGTACTTTGTGTATTTCGTTTGATACTCGTACAAAATTATTCCCTGTTTCGGACTCGCTGTAACTAGGTTATCACATATTTTCATCGTTATCCGTGTAGTTAATAGTTTGAGCAAAGTCGATTCAAAGCCATTTGTCTTGAACTATATATGTAAACGTGGACAGCGAGGAGCGTTGTAATTGGAGTGGTAGCCGAGATTTCTTTCGGTCATCTATAGACCAACTGAACAATGCATGTTCCACATATGAAATGTACGACAATTCAAAAAACTAAGGCATAAAATGAATTTACTATCATTTACAAACTACAGAGACAAAGCGTATGACTTATTTGATGTATTCCTTTGGTGCAAGAAAAAATAAAGCGACATTTGGGAAACAGCCGTTTTGAAAAAAATGTTGCGTGACGACTTTACTGCCTTTACGACTTTACTTTACTAATTTGATACGATGTTTTGACCATGCATAAATTAAAACTTTGACTCGGTTATTTGAAAGAGCTTTATGTACGTTCCGAGATTCTTATATGAAAACTTCCTTTCATGAAGAAAAAGTCAGCTGCTAAGCCATTTGGGAGTGAAGTGCTTCTAAGTCAGTTGTTTATTACTTTAAACACCGGTTCAAACATTTTAACATGACATGAAGGAACGCACCACATCTGCAGTTTACCGTGAAAAAGTACGTCTTTGTCTATGATGTAACTATAAAAAGCTGCAGCTAAATTTTATGACAAATGAGTTAAGTCTTGTTTTTTATGGATATGGAATTTCCGAGGGGTAGGGGGGGCCCAAGTAGAAAAATCATGGAAATTTCAGGGGCTGGGGGGAGTACTGTGAAGCCCCCTGGAACGGAAAATCCTGGGGTGGGGGGTCAAACTGGAAAAAATCCTCTGTGGGGGAGTATGGATATTTTCTGTATGGGGGGGTGGAGGGCGAGGTTACACAGGTGAAGTTGTATTCGCGTCTGGCGTGTGCACAAACGCGCCAGAAGTGCAAATTTGTCCCGAGACTTTTGTCCTTGATTGTAGTTTACAGGCATGCCACTGAAACAAAGGAAAGGGTGTTTACCTTTACAACTGGGAGATGCCTTATTCTTATAAAATCGTTACAAAAATAGATTGTTGGTTGTCATAGAGGTCAATGCTGCATGAAGTGTAAACATATCCAGTTTCACCTTTCGCCTGCTTCATAAAATCGGATGGCATGGTGATTACCCTTGTTACAAAACAACCACATGTATCATTTTAATGGCCTCACCTTTCACAGGATTGCTGTGTTTTAGTTCTCCTGTGTCCGGATCTTTGACATATGACGTGATCAAGTTCGACATGTCAACGCCTTGAGTCTTGAACTGATCTATAGCGTCTTGGGCCGCCTCGTGTAAATCCATTTCAAATTCTTCCACATTTTCCCGGACAACCGCATCGAAGGTTTCTTGTGAAATCTGCTTGGCTTGTTCCATGGTGTGGTAAGGAACTTTTTCCAACGCAAACGAAGATTTTACAAGAGAGAAAAGAAATCAAACGCCTCAAAGTAAGTTTTGAGCCATTTTCTCCATTACCTTTTCACTTACGACCGCTGACCATACGTACTTCACGTGATTTCACGCGTTATTTCACGCAAGATCACGCGAAGACAAAAACGTGATAACAATCTTTATGGTTCCAGTCTCCGCGCATAAATAATTCATTTCGCAACATTTTTACCATCATTTGAATTGGAGGTTTCACTTTAGACATTCAAATTTCCCAACAGTTGGAAAGGAACTTGTCTTGGAACGCGTTTTTTTTTTCATTTTACCGTTTCCAGTAAGCCAACATCGTAAGCCAGTTAGCATGAAGAACATTGTACTTGCGTTTGTCTTTTGTATCTGTTTGTTACGTAGCGTGGTGGCGGGCAACAATTCGACGACAACCACAAATACACCATATTCTTTGACGAGTTTGAAAAGCTCATGGCCAACTGCCACTGCTGCTACAGTCACCACAAAGAGTAACGGAGCATGGACAACTGTCGCACCTTCCACGACACCTGCTACAGTCACCACAAAGAGTAACGGAACATGGACAACTGTCGCACCTACCACGACACCTGCTTTAACCTGTCCACAAAGAAGTACATCTTGCGGTGACTGTGTGGAAGATATCAACTGCTTCTGGTGTGGGGCAGACGATACGTGCAGAAAATACCCAGCAAGCAAGGTCGTTCCTCGTGATTGCAAGGATAATAAGTGGTACTGGAAGCAGTGTGTTGCTGCAGGTAACTTGTTGATACTAGAATTATATATTTCGTTTAGGTTATGATGTACGTAGGAGAAACAATACAAAGTGTATTTGACTCACTTTTGTCTTATGACACTTCGGTGATGACACGTAAGCTTACATATCATTGCGGTCGTATTGAGAAGTACAACTACTTCAAGTCAAAGTAAAGGGTGAGCTAACCATGACATGCTTGAAAAATGTTCACTCACACAGATTATACATGTACATGTATTTAGAGGCTGGTGCACTAACAACATGACCATGCATTATTATATAGCCAGAGAGGACAATGTCAACATAAGCTATATTGTTATGCCTATGTTCATGCTTATGTCTCAGTTGGTTTATGATCATTTTGCCCCATGGTCATTTCGCCCCCAGTCACTTCGCCCCATAATCGAAGTCACTTCGCTCCATGTAAGGAATTAGTGAAATTTGTTGTGAACTTTTCGTTTTGATATTGGAGTTGGACTGATTTTGAACTTAAGACTTATGTCAGTTCAGATTACTAACTACTGCAGCTTCCAGTCACGTTCGCTTAAATACGCTTGGTAACACTAAATATCATTTCGTTTGATTACCTTCCTCATCACAAATTCTTATATGTTGTAATCCCTCACAATACACTAAATATCACTTCATTCGATTACTTTCCTCAACACGAATTCTTATCCATTGTAATCCCTCAAACACCGTTAATGCATGGGAACTGAACTGTTTGTAATACTCTAGAGCCAATAAACCAGCCAAAATTCGACAACGCAACTCTATTTTAATTCAAGTGACTGACAACGTGTTTCATCCGACCGAACTACTGGAAAACTACTGGAGGAGCGGTTACGCAGCTCACAACATTCTACACTCCCCCACTAAGCTATGAAAACTAGTACAATAAATCAACGACAAAACTTAGCTTGCAGTTCTTAAGTGTCTCTCTCCTAATAACCTAAAAGGTCACTTAATGACAAAATCAGCCAAGTATCGAGGGGCGTGTCTGTTCCTAGTAGGGTAACGCTTCTCTGGAATGCTTTGGGTAGTTGATTGCACAGGAACAGCTGGCTCCCTTGGGGTTTCTTCCCACTGCAATTCTGGCTGTTCAGCTGCCGGCGATGCTGGAATTGGGTCTGCTTGACCCTCTTGATCAGCAATAGGTGTTTGGGGAATGCGGGATCACTGTATAAGGTGGCCTTGGTGACGTCTCAAGTGTCAGCCATCTTCTCTCAGCCAGTCCGTTAGACAATGGGTGGTAGGGTGCTGTTCTGATGTGACGGATCCCGTCCTGTTTGAGGAAATCTCCAAACTCTTTGCTCGCGAAGGTGCTGCCATTGTCTGTGACGACAATTTCCGGTAGGCCGTGTGTCGCGAAAGCGATTCTCAATTTCTCAATGGTAGCACTTGAAGTTGATGTATTCATTGGAAATGCCTCCATCCACTTGGAGTGGGCATCCATCACAATAAGAAACATTTTTCTAAGGAATGGACCCACATAGTCTAGGTGGAGTCAAACCCAGGGTTTATGAGGCCATTCCCAGGGATGTAGAGGGGCTTCTGGTGGTGACTTCCTGTTTTCCTGGCAGGGACTGCACTGATGCACCTTCTGCTCTAAGTCTGCATCCATTTTTGGCCACCACACATAACTTCTCGCCAACGCCTTCATACGGCAAATTCCAGGGTGTGTCTCGTGTAACTCTTCTACCACTCTTGCTCTTTCCTTAGGGGGGGACCACTACTCAATTGCCCCACAGCAAAGATCCATCTTGAACGCTTAATTCATCTTTCCTAGTGAAGTAGGGCTTCAATGCTTCATCTGAGTTGTGATTAGGCCAACCATGCTGAACGAACTTGATTACTTGTGACAGTATTGGATCACATCTGGTTCCAGTTCTGATCTCATTCACACTCACTGGTGTTGAATTGAGGAGTTCCATTGCAAACACAGTTTCTGCAGGCAAAGGTGTAGTTGAAGGACTAACCAGCAAGGGTAGTCGGCTGAGGGCATCAGCATTGGTATGTTCTGGTCCTGGTTTGTACTCAATGGAGTAGTTGTATGCAGCTAGAGTCAAGGCTCAACGCTGAATTCTAGCTGCTGCCATAGGCGGTGTGGCCTTCTCATTGAACAATGATTCCAATGGTTTGTGATCAGTCACTAGACTAAAATGTCTGCCGTAAATGTACTGGTGAAATTTCTTCACACCAAATACCAGGGAAAGTGCTTCTCTCTCAAGATTGGAATAATTTCTTTCTGCATTGGACAGTGTCCTGGAAGCATATGCGATTGGATGTTCTGAACCATCATCCATTCGATGCAAGAGAACAGCTCCCAAGCCATATTGTGATGCATCGCATGCCAAGGTTAACTTCTTCTGACTATCATAATGGACAAGGAGTCTAGAGGACTTCAGGAAATCCTTAGACTTCTGGAAAGCCTGCATCTGCTCTTTACCCCAATCCCAGCAGGTCCCTTTACATAGTAAATTATGCAATGGAGCCAACACGCTCGACAGGTTAGGCAGGAATTTCTGGTAGTAGTTAATCATGCCCAGGTGCGATTTGAGTTCCGACACATTCTTGGGCGCTGGTGCATTGGTGATCGCTTCGACTTTGTCATCCAATGGTTGAATACCTTCTTTGCTGACCTTGTGACCCAGGTAGGTTACTTGAGGTTTCATGAACACACACTTGTTTTTCCGAAGTCACCAGCCAGCACTTGGTAGTCGTTTCAAGACTTCTTCCAGGTTGTTTAAGTGATCTTCATCGCAGGCTCTGGACACTAGGATATCATCCACCCGGACAATTACATAAGGAATGTTCTGCAGTAGATTCTCCATGTTCCGCTGAAATATTCCTGGTGCTGACGATATCCCATAGGGTAGGCGGTTGTACTGGAACAACCCCTTGTGTGTGTTAATGGTGGTGTACTGTTTAGATTCATCATCCAGAAGAAGCTGCTGGTAGGTTTGGCTCATGTCCAACTTCGTGAATTTTCCACCTCCTCCTAGTGTCGCCAGGAGGTCTTTAACCTTCGGGATAGGATGACTGTCCAGTTTTGAAACTTGATTGACAGTTGTTTTGTAGTCTCCGCAGATGCGAATTGAGTCGTCTGGTTTCAGAATAGGTACAATGGGAGCAGCCCATTCCGATAACTGAACCGGTTCAATCGTTCCCTCATCTTGTAGCCTCTTGAGTTCAGCCTCAATCTTCCCTGTCATAGCATATGGCACTGGTCTCGCCTTCAAGAATTTTGGTTGTGCCTCTGATTCCACATGAATTTTTGCCTTTGGGCCCTTGAAGGTCCCAAGTCCTTCTCTAAACACTCCTGAGTACCGGTCAACCAATTTTTCAAGTGAAGACCCTTAGTTGTTTTTGACCACTTGCATTTTGAACAACTCCTTCCAGTTGAGTGTGAGAACTCTCAACCAGTCCCTTCCCAGTAAGTTAGGGCCAGATCCCTCCACCACGAGTGTTTGCAGTTCCACTTCTTGTTTCTCATACTTCACAATAACATTGAAAGTTCCTATGACCTTGACTAATTCACCTGTGTACGTTCGGAGCTTCACTTTAGCAGTTTCCAATTGCTTTCGGTTCCTCACCAGATTCCCTGCAATAATTCTCTTGTAGGTTTCTTCGTTGATGATCGTAGCAGTATAAATCAAGAAATAAATTTAAATCGAAGAAAATATCCCAAGAAACAAAATAAAAACAAATGATTTTAAAAATGAAAGTAATTTCAAACGTAACCAAAATTTGCTGTGAAATAAATTTAAAAAAAAAATAAAAAAGGGTGAAATTGAGGAATCATTGCCTCGTGTAAATAAATTAACAATAAACATGTGGTAAAGAAAACCAAAATCACTTAGAGCAAGGCTGCCGTGATGTGATTCCAAAAAATATTTCCAAAATGAGGGTTTATTGTTTCTGTGCTTTATTTTGAGAATTTTGTGATCAAAGTGTCTGTTATTGAAGTCTGACAGCAGTTATGATTTCAGTAATGCTCACATTTGTATGGTTGCTAAAAACAATAAAGTTTCTCCAAGTATGTAAATTGAAGTCCTGGCCAAACAATCCCAACATTTCAAGATCTTTCAATGCAGCATATCATAACATTGTTGGGCACAACATGTCGCATACATTTGGCCACCATGTTGCAGCATGTTGTGACATGTTGGGTGTTGTTGGCTCAAATTTAACCATTTTTAAACTTGAGCCAACAACACCCAACATATTGCAACAAGGTGGCCAAATGCGTGCAACATGTTGCACCCAGCAATGTTGCGCTATGTTGCATTGAAATGTTGTTATCATTTGGCTGGGGCTTAAAGCTTTAATCATACATGCTGCTCATACTTTTCTTAATATTTTATTCCCACAGGCCACCTTTTGATTTACATAATTCCAAGTGTGGCATTTGTTGTCCTTGTGATTATTGGATGTTGTGTGTACTGTCTCTGCTGCCGAAACCGCAGGCAGGTACCCTACGAACGGGAAGACAAGAAGATGCAGAGAAGACGTGAAGAGGCCCAGCAGCGAAATGCAGAAAGAAGGGCAGAAAGGAGAATCAAAACTGATGCAATTCGACAGAAGTATGGACTGCTAACTAATGAAGATGATGCTGAAGTTGCTTGAACTGCACCTCTGGGTTCAGATGAAACACGGTGTCCTGTCACCATTTTCAATTTTGTTACTTTTAATCGAAGTTGCATACACATTATTCTAACTGTTTTCAATTTGTTTATTAATGCAATTTTTTTAAAAAGCTAACTAATCTCTACTGTGCACTAATTGAGAGTCTTTCTTTAACAAAAAGTATACTGTACAAACTACTGGGTTGCTCTGAGTAATGAATGAATGAAGAAGAAATATTGTTTTAGTTGAAAGCAGGCTTTTGGCTAGAATTTGAAAAGCAGGCATGCAAAGATTGACCCTGCCCCAAAAGACTGAGGTATGCTTCTCCAGAAAATTGGCAACATTTAAGGGTGGACACTGTAGCATGTAATTTTCTGGCAATTTGGGTGAAAATAAATTTAAAGAGACCTAATTTGCCGAAAAAATACTACTAACTTTTAGCAAGCATTTGGACAATCCAGGATGTAAAGAAAATTGAGGCCCACAAGATACCCCAACACCCATCTAGCTAAAAGCCTAGTTGCAAGGTAATTCTCAACTAATCATTACAGCGGAGAAATGACAGAAAACCTGAAAAAAATGATTATAATTACAATAATTATTCAAAAATTATTTATTTGTATATATTATATCAATCAATTTTAATGTCTGCAAGGTAATATGAAGCCATGAATTTTGATTACTAGCTATTTGTTATCTTCAGTATGATAAAGGTTCAGCCATTTTCCACTGCTAAAACTTGTAGAAGCTAGGTTCCAGCCCAGAGCATGTAAAAGGTGACGATAGGTACAAAAAGCTGTGTTATTTCCAAAGCAACTTTGAAGTAGGCTTAACTGTATCGATGGATATGATTTACTATAAGACCTTACAAAAACAATTTTTTGGAATGGTACATTTAGAGCTCTTCTCATTTAATGTGTGTATTGTCAGTAACAGAACCTGAGGAACTGAAAATTAATGTGTATATTTAAAATGATGTGCGCAATTTTAACTAAGAGAAAGATATAACCATCTCGGATCATCTGATGAGCTATATTTTAATTTATGGAGAGTCAGTAATGGGTTAGGGAAGGGATGTGGTTACATTGAATTACAGATTACCATACAAAATTTAATATATTGCCAATACTAAACTGATTGTTATTGTAGTACTTCAAGTCGTGAGTGATAGTCATTTAATTTTGTTTTTTATACAGAAATACATGAACAGTGATGCCAGGGCATGTTTTTTTTAATGCTATTAACTTGTCGCTTGCATAGCTGGTGGGGTTTCATTCATGATTGCTTTGTTTCCATGGCAAACCACAAACGTTAGCAAAAAAGCTGTGAGAAAATTCCCTATTTCTCATTGTGGATTTCTCTCTCTCATTAGAGAATCCACTGCTGAGACAAAGCACTCATTTACAAAATCCTGCTAGTTATGTGGGCTATATAACTTGTGTTAATCATAATTTTTTACAACGCAGTGTGGAAGCACCTGATTATCCTAGGTACTCCTTAGAGCAACAAACAAACTTACTTTTTGCGAAGAAGTAAAGTGGTCAACCCAACATTTGATAGTTGCAAAACTTCTGATTTCCTGTAATTTTTCCTTCAGCACAGCCTTAGATTTGTTTTCCATTTTGTAAAAAAAGAAATGATAATCATTAAAAATAAAAAAACTTTGTTTCATGTGATAAGGGATCATCATTTGCTGATGAGGTGAAGGACATACTGAAATGTACTGTATGTATGTATGTATTTACATGAATTATTTGCGTTAGAAGAGTAACTGTGATCTTTGAATTTCTATTAACAATACAGTTGACAGGTGAGGAAAACCAATAAACCAAACGAAACATATTCTCATTGTATCTGTATCCATCACTGTCTCTAGCTTACAGTATTCTAGCCTGTGTTACGGTTTACACCACCTGTATATTCAGGATTTCGTGACTCGTCTAGGTGAACCACGGGCTATTTCCTCCCACAGGAAATAGGATAGAAAAGATATCTGCATTCATTATGAACAGTGAACAAAGGGCCCCCAAAGGGGTTCAAGGCTCCAGCTCTCTCCTCCACTCACCCACCCACTCCCCTTCCCCCTGCCACGACCTCACCAACCCAAGAGGGTCTTCAGAGTAATCATAGTGTCTTCTGTACTCTTCCGGGCTTCACTCGCATTTTGGTTACTTCCCCACCCCACCTAGTCTCCTTCGCAGCCGTTATTAGGGTCGTCACGCAACGCTCCTCACCACTAGGAGAGTTGTTAGTGGGGAGGAGCGTTGCGTGACGACCCTAATAACGGCTGCGAAGGAGACTACACCCCACCCCGACTCCATCCAATCTAAATTCCGTCTATTCTCCTTTATGTCTTTCTTCTGCCGGGTTCAAACAATGGGATCATAAAGATACAAATGATTTTGAAAACTTATCAATTCTTTCCAAGGGATATAAAACACAAACGCGAATCCAGCGAAAAATATCATGATCATCTGCAGATAAATAGCGAAACTGTGTGAATCGAGGGTCACAATCAAACTTAACGACCCCTTCTCGCTTTCGACAACTTGAGAAACCAAGAACACCGCATAAATGGCAGTCATGAGTAAGCCAACGATAATTCTTGTCCTGGTTATGCTTGCTGATCGTTTGTGCAATAGCATGGCGCTTGTGGCTGCGTTGACTGCGATCATAGAAAGTTTGAAACCACCGTAGCTAGCCCCCGAGGCGGCACCGATGTTGAAAACCATCTGGTAACAAATCACACCTACAGACCCATTAAGAACCTTGGCGCTGTTACAATCGATGGGATCTTCTCCAAGCCTCGAAAACGCCTTCCAAAACTCAACATTTTCCTTGATGTCGTATTCGAAACATTCCATAGCCACAGAATCGTCGTTGGTGTTACAACTGTAGCTAATATTGAGCAGTAGCGTTTCCCAAAACAGGGACGAAGCCATGGTAAACAGCAGAAAATACAATCCGAACAGACTGGAGAAGACCTTCCCCAAAAGTTCTTCCGAACGAGTTAGATCTATGTCTCTAAAATACCATCGTGTTAGCCCATTGTCAATTTTTCTTGTGATGATGGCGGAAAACGCACTCGATACAATCCAGTGAATCAGAGCTCTAGCTCTCTCCTTGCAACAAAAGCCCATGGCTAAGACAATGATTAAAGGAACACAGCTTGTTGCTAGAGCTGGTAAACCAGCAATTAAACCGTAGTCATAGCGTTTCATGATAAATATTAGACTGCTTAATCTAGAGAGAAGCAGTGTCTTGAACGGCTTAGTCTGAGTGAATGTCTGGTTTGGTTGAACATTAATCAATTAATAGCTTCCGCCACACGCTATTGTGATAAAAATAGATCTGAAGGTAACGCAATATACGTAGAAATTTTTTTAAATCCCGGCACTTGTCGCTCTCTGACTCACTATACTAGGTTAGTCAGAGAAGAGAAAACACTTTTAGCCAAGGTGAGTGCTAGATAAAATAAGTGATGTTCAGTTCTACTTGTACTACAATAATATTAATTGTTTTGCAAATGCAGAACAAAACTGAAAACCATAATATAACGTAATAAGCGGAAATCAACTGTAGTTTTGGTAGAGGTGAAAGAAAAAGTATCGGCTTCAAAATGTTTTCAATGTATTGCATTGCAGCTGTTCAAAAGTGAAGAGAAAAGTAACGGATAAAATATTGTCTCTTCTTTGTTCTATCTTTTTTGTAAAGTAGCTCTCTCTTCTTTGACTCCCCCACACCCGCCCCGCTTCCTTCATCACTCTTTATGGTCAACCACCCACATCCTTCAAAATACCCAGTAGGGTCCAAGCGCTTAGCTGGAAAGACTATATCTAATAATTAAATTAGTAGAGTACCAAGTAAGAGAATGGCTGAAGGTAAATTTTCCATTCGGATATTTATGTTGGAAGTTTTGGAGTACCTTTTACGACGTTCCATTTAAGACATTTACTTCGGAAATTTTCCGGTCAATCGAGACAAAATTGTCTAACCATTTTGTTTACAGTCTGATTGAAATTTTCAGATTTGGGGTAAGTGATTAACAACCAGTGATTTCCAGAAAGAGAAAGGAATTCTGTCTTGAAGGGTAAGAAATCAGGGAAAAAGAGGATCAAGTTGAAGTAACCTTGGGGATCAAAATTACAGACGTATATTAAAAAAAACTTCTGTAGTTGTTCAACTTTTGAAGTTACTTTTGAATACATCAGTCTATGCACTCAATGAGATCAGCCAATCAAGTAACGGGTAGGTTCGCGTTTGTTTCGCGCCATTCACAGACGCGGGATGCGAGGAGCGACCCTTAGGAGTCAAGCAAATGAGAATCAGAACAAAAACCACACTGGTTCTCATATTATGGAGACGTAAGTTTGTTTGGTTACTTCCCGGAATTTCGCGAAGTTTGGCGGATACAAGCGGCAAGCAAGCTTCCCGTAGGGTGTCTCTATTCTTTCTGTTGTGGAAACGAGTTCCCGACACTTCCACGCTTTTCAAGTAAGTTACGCTCATTTCTTTACAAATGTTAAGCTTATGTATTAGTTTAAGTTTATCTTGAACTCCATGTAGACTCATTTGCTGCAACAAGAACAAGCAAACTATTTATCATAAGCTCTAATGTAGAAACTACATGCATAGCAAAACGGTAAAGGTTTCTGCGGGGCACTTCACTTTGCTATATAGCTAAAGATTTGAAGGCTCTACATATTTCCAAAGCATGTAAGTCCCGGCGATTATCATTCAGTGCAAAACCGGACAATCTCAGTGTTTCGATCCACAGTTCCTACGTATTCGCCGCTAAAACAGCCCAAGATCACTCCAAACGGTGTTTTTTCCTTCGGCAGTGGCAAAGGGGAACCAAACAAAGTTATATCTGTTACAGACCCCAGGGGAAACATACACAAGTTCTGTTCCCCAGCAAGGTCCCAAAAAATCTCCCATACGTCAGAGAGAAGGAAACCCAAATGCACACCTGACCTACAAAATGAAGGTAGATAGGTTTAACCCTTTGAACACCAAACTGTCACCAAAAAATACCGTTTTTAACCGTTTAGTCAGGTTTTTTAGCTGCCATGACGCTAAATAAGCCGAAGTTTTGCAAAGAAAGCTTTTTTTTTACTAAAAGGAGAGATTTTTCGATTAGGTACAAAATTGAGCAAAATTTCAATTCCAGGCATGCGCATAAGTCAATTTTTTTTTTTTTTTTGCCATTAACCGTTCTGAATTTTGTTTGTTACTCCTTTCCTTTCTGTTTTTCTCGGCCCTTTTACACTGGTTACCTTTTGCATTGTATGCTCTTTCTGGCTGCCGTGAAGAGTTGGATGTTAATTACGGGCGAAGCCTAGAAATGGACCTTGATCAATCATAGGCTTAGTGGACCATTTTACCACCGTTTTTGCACCAAAACTGATAACGTTGTTTTTCGATTTGCGACGTCGGAATGTCGTCGATATCTAAACCTGACCATTGTGCGGAAAGGCCTAGCCTAGTACTACTATCTGTTTATCAAGAATATCTGATGACATTTCAACTGATGACGTCACAAGTGGTACATAGAGCACGACCATTAATTACCTAAGCACGACCATTATATGCGTAGTTGGTGTTCAAAGGGTTAAAAGACCAGATTCAACTTTCGTTGGTTAAGTGAAATGTCAATTTAGATACTTCATGTTTTGGATGGGCTTATAAAAGGAGGGGCTTATATCCTGGGGGGTGGGGGGTGGGGGGTGCTTATAAGCGGAATAAAAAAAACCGTTTCCAACGGGTCATCAGTCTTTCCCGGCCAGCAAAAGATTAGCACCTTTCCAGAACTCCTCCGTTGGGCGCCTCTCATGGTAATCACTGTTGATCTCGATTTCGCTTCCCCGAAATCAGTATATTAACGTAACAAAATTAACAGTTAAGCTTGCAGTGTACCTAGTAATACCAGCTTGTGACAAACATTGTAAGACAAATGTAAATACTTCAGTTTATTTTATTGTACCTTACCACAATGAACAATAACCTTTTTCATAACAATATAAAAATCTGTCGATATTTAGAGACAACTTCAATAATATAAAGTAGGTGATGTGACTGAAATGCTACAATAACTCTCTATTCACGTCCCAAACTCCTCTGGGGGAAGGTACCAGAGTAGAATGCAATATGCTTGAGTGATTTAAGTATCAAAGTGAACGCTATACCCATTGTGAAAACTCCCATGTTTGATATATATAGTGTAATAAATAGCTAAAAAGACAACCTTAGACCATATCACATTTTGATCATATCACGAGATGATAAATTATTAGAAAACGCAAGGAAAACGCAATAAACGTAGACAGTGTTATACTGGGGGACATCTCCCCTACCTATTGGCACTTGTTGAACAGTAAGTAAAAATAATTCAAAACTTCGCGTAAAAAAAATTCTTTAGCTTTAGATCTAATATTTTATCAAGACTCAAACCAAAGCCGGACACGAGCCAGTAATAAATTATTTTGCTGCAAGAACAGCCGATTTCAAAACGAACAGGTTCAAAACTGCAAGCTTCACACCTGTAGACTTACCCCAATATTATTTGGACCAATCCATGGACTTAATCAGGACTGGATATTACAATTATCTTTTTATATAGCCTTTTGATAACATGTGCCGGACTAACGACTTCTCCGAGCCAAAACCTGAGGCTTTTGACCCTTGGCACATCGCGTATTGACGATCCACAAGTTTAGGATCGCAGATTACGGGATGATAAACATGAACAAGACCAGGATCTGCCGCGCGGAAAACACTGATCTCCTCATGTTTAACAAACTTTTCGTACAAGTCCACATCTTCCAGTCCCCATCCTTGAATTGTTGTGTCAAATCCCCCGGCAGAGCGTAGATCGTGATTATAAACTGCGACTATACCAAAAGCATAAGCTCTCCAAAAACCAGCGTCCTTGTTCACCGTAAACTGGGTGTCGGGTTCCGTATGGTTAGGGTACGTTATCTCTGAATCGAACTGACTAAAGACCATAGGATAATAAACTTGTTGACCGAGGACCGTGTTCATACGGGCCCGATAAAGGAACTCGGCGTTAAAAACCAAATCGACGTCGCAAAAGAACAGCAAAGCTTGCCTCTCAAACTGATTTGCTCCAAGGGAAAGAGCCAGGCCCCGTGAAAAGTCTCCAATAGCTTCAAGCCACAACAAATCCGCTTCGGGGTATTTGGTCTGATAGGCCTTCATTACAGTTTTATGTTCGTGAGGAGGAGAGACAGAAGGGAAATAAACCACGAGAAGTTTAACGTTCTCGCGTTTTTTGAGACAAATGTCCTCGAAATTCTCCATGAATCGGCGAAATGTTCCAATGCGACCTGTCAAAGGAAGAATGAAATGCACCGTGGGGACCTCTTTTACAAGGGGCTCAGCGCGGTAGACCATGTTACCAAAGGGCAATTGTAAGAAGGCATGATGACGTACATGCACGGTCATGCGCCTGCGGTTGTGCCCTATGTGTCGGTGATACTTCATGAGCATGTCCATGACGTACTGAGCACCGTAAAGTGGATGCACTCGCATGTAACCATGATTGAGTTTCTTGAACTCGAGACTGCGATGAAGAACTCGCTTCGCCTCTTCATTTATCAGTCCCATTGTCTGCCCTAGCACGTGATTAAGCCCGTCTTTCCACGGGTCTCGCATACCCGTCTCTGGAGGTTGAAGCGTAGCTTCGGAGTAATACTTCTGCGCGGTGAACATGTCCCACGGCTCGGAGTACTTTGCGCTGAGCTGATGATGAAAATCTCGCGCGCCCTGCAGGTTTGTTTTCTCCTCAGTTGAAAGTGAGCTTATAGTAGCGTTCAGCAGTCGATCCATGTTCTTGAGGACTCTCTGGAGTTTGATTGCTTGGTGCTGAAGATCTTGAATGCGCATGGTCATGAAGTGTGATTGGAGGCGGTACATGTAGGAGGGCTGTTTTACCGGGTGCAAAGTGATGGCTTTACGGACAGACTTGGTGTCCAGGTTCCCGTGGAACGCTTGTGTTTTGCTCTGATTGTGGTAGAATAGAGCTTGCATCTATGAAAAAAGAAAACAAGTTCATATTAGAGCACAACCATTAAAGTTTCCACAGGATTAACCTGCCATTTAAGCACAACCCTTGCAGTACAACATACAATAAGTTTAGTCGCCGTTTCTGATCTTAAAAGTCGACTTTTCGATCGTCAACCCTTTTTCTGAACGTGCACTGAATGGAGAGTGAATGAAATCCGCGCTTCTTTCTCAGTGTCAATTCGTGCTTTGCAACGTTTGGAAAGTGGATACAAACCAATTTGATTGGATGGCGCGCGGAATGGCCCAGTTACACTTATGAAGATTCTTTGGCAAACTTCATCAGAACAGCATTCGAACTTTTTATCTCTAAGAAGGGGCTATTTTTTCACAATCTCGCGTTTGCCATTCGCGTTGAAAAAATCAGAAAAACGTCTGGTCCGTAGGGTAGGGGAAACGGTACAAACCAATTTAATTGGATGGTGCTAGGAGTGGCCGTTACACCTATAAAGAATTTCACATTCTTTGGCTTCCAGCCGCTTTGCAAAAATCAGAAAGAAAACTTCTGGGCCGCGAGGTAGGGTTTGAACCATGCAAGCGCGACATTGGTCATCCATGCATAACTGAAATGAATATACATTACAGCGTCAGAAAAGCAACAACTAATAAATTACTCGGCTTAATATAGTCCTGAAGTGGGTTTACGAACGGCCAGTGGCGAAAACGGAATCGCAACACGAAGCTTCACTTTAATCAGGGTTTTTTAAACTGGTGCTGTTTAATCGGCACCACTGAGATGATGAAAGAATTGTTACGTGATATCGTGACCACTGGATCAAGCAGATAAAGTTCGATAAAGCTGCTATTGAAAAGTAAGTTTACGCATCTGATGATATTGCGAGGCTGTTGGCAAAAAACTGAGGACAAAGCGTACTTAGAACGTACCACACTGTAACTTGAGAAAGGGAATTAAGCTTCTGTTTTGGTCCATTTGAAACCTTTTGAAAAGCTTGACTTATAAACATTCGCATTCACTCCTTTAACAATTTTAAACCCTCAGTAGCGACGCATTCATCACGCATGACACAATTTACAACTTAAAATTCCTCGTGATCACGAGAAGGTTTTCCTTTTAATAGGTACAAATTCATAGCGACATTTTTCATTTTATTCCCTTAAGATTTTACAATTATTGTCCAGTGGAGTTGCTTGCTGAAATAAAGAATCGAAGGACCTTTTGATTAATGTTAAAGTATTGTTATGTTAACATAATATATTTTCAAATCTTGGTGACAATCATTTCATGGAAAGATGATAGACTTCCTTAATATCACTTCCAGTATAAAGTCCTTTGTGATAAGTCTCATATACTTTGACTACTTTGAATGTTAATGCTACTGAAAATTTCAAAAAATGACAATTTTAAAAAGGTTGGCAATTTACTTAATTCAAATCCATGTATTTTATAGATTTCTAACACAAAATTAATTCTATGGACGGTACAATGCATAATTAAACGTCCATATGTAAATATATATGACTATAATGACAATCAGTCTTTTCTTGTTCCAAAGAGTTTTTGTCAATTCACAAAATTCAACCACTAACTTAACAGGACATTAAGCTTAGCCTTTTTGCAGCACCAAAATTACCACCTAACACATTGTAAAATTTTATTCCTATATTCCTCAACAAAAATATTACATCTGGCTAAACAAATATTTTTCTCAACATTTAAACAGGAAAAGATTCTTTGCTTTCAATAATATCACCTTGTTTCCATGATTGAAGGGCATAACAAGAACTATTGACTCTTCCCAAAAACCATTCCATTTAAATTTTAAGTTCCCATTTAAAGGGAACACACAAATGACATTATCTGTGATTTACATTTTGCTAGCACACTAAAACAATATCAAAAAGGAGAAAAATAAACAATTTCTTGAGAAAGCTGGCAGGTGAACAGCTGGGAAAATATTAAAATTTTAGCTTTTAAATATTCTGCCCACATAACCAGCCAAGGAAAAACAGTTCACTTTATTGTATGGAACCAAAGTTTTTCCAGCTTTCATCAACATAAGTTTATTTGTTTGCAGCCTCAACAAAACCTTCCAGTTGTCAAAATTTTTCATCCCATAAAACTTAAAAGAAATATCTGTTAGCAATAGTGTTTTGTACAAGTAAGTTTAACCATTTATGGAAAAAAATGATTGTACATGATTGCTACAGCTAGCCATAGTTAGTGCCATGGAGTATTAGGACATTCAACAAGATCAAACTTAACCTCGTTTCATTGCACTATATTATAAATTCTAGAGAGTCCAGTCATTCAAACAAAGAATGATTTCACCTCAGTTTGGGCAAAAAGTATAGCTATCTTGTCGTTTTGAGGTAATACAGAGCAGGGCCTGTGCAAGAATTACTGCTCAAGCATTCATGACAACTTAAAATCATTGATGTTCAACTGGAGTAAACTTGGAAAAATGATATATCAAAAATAAATTTGTGACATTTGATAGAGCTTTCAAGGTAAACTCACATAGGAATAGGTATTTTACCCTAAGTAGTACAAGGCATTTTCAAGTGCCCATGGGAGGGTACCTAACAGCCCCACTATCCCAATAGCACCGTCTTTCCATCCTGCCATCTTACAAACTTCTGCTAGCTCAAAGTAGTATTTGTCCCATTATTACAGAGGATAGTTGTATGAAATATATGCAGTACGCATCTAATAACAGTGGTGTATTAAGACTGCTCATTGGAAGGCGAATGGGCCCACCTTCAACATCAAAAGAGGCTAACATTTCAGAAGCAAGGCAAGTGGTATTCACAGGCAAGCAAATCTCTTTGAGCTGAACTTCAATGTAAGAAAATATTTCCTCAGGATATTCAAGTGAGGAAAACAAAAACGTTCTCATAGCAGATCAATTTGTCTAGTGTGTGGCCCGTAATAATTATCAAAAAACCCTTCCCCCCACCCCACCACTTTGAAGCAAGAAGGGAACCATCTTCACTTCTCTCTCCTACTCACTTAGTGAAGATGACAAGGCACAGAAAGGTTTAAGGCACATTTTCAAAATTCAGCCAAATCTAAACCGATATATTGCAAATTCACAACAGGCTAGACTTGCTGGGTGGGAGGTGTTCCCATACATAGGCCA
Source organism: Orbicella franksi (assembly GCF_964199315.1). Classification (NCBI taxonomy): domain Eukaryota; kingdom Metazoa; phylum Cnidaria; class Anthozoa; order Scleractinia; family Merulinidae; genus Orbicella; species Orbicella franksi. Next base: position 24,862,354 of record NC_138145.1, read on the forward strand.
TGCAGACAAGTCTAGATTGGAACAGGGATTTTACCATCTATTACTGATGAAGTCCTGACATGCAATTTCAGCTTTGCCCTTGAAGAGGTAAGTTAACCGTTTCAGTTCAATTTTCAGATGATCGTTAAGCATTTTCACAAAATTCAGATGGCTAGGATGGACTACCAAATTATAATGCACAAAACTGTGTATATGAAAGAATAAAAATAATGAATAATCTGTCAGAGAAAGTTAAATATTGAAAGAGCAAATTTATGAGATGAATATTCTGAAAAAAAAAAAAACAGTTTACAGGAATAAAGCCTAAAAATGACAATAATTCAATTCAAATCTCATCCTGCATCAATTGAACACTCATAACACTGTAAAACAATAAGTTGAAATAACATTGGGATGTTTGATCCAGACTCCTGGTGACCGACTCCTAGGCACCAAACGATAATCACCAACATACCAAAAACCCATAGCGACATGAACTTAAATATAAAATTAATTATAGAATAGTTATGACTTTAAAAAGGCTAAACCTACCTCAAAAGACCAAGTGCACGGAATCCCAACAAAACGTTTGATACATCGTCCAACTTCGACGTCTTCGTGGGACGTGAGCAGATTCTTCAGACAATATTCTATGTGAGGTACAACCTTCTTTAAAACGCTCCGGCTCATTATCACTCCAGGGCCACCCATACAGAAATTATCTCCCCAGCCCAGGCCTAATAAGCCCTTTTCGTCCTTCGCTCCCGTGCCAGCTTGGCCGAGGTAAATGTCTTGAGAACTATTCAAGGAGTGAAGGAAACTCGCGAGTTTCTCAGTTCTAATGTAAACATCATCGTCGGAACGCATAAACCAGTCGAACTGCTCGATGTAGTTGTCGTGCATGTACTTCAACATCATCATGGACTTTCTCTGAGGAGGGTACGAATCGTCCACTCCCGGTAAACTAACCACGGGAAGCTCCATCTTCTTTTGGGACATGCCGCTGGAGAAAAATTCCAGCTTCCCTGGGACGCTTCTGCCCCAAGTATCATACACCGCTTTCGCTCGCGAGTCTAGGAATTTTTCCGCCGTCATGACGCCAATGAAAATAAGATGCCGAGAGCTAAGCTCTTTAGCCATCGTTTTGGGCCGCACGTCTCTCACGAAGTTCATATGGCATCGCCTGGACTGGACAGGCAAGAGATTTTGCCGCAGGAACAAAGCCACCGTGAAGCCAAAAATCAAACCACCAAACATCGTCACAACGCCACGGATACTCATATGTCTTGGTTTCATGGCGAATAAAAATGAAAACGCCAAAAAATCCTTTAAAGATATATCGATAGACTGGTAGTTACGACCGTAGGTACCAAGCGTCCTTTTTTTCGGAGACCGCTAATGATTTTGAGAAGCCCACTAAATTACCGTCGGCCATGTTTACGATCGCCCTTACGTCACACCATACACGTGCGAAATTCGTGAATGCTTGGTTCCGCTTTCGGTCGCCGAGGAAACTTTGGCGCTATCTGTTATCCTACTTGGGCTCTATACTTTCCCTCATTTCACCCACGCGGATGGTCCGATAAGCTGCCCTCTTTCTTGTAGTTTCTTGACTCCAGTCAAGTTTCGTGAGACATAAATAAATCATTTCGAGCCCTCTGATTGGCTGGGAATATTGTTTCACCGGCAACCACAACAAAAGAACCGACTTAGTTAGGTTTTAGCACGCTTGAGTGGACTTGAGTGCTTCACACTCTGGTTAAATCGTCAACCATGACTGATGCTCATCAGAGGAGAAAAAAAAAACACACACACACACACACAACGCAAAACACAAACCAAAATCACCCAAAGAGTATTAGATTCATCAGACGAAACGTTAACATGTCAGAGGGAAAAATAACTTTCCTGTGCTAAAATTATAATCTGTCAGGATTTAGTTTGATATTTGCAAAAATAATTAAAACTCTGATTTATAGCTGTGTGAACTCACGAGCAAGTTAACAGCTCGCTGTCAATATAGTGTTTTCAAAAGTGTATCAATCTGCGATTTTTCCATAAACATGAACCCCAATAGTCACTTACGTTTTTACATACACAGTCCGTTTTCGTTTTACTAGTTTCTTTTTAATGGGGAACCGCATCTTTTGGACATACTTCATCAAGGTGTGATTTTCGTTGGGTAGTGATTGTGTTATGACAAAAATGTTCACTTATGTTAACTTGCAAACAAACCTAATCAAACAAGAGAGCGATTTTGAAAGGCTCTTATCTGGGGATTTGAACTCGTTGCCAGTCAGGTGTCAATAGTAAACAGTGGATAGTCAATGCATTCTTTACGCTTGCTTTAACTTGCGGAGAGAAAAGTCGTTGACGATTGTCTTACCACTTTCAGACCAATTGTTAGCAAGGAATGGACCTAAACCAACGTACGGCTGGAAGAATCCTTTCAAAAGATTCAGGGCTCGGAAGAACAAAGTGGTCCACGGGGCGGGGGGGCGGACGGGCCGGTGATGAGATCCGAGTTAACCGGCTGGATTCATCTAAGAACGTATATCTCAAGGACATTTTTTTCCGAGATATTTTCGTATTTGGTGATATATTTTTCATTGCCCCTTGATATTTTCAGGTCTCGCGTCATTTTCGCATCTGACAATAAGTCTTATCCTCAAATATTTTTCTTTCCTCGGAATAGAAAATAACTTGAAATCCGGGCTCGAGATACGATATCTTGGAGCGAAAAAAAAAAAAAACATCAAGATGCTTTTAAACCTCTTGGGAAACAAACCCATTAGGATCACTTCTCCTAAGTGCCGAGTACCTCTCGGTAGTTTCCACTTTCCTTTTATACCAACCATTCCTTAGTCAAATCATTGTACTTGGAACGTTTAGTAAGCAAACACTGATCGCTCAAAAGCGTTTGTCACCACTTTTACAGCTCATGGTGTGAAATTTTGTCATTTTGCGAGGACCACATGACAGATCACCCTACAGTCAAATTCAAGAGCATTAAAATTGTTTTTATATTTAGACTCTCAATCATTTGGTTCACTGCTACTTCACAAATCAGATACATTAAGATAAACGGGTCACTAGTGGCTTTATCGTGGCACTACGTACGTCCTTATGTCTCTTAGAATTCGTGTGTAGAAGATGTGTCCTGTTCTTCATAGAGAGTGACCCCACTTGTTTCTTGTCAAGTGGGAGGCGCAGTGGCCTCATAGTTAGTGCGCTCGTTCCCGGAGTGAGCGGTCCAGGTTCGAGCTCTGGTCGGGGACATTGTGTTATGTTCTTGGGCAAGACACTTAACTCTCATAGTGCCTCTCTCCACCCCGGAGCTGCGATGGGCTAGCATCCCATCTAGGGGGAGTAGAAATACTCCTAGCCGCTTCATGCTACAGAAACCGGGATAAGCTCCGGCAGCTCAGTGAGCCATTCGGTTCCAAGGCTTCACTTTTTATGGGACACTTAAGAACCGCATGGGGTAGTCCCTCTTTCAGGCTGGAGGTGTGTAACAGCCAAGGGATTTTGAAAGTAAGTATGATGTAAAAAGGGATAAGGTAGACAGCCCTTTAGGTATTTAAAAGGCCATTTCAAAATATCTTGAACAAACCCACCTTACCTCACGGCCTAATCATCAAACTCTTTTTAAGGATTCAGTTCAGTTAGGTTATTAAAAAGTTACATTTTCTGTAAGATATGTTATGTATAAAGGTGTCACGAACTGCAAAGTTCATTTCTTTGGTGTTTCGTACTTCTAGTCAGAGTTTAATGATGGTTTTGCTAAATGGTATGTTTACTGTTCACATTGCGAATTTTTGAGTAACCTTGACCGTGCTTGCCATGCGTAAGACCGGTGCAGGTTGGTACTTGAACATGTTGAACAACAATGCCATGACTAACAATTGAGAGGGATTTTTTAGACAATTGCCTTTGTTTAACCAAAATATCAGGATTACTACCAAGATTTGCTTCATGTAGTTTATTAGTATAAAGTGAGTATGATAAGTGACCAGAAGATCGAGTTTAACTGTTATGGATATTCAGCGTTGCAAATCACTTCTTTCTATCTTGTACTCAGTTGCTAAACAAGGCAGGCAAGGTTGTGGCACCAGTCATACTTCATAGAAGTCACAATGAACTAGGCATACCTTAAACTAAATACTAAGGTATCTCCCTTAACATAATTATTTTTAGTCGTTTTCAAACATTTTTAGCTCCTTAATTTAATTTGACCCTATGTTTTTAAATGCAGAACCCTTTGGTTACCTGGCTTACCCAAAATAAAGTTTTTGTTTTTCCGGCTTCATACCACCCGTGACCCTCCGGGTAGAGCCTCTTGTACATCGCGCTTCTCGCATTTGTCCCGGGCATTCGTCAAGCCTTGAAATACGTGCAGAGAATTAAAACCAATCAAGCATTTTGTCATCTTTTTAATAACGTTATGTATTTTAATTTTTTTGTCTCTGGTACCTAACGAGCGAGTACAGCCTGAACGCTTCCGCACGCACTCAGTGTTACCCATGGGTGTCTTCAAATTGCCGTAGTCCTCCATGGCCTAAAAAGCACTGTTGTAAAACGGAGAAAAGTTTCTTCTTTACAGACACCTTTGAGTGACATGGCAAATGACTTAAAGTGCACCTAACCCCAAAAATTTTTTTTCGCTTAAACGAATCTACTTGTTATTTGAAATAGTTCTGCGAAAAAATTTTTGGATTCCGTTAAATCCTCGATTTTCTGTGCCCCGACGAAATCTCGAAAATAGCTCCAAAACACCGCCATTTTGTTTCACGACCGAGTTTGAGGAGAATGGGTCTAGCGGCTCTTGTGACGTCTACCCAGGAAGGTTGGATATCTCACGTCCTCTCATTTCCTTCAGGATGGTGCAATACACATTCGAAAAGTGCACAGAAATGCCTTCCAGAGGTGCTATCGGCTGTTGCAGCAATATTCCAGATTTAGAGAAAGATATACTGTACAATTAACTGACGATGGTCGGCTAATGGTGCAACAAAGACGTAAACGATGGTTGATTTTGTCGAACCGAAACAAGCGAACTAAATCTGTGAGAACCATTGAAGAACTCTCACTGGAATTTGTTCCGCAGACTTTCAAACGCTATTTTCATAAATTTTCTGCTTAAAGCTAACCAGCAATTTGTAGAAATACTATCTACAATCTATATCTTCCAATCCCGCAGTATTTATAACATACAAAGTTGTGTGATCCGATCATGATCAAGAAGCGTTATACTGATATGTAAATAGATCGCAACTGTACGCCGCTAACCAACACTTATTTCTCTTTCGATTTAGATGAAAGTCGAAGATTAATCCTTTAGAATACATGATAACAAAATTGTTATACTCACAGAGTTTTTCGAAGGCTTGGAAATCAGCAGTGCGACAAAGATTCTGTGCAATAGCGTCGAAAATATGACCGCGTAACATTATGTGCGGACCGCTTAGGGAGCACATCCTTTTCGCTTATCCGACGAATTTCGCTGCAAACTTTGAGAACAATTTACATTGGTTATTTGGAGTTACGACTTAAGACGTGTGACAATGTGAAATCGGTAATTTATGAAATGTTTCCTTCCGCCTTGCTTCCCGCAGCTTCAAAAATACAGGTTCAAACAATACGATTTTCAATCGATCGAAGCCAATGTTTTGGAGGTCATCAAGTCTCGAAAACTGCGACACGTACGTCGCTCTTATAAACATGAAGCATTCAACTGAAAGTAAAACACAAGCTGGATTTGAAAGAACAATCACACCTTGATGAAATACATTCTCGCTAAGGACAAATGTAAACGGGCTATAAACACGCGTGGGAATCTTATGTTTAGTTGACGAAATTACCATCCAAAGCAGTCCTTGAGTTTTCTTTCCCGCTTTTCGTTTGCCTGCTCCTCCACTTCGTATCTAGCTTTCCATTCCTAATATACAAGCAGCTCGTCCGCAAAGAAGTCTTCCCCTTCGTCGCTTGAAATATTGTAAATTGCTCTCAAAGCTCTAAGCAGTGAGTTCACAGTTGTTGAATTGTCGAACGTGCTCGATCGAAGTTTATTTCGGAGTCTTCCGAATCGAAACTTAACTCTGACTCCAGTGACGAAAAAGAAATGATTCTGAGACAAAACTTGGACGTTTTAGTCCCAAAATACATTGGAATGATTAGTTTTGTGTTCCATTTCCTCGAGCAAATACAGAGAGTTGACTGAGGCGCCATTGTGTTTGGTTCCTGGGTAGACGTCATCAGGTACCGCCGCCCCAGACTCCCTAAAACGCGGTCGTGAAACACTTCAAGCGCGACTTTGAAAGGGCCTAGAAAATAGAGGATTCAACCAAATTCAAAAATTTCTTCGCCCAAATGCTTCAAATAAAGTCTAGATTCGTTTTAGTGAAAAAAAATTTGGGGGTTAGGTGCACTTTAATACACAGCTCCGGGGTACGGTAAGATGAGAGACCCTGGGAACAAGGTTGGTAAGGTAGTTCGCCAGCAGTCTGATCAAGTCAGCGGTGTGGTATACTATTCAAAATGGCGGCGACGATGGCTGCTCTAGCGGGCACTCGAGTCATCGAACTTGCGGGGCTGGCTCCTGCACCGTTTTGTGGAATGATCCTGGCAGATTTTGGGGCAGTAGTTACTCGAATAGACAAAGTGAAAAATATGTCCACTATCGATAAACTTGCACGTGGAAAGAGATCCATCTCTGTCGACTTACAGAATCCCCAGGGAGTTGCCATCGTTCGAAAGCTTTGTTCTCAGTCCGATGTGTTGATTGATCCTTTCAGACCAGGAGTCTTGGAAAGACTGGGCTTAGGACCGGAAATACTATTGAAAGAGAATCCGAGATTAATTTACGCTCGATTAACAGGTAGTTAAGCTTACTATTTAAGTTGGAGTGGGTCCTGGGTGTCAGAGGTGGATGGTCGGAGAAGGGGGTGGGGGAGGGGGTGGGGGAGTGGGTCGGTGGAAGATATCGAGAATTCTTCTTCAATGTTGAATCTTCTTTGAAAGAAGATTAAGGTTAAGAGATGTAATGAGTTAAGTCCCTATATAGAGGGTGGTAAAGGGGGGTAAAGGGGGGGAGAGGTGTCAAGATCACATTTCATGGAAAATAAATTGGTCCTTTCACAATTCTCGGGAAATATAATTGACATTTCACGTTTCACGAAAACAAAATGGCATATTTTGACCCAAACTTACATAACTTATGATATTGGAAAGTTACGCCCAAGCACGGCCTTGTTAGATGTCTTTGTCATCTGTCCTCTTCTTGTTTTGTGTGCAGCACAACTGAAATCCGAGCAAGAACACGAAGAGGGATGATTGTCCTGTCGTGGTCATGCAATATTGTTAATTACTGTCAAAAATAATAGAAGACACAACCAAATACTTCTTTCTCATTTCCTGGAGAATTATTTTGGCAAATCATGGTTCACGGTTTCTAATGAAATCACAATTCATGAGAAAAAAGCAAACCATTTCACATTTCACGAGACAAAAAATTAGGTCATTCACGAATCACGAAAATACCCTTTACCACCCTTGATATAGGCCTTACTCTAAAAGTAATCTCTCAAGTTTTTTTTTTACCGATGGTATCCAGTTCTTCTGCTTGCCATGTGCACGGATGTTCCCATCGAGTATGAAAATGTGTGTTAAGCTGCTTAGGAAATAAGGCCTATACGGTGGACTCACTCTCTTATGCTTCATGTTCCCTCACTTCTCTCATGTTAACTTCACATTTACGCAAATTACATCTTAATCTAAATATGTATCAGTCAGTTCCAGTAGTGCAAGTAGAAAACCCTCCTTGGGGTGGGTATGAATATTTTCTGGAACCACACATTGCTCATTTAGACAATCTTAGTAATGAACAGTAAAACTACAGTATTTGTTTCTGGTTTATTTTTAAGGTTATGGCCAGACAGGTTGCTATTCCAAGAAGGCAGGCCATGATATAAACTATGTTTCCATTAGTGGTTTGCTGTCGAAGCTTGGACGCAAGGATCAAAAACCAACACCACCAATCAATCTGTTAGCAGATTTTGGTGGCGGAGGCCTAACATGTGCTTTTGGAATTTTACTAGCTTTGTTTGAGAGAACCAGGTCTGGGAAAGGCCAAGTTGTTGATGCTTCAATGGTAAATCAATCTATAAAAATAAAATGTGTTGTTCTAGAAAAATTATGGCCAAACCTCTCTGTCCTTGGAGACCCAGAGGCAGCTAGTCGAGACAATGTAATGTTTTCGGATGATGCAATATTTTTGGGCAAATGTTTGAGATAAACTTTTGCCTGAAGATATTGTGTTGCCCAAAAACATTGTGTAGTCCCAACTAGCTGCTCCTGGGTCTCCGAGGGTGATACCTCTCCCATGGAAGAATTTTTTATTTCTGTGTCACTGAAAGGAAAGGAAATAGTAGATGCCCAGAGGCTACCTCCTCCCCAATCTCTGGAAGTTCCGACGTAGCTTCATAATTTTTCCTATAACAATTTTGGCTTTTGAGACCCAGCCCAGCCTTTCTGGAACTACATTGAAGTGGCCCACATTTAGTTCATAGTCAATCTTTAGAAGAGGTGCTTATTCTAAACTGACTAATAATCTGGTGAAACATGTAGGTACTGATATCTCTCTTGAACAAGGACATCATATTTTAAAAAAAATTAGGCAGATACTAAGTCTATAACTTAGTTATATTTACCTTTAGAAGAGACCCCTATTCATTTGATATCTCTATGAGGAAGATGCAGACACTAAAACCATATTTCTTTGGTGTTTTCTACGGTTAAAAACCTATGTTATGTGGCTTCGGATCAAATTTGCAAGTATTAGAGTTCACCCTTGAAAGAGTGGATTGAAAGTGATAAGTCCATACAGTGGAAAGGACAGATTACAAAGTATAATTGGTCAGAAACTTGAATAGCTTAGTTAACAACCTGGAATAGATTATTGTAGAGAAATGTCCAGTCAGTCAATGCATCAATCTGGAATAATCTACTTAGCTTTAAAATGACATCTCTCAACCATGTTAAAAGAGTCTGAGCTGGATTTTTAGAGGTAAAAAGCCCTTGAAGTGTCCACTTGTTCCAAATTGTGTCCACCAAAATGGCTTAATATTGGCATCTGTGTCCACTTAACATGTCTTAACGTGTCTGCTGAATGCAGGTTTATTTTACAGTAGTATCCATAATTTACTATTCTGGTTATAAAGGAATAGAAACCATGACACAGTAGCCAGAGTAAAGCTTATTTAGCTAACAGCCAGCTGATTCATTTTCCCTTGTTACAGGTTGATGGTGCGGCATACTTAGGCTCGTTCATTTACAACAGTCTTGGTATGGGATTTATATGGCAACACTCTGAACGAGGCAGGAACTTACTGGACTCAGGAGCACCATTTTATGATACATATCAAACATCTGATGGAAGATTCATGGCTGTAGGTGCTATAGAGCCCAAGTTTTATCAAAACTTTATTGAAGGTTTGTTTTTATTGTAATTGCTTTCTTAATACTACATTGAAAACCTTTTTTGAGTTTTGCATAATTACTGTTAAGTTTCCAAAAGAAATGACCCCCAGAAAGTAAACTACTGCCAGTAATAATATTAGTTTTGAATAATGTTATTAGAAGCAAAGAAAGTTCTGCAGAGCACTTTATTTTTGTGAAAAAGTACAAACTAAGGTTCAGTCTGGACTAAAGGCTGGAGTAACATACTTTCCTTGTTTCTATAGGGCTTCAGTTAAAAGGAAAACTCCCAGACCAGTCTGATGTTGAACAGTGGCCCAAAGCTAAAGAGGAAATCGCTAGAGTATTCTCTAAGAAGACTCAGTCAGAATGGTGTGAAACATTCAAAGATCTTGATGCTTGTGTCACACCTGTACTTACGACAGACGAGGCACCTTGCCACCCCCACAACGATGAGAGGAAAACATTTATTTTGAGTGATGGGGCATATGAACCATCCCCAGCTCCAAAACTATCTAGAACACCAGGGCACTGCAAGTTGAAGACTCAGCCTGAGGTTGGGGAACATTCCTTAGAGGTTTTAAAAGAAGCTGGATATACACAAACAGAAATTCAAGAACTATTAAACGATGGTGTGGTTGATTATCCTAACCTGAAGTCCTCCCTCTGATGATGATGTTTAGATCATGATCACTATTTAAAATGCCAGCATGAGGAGGCATTCTTGCACTCTAGAAGTTTTGCCAACTTCTCAGCCAATGAGAACCCCTCATGAGTAATTTATTATCTTCCAAGTATCTCAAGATTTAAAATACAGGATAAAACTTGATGAAAAGTGAGTAAAGAAGAATCTAAAAACCTGTATTTAAACATTTCACTACATAACAAATGCTTCTTGAAAGACTGCGAGTATTCTTTTCCATCCTTCACAAACCTTTGCTTCTCTTGTACAATAAGTGTGAGGAGTTGGGGATGGTGGGGCCACCCTGCCTAAATAAGGTTTGACTTAATTTGAAGTAGGCAGTTGTCCTAGCAACGAGTATCTTGTTGGGCACAGGGGGTGCAGGAGGATGAAAGTGAAATAAAACACTGATTGCTTGCAGTATAAAAATAAAGCAACAAGGGGTTATTTAAAAAAGAAATAGCGCTTCGTTTCTGGAGTTTGTACAACATGCTTCTTTGTTTTGAACATCTTTCAAATACCACGATGTCAATAAAATCACCCTGAAACCCAAAATAATACTGTTTCATTGTGAGGTATCTTCCTTGGAAGGTTATTTCCTTTTCACCTTCACTCCAGTAATAAGTCCACTTTGTATTGTTTCCAATACTTGTAATTCCTTATTTCTGTATGAGGCAAAAGTGATGCACTGAAATCTGACAGAAATTTTACTGTCATTTAAAACTTAACATGGCAATGGATTCCTTTGCATTTTTCTACAATACATCCATTCAATCTAACTTAGAACCACTTTAGTCATGAAAACTTTCAACACGACACTTTCAACTTCCTTGTGTCTCCATGACAATCATCTTAGCGATACCTGAGCAAGTTTACATAGTCAATATATTACAACTTTACTCTAATACGCCATTTCTGATTTACCTTTATCTCTGTTTCAAAACAAGTCTTTGTGTTTAACCTTTCTTATGGAAATGAGGTTTTCTTGTGCATTTATTTTCTTGGAAATCACGACATTTCCGTATGAAAATATGTGAACCAGGACTCTTTTTCAAAGTGGAAAGAAAGCAACATGGAAATGAAACAAAAGTACATAAAACACAAAGCAGGCAAACTTTAGGTTAAACAATGTTATTTACTGACAGGTGTAAGCAATTTATTTACAATGCCCAGCTAACAGCGACAAAGGATCTGGTTTGAAATGTTTGGCTAAGAAAAGCAATGTACATTAGTGTCAATGGAATACTGTACTAGAAAAATGTATTTACAAATAACTAGACCAACGGTTCAAAATTATTTTCAGAACATACTTAATTATAATATGTAAATTTACCATCTAACAATAAGTCACTTGCTTAAATTCCAACTGTAGCAAATATTATTATTAATGCTGTTATATTTAAACCTCCTTAAATGCAATATACAATTACCACAGATAACCACCAAGACAATAAAATTGGGTAATGGATCATTCTCAAATAAGCAAGCAGTAAGATTTTACAACACTCCTTTCACAATGGCTTTTGTAAAATCACCATAATTTATGTTAAGCAATGTTCTAATGATGACAAGGAATGTTAGAACAGCATTTTTAGACCAACAATAAACAGCATAATGATACATAAATGACATACATTACCACTTTTCATTTTGATTTTCCTGGTAAACTATTTTACCTTAAAAAGTGATCTTTCAGCAATCTTTTTTCCCTTGTCAAATCAAAACTTCAATTCACTGCCTGCATTTTAAGAGGAGGAGGCACCATCCAATGACATTATTACCTCGAAATCACTATTTACATCCCAATGTTGATATTTTATTCATTATTTTTATCTGCAAAGAGTGCTGCATTCTTTAGAAAACTTAAAATCTATTCAATTATTTACATGTGGTTTTACAGTATGTTTTAAGCAAGTGACATAACTGTTCTGTCAACAAATTATTACTTTTTATCAAAACAAATGACAGAATGAAAAGAGAAGTCTACAATGTACAGAAAAATGGAACACATAATGTAAATTTGTGTTTTGTTTCATCTGTCGGCCAACCGTACTAAATGAGCAAAGTCTAGAAATACAACCCATCAGTATGGAATTACAAAATATAAAATTTGAACCAAGAAAACTGATTTCAAAACTATCACATACCGCTAACTTGGAGCAACCTTAATTTAGCAAAAAAATATAGGAATTGCTTGCAGATCACATGGCTAAGTCCCATTACATGTGAAAAGCAAGCTGTCACATAATAATTACACATAATATGGTGTAATAGCTCAATATAAGTGTAATAACTCGATATAATGTACCCAATGTAACGGCACTTGAAATATTTTAATAATTCTCAACTAAATACAGATTAACATAAATGTTCCAGCCACTTAACACCACTAATATTTTAATGCCATTCAATTACAGCAATCTTACTTAACCATTGTTCCAAAATAAACACTAACACAAACCTGAACTTTTTCAATTTACAATGGGTTTTTGCTGTGGTTTTGTTAAACTGCATTGAAAGCACTAATGATCCACAAAAACCCAGCCCATCCAGAATTGCTTGGGTTCAGTAGGGTTAGTGTCTGTGACAGAAAGTTGTTAAATACTTTTGAAAAGTGTTTCAAATAGCATCAACATGGTTTTTGCATCAATTTGAGATTTCATTCATAGAAAAATACCTCCTTTTACTACAAATATAATATGGTATTTTGTAAATGCCTTCAGAAATATTGTATGCTCTCAAAATGCCCTCCATAGAATTAGAGAATAACACTTCCAACATAAGGACACAAGTACATTGACATCTACTTAAAATCCACCCTGAAGTTGTTGTACACCCACTCATAAAAAAAGTGCACTAAACAAATGATGCACCCAAAAAAAAAAAAAGAAAACTCAGCTACATCTAACAGATGATTGGACCTTTGGCTCCAACTACAAGACATCAACTGAAGTGTTGACTATATATGATGCATAAAAGAGGAGATAAATATGTGCTATAACAATAATTTGACTATTTACAGAGAATGAAACGTGTGTAAAGGATAACCATAAAAGTCCCAGTCGATCAATAAAACTGAATGACTAAAGGTCACCTTGAAAAAGGCTGGCAAAAAATATACGCCAAAGGTCCAGTAACTACACTACTGTACTTTCAGTTGAGTTGAATTACCACTAAAGATGATCATGACTTCTCTAGATCAATTTGTGAACAGCGAGATACTTATTTAAAAAAAAAACAAAAAAAACATCACCCTGCCTGTATTATTTCAGCTGAAAAGGATTATTTCCGCTACTTTCTAATATTTTGCTCAGAGAAAAGTAACTTTTCAATTCAATTCTTAACGTTTCTACAATCAGTAGGAAATTCTCATAAGCAGGAGACAAAAGAGTTATTCTGTCGTGCACAAAAGAACTATGACATCCAAACACTAACATTTTAACTATGACTTCACACCTCCTTTTACAGTGGGGTACAACAATAGCTATCCTGATGCTTTTGTTCACAGAAATGGGACCCATGTGGGACTGCAAATTAAACTTTCCAAAACATCCAGCAATATTTCTTTGCTGGACCATTTTGACCCACTGAATCATTCACCCTGAGAAGTAACCTCAAAACGTCTGTAATACTTGACTGAGGGTTCAGCTGAGGGCTAAATAAATTTTAGATTGCTATAATTTGATTTTATACAATATACAAAATTATTACTTTGTTATGGTACAAATAATGATACAAAATTACTTATTTACTGAAATAACATTTCTAGGCGATGTTTGAACTCTTCTAAACCAAGCTGCCTTCATCAACAGCTAGACTCCAGTAGATATTCAAACTTGACACCATTTTGAGTAAGTCTTGTGACATAGTACTCCAACTGCTTAAGTAACAAGCTAAATGTTGGTCTTGCTGTTGGACTTGGTTCCCAGCAATTTTTCATTAAGAAATATCTGAAAGAGACAACAACAAGAATAAGGACTGTATCTTTAGAGCGTTTCAGTAATATAAAACAGAAATTCACCTGTTACTACAAGATGTCTTGGTGAAAAAGTTGCTAACCACAATTGTAACTACAGTCAAATGTCTCATTAGCCACATTTCTACAACAATCTGGATTTTTTCTGACTACATCACAAACCAAATTTAACCTTCTCATAATAGCCAGTAAAATTTCTTACAGAGTGGCTACCCCGGAGAAGTTCAACTAAAACACTTCTTGTTAATCAAACTAACGGCATTTTTTCGCAACAAAAAAGTAAAATTCTATGCAACTTACAAGTCATATGGACAGTTACTCGGCTGCGGTAGTCGATGTCCTGCTTGCAAATACTGCTCCATTTTTGAATTATCAATTGCCTGATAGGGTGCTTTAGCCAGAGTCACGAGCTCCCATAAGACAACACCAAATGACCACTGTAGACAAGGAAAAACCATCAGTTGGGAATATTGCATACAATTTCAAACCAGGGGTTTCATTAAGGGCCAGGCACCGGGTAAATTGACCAGCTGTGAGGATGATTTTGCCGCCCTGGTTTAACCACCTAAAGGAAAGTTTTTCTTATTAAGAAGTTCAGTTCAAAACATTTTGCCCGCCTGTGGAAACCAGTAATCATCTGGCTGAAATGTCAATAAAACCCCTGTCAAACTGACTACATTATAGTCCACTGAACATCTTTACTTCTATCCAGAAAAAACATAAAACCAGTAACAACCTAAACAGTCTCAAGCCAGTGCTACTCTTGTAGCAATAAATTGAACATACCACATCACTTTTCTCTGAAAATTGTCCTTGTTCTGCAAGACCCTCTGGGGCTGTCCATTTCACAAGTAACCTGGAGCGTATGCCTTTGTCATTTAGGTTGGTTGAGTTCACATCTCTGGCTAAACTGAAGTCTGTTATCTTGATACTGAGGTCATCATTAACACTAAAACAAGAATGCTTGGATTAGTTTCAGAGGTTTACACTTCCAAATTAGAGAGTTTAAGCATGACATTTACGGCAGACAGCAGAGATTACCTCTGAATTTGTGTTCTTTTCTTCTAATCCTTAACTAACTCACACAAAAATAGAAAAATGTCTCCTACTATTCACCGCTGTGACACAGTTATTCCATGTCAAGACAATATCAAGCGACCAACACAAAAAAATGAAGTCAACAGAGTCTAGAATGACAGAAAAGACTCAACACTTCCAACACAAGGCAGATGAATGGATTCCAAAGGCATCTCTGTACTCAGCTTCTCAATTATACCAAGGAAAAGCAAACTAACACGTTCAATACTTACATGCAGTTCTTTGCTGCAAGATTTCTATGAACAATCTGCTTTTGAGTGATGTAATCCATTCCTTTGCAGATCTCAATTCCAAATTCAATCAGTTGGCGAGAGGTAATTGTCTGCAAAGGAATTATTCAATGATTAGTAAAAATAATAACCAAGTTAACATAATGCAAGGCTTGACCCCAATATTCCATAAATACACCCTTCCTTATATTTGAAATAGCTAATTAATGTAAACAAGCTGTTTAATTAAAATAAAAACACCATTTTACTGTTACAATAAACAACTACAAGAACAGACCTGTTCATTAAATTTTTGAAATCATTATTTTCTTTCTCTAGACTGATACTTTCTCCAGACTTAAAAAACTAGTTTGCAGACTTCCACACTATTTCCCAGCACTCTAAGCACTTTACAAACCATGCAGAAAAGGAGATAACCGAGCAGATGTGGCAAGACCTCGACACCCAATTCTCACCTGCATTCTGGCAGAGGTAGCTCTTGAAATCTTTAAAAAGTGCCCTAGATCACCATTTCGTGTTAATGGTGTTATGATGTAAGGTGGAGCTGCTCGTTGAAGAACCACTCCCACAAGCTCCACAATGTTCGGATGTTTAAGGCCTTTTATGATCATGGCTTCCTGCATGAAAGATGTGATGGTATCCATATCTGCCTCGTCTGTAGAAAAGAAAAATACCCTTAAATTCACAACAATAAAGAATCTTTCCCTGATCTCTATACATTTTGTTACGTTAATTGGGATATGTGTTAGTCATCGAGGAAGAAGATATACTGCTGGGAACAACGTAAATACTTACGAAAAACGTGAATAATCAAGGCTAAAAAGAAACTTGAATTCCAGCTTGTCCTTCAGACCAGCAGCTCTCAAATTTTGCTTGCCCTGGGTCTTAGTTTACTTTCACTGTGATTTTGCTGACAGAAGATTTGTCTGGGCCCTTGCCCATCGGACAAGGGAGAATGGAAAGTAACTTGCCCGATAGGGTAATCTACTTGTTCCGGATCACTGGACAGCCTTTTTTTTTTTTTTGAGCCCTGAGAATGCTCATAATTTTTAGGATGACCTTCTTTACTACATCACCCCAGTGTCTATGGCTATCTTGCATCCAAATGATATCACGTGCCCTCATCAGTCCTTATTGCCCCCAGTGGGGCATGGGGCCGTGATATCACATGTACATGGCATGATATGTACAAAAACTGTTGAATTACCTTGAAGCGCTTTGATTGACACTCCTAATTTTTTGCGAGGCTGTTCTACACTGAGTCCCCTAACAGAGCCTTTGTATAAACATCCAAAGGTTCCTGAAAAAAATATTAATATATGTAACTTTCCACTTAAAAATAGCAATGCTGCTACTGCCACTGCTACTGCTACTTTAAAAGATTGCAGAAATCCTGCCCAAGGTCTGACTGAGGTAAAATAATTCTAACATATTTGTTGTGTTATAGATCTTGTTGTAGAATGGCTAATCGTTTTTATCCCTAGTTCATTTAATTTGGTTTGCGTGCCTGAATAGAATGCTCAATGTCAACAACATTTAATGCCTTGAAATAGCTAAACACAATTTTAACTGATGCCAGTATCTGTTTGAAGCTGTCAATGAACCAAATCTGCCTACAATGGCTGATACTCAATGGAACACAACCAGATGAACCAGAAACACATACCTCTGTATAGGGGGTCGCCTAGCGACACTTGATCTCGTGGCAGTAGAATATCAGCAAGTTCTGTCGCCCAAAATTCATTCAAGACAGTGAATAGTCCTTCTGTGTTTTGTACTTCATCAGGAGCTTTAAGAAGAAAAATTAAGAGTTAATGCATGAAAGCTACTGTTACCTCTCTTGCATGTACCTTGTGCTTCTTAGTACAAAAGCACATTTAAATTGAGTTTTGAAAGTAATCAGTTTATTACTTTGGTTTTGGTTTCTGTTTTGGTTTTAGTACAGTATGAGATAGGCCGAGTAGTCTAATTGGTAAGCAATTGGCTTAGGGTTTGGTTTACGACACTGAGTTGAAGACCACTCTATAACGAAACAAATAAACTTACTATTTCTCCTCTCCAACAAAGATTCTGTCTCAAGAGATAATAATGAAGACGGTCTTTCTTGGATCCTGTACTTTGCATCTTCACCAAAAAAAAACAACAACACAAGAATGTTAATACAAATACTCTTTTACTTCTGATCACTAGACCAAAATACATGCTTGAATAGAAGTCCCTCTTCCTATGACCAGTTCTTCTCCCGCTTGAGAGAAGTTTGGAATTGGACCCAAACTCCGATTTACATTCAGACATCTCATTTAGGAAAGGAACTTACAGCACCGATTTCTGATCCACAAAATACCTCACCTCCTTTAAATGATCTTTCATGAAGTCTTTTGTGTTTATGTCTTGTTCCATGTCTTGCATCCCTGTTACTGTATTTACCCTCTGGTTGTTCTACTAAATGTACATCGCTGTCTTCCTCTGGAATTATTAAATTTGTTATTGACGAGTCACTGCCACTGGTATTTGCACGACCACGCCCTTCTGAAGGTGAGAACTTTGGTTTTGGTGGACTATAAAAGAGCCCAGATTTGGAAGTATTTACTGCTTCATCTACATCATCTTCTTCTTCGTCTTTCTTATAAATCTTTGATGAACTGGTAGATAGAAAAGAAAATGGCCTCAGCATAAAATGATATCCCACTTCTGTTTAGACTTGAAGGGTTTTAATACACAAATAGTAAAAATCATTTTATTAACCAACAATTAATTAATTTTATTTAGCGCAACATCCAAAGAACCCTGAAACAAAATTGTCTACTTGCTTCCAATAAATCCGTGTAGCAGATGCAACCTTCATTCACAGCATAAATGTTAAATGAAAAACACCTATTTTGAAGAGACAAATTTTGTTCATATTCCCAGTGATTAGAATGAACGAGAATGAAACAGAAAAGAACGAACATTTATATAATTGTTTGTTAAGCAACAATGGCTCTACCTGCTGCTGCTGCTGCGGTACATTTCCATGTCATCTTCAAACTCCATCTTCAGCTTTCGCTGCCTCAAACTGTACCGGCACAACAGGGCAAGTCCCACTATCAGTATGATGACAAGTGTCATGCCGGCACAGAGCCCCACTATCATTCCACGTGACCAGGGTGAGGAGGTAATCTTTTTGGTTACAACATCTTTGTCACTAATATCATGGCCATCTTTACCTGTAAATAAAAAAAGGGTGCATTTTTAACTTTAAACAGTGTAATTTAGTAATTGCAATAGCAGAGCATCTTCCTCTAGAGAGGAACAGAGCAGCAGCTAGTGAGCTAACACCTTGTTTTAAAATCTTAGCAAGAATTTGCTGAATTCTGACAACAGTCTGTCAAACTTTGCAAACAGAATAAGGGTTTTAAGTATTACAAGAACATGCTTAATGTCTCCTTTCAAATTATATAGCTTTTAAATCACCTCACACAAGCAAGAGCTTATATGACCTTGTTCACAATAAATCACATATTCAACAATAATCTTTTAGAAGTTATTTGACAAATAATATTTATGCACCATCACTCAGCAAACAAAATATGTGTGATTTGTAAGTGGTATTCATTCAGTAGCACTCTTTTCTTCATTCCTTACAATATTTAAGACTTTTCTTTTAATTTTATGAGAAAGGTTTCGATCAAAGTTTACTTACAAAACAAGCCTGAATATCTGCTGACAACTCACTACAAGTTCAATTACGTATAACCAAGTTTTTACAGCAAATGATGCTGCTAAGCTGAAGTGTCACGAAAGAAAAGGTGCCATGTTGGTAGAACTGATTTTAATGTGAACAAGTCATTAGTCATGTGATAAGTCACAGGATACAGCACTCTGCAAGTCTGTAACATGTGCGGAGGTACGCAACTACACACTTTTATGCTATCTTAAATGACATTCTTGCATCAGCGTCTATAAACTACAAAAGATAGCATTGTAGTAATAATCTTCATGCATACCTGTTTGAAGACAAAGTCTTCGGACTACAATGACAAATGTTTTTGTGTCATCAGTCTCTCCTAAACTGGTGTCAACCTTGGTGTAGTTAAGGGAGAATGTCATGTCCACTGCTCCTCCCTTTTTACCAGAACAAAGGAAGGAAACTGGGAAAACTGAGCGACAAAACAAAAAATCATTAATCATTAATTAATAATTAAGACAATATGACTTCTTTGTTCTGAGAATTATAAATGACCAGAAATGAAGTAACAAGTTGTAAAGCATTTTTTAACCCCCTTATTTGCCCTCACTATTGCTCGTATTGTACAAACTGCGAGCTTCCTTCCAGCTCAGTGGAGACAAAACTTTTGTTTCTCTCCTGTTTTGCAATTACAGCACAAAGCTGATATTGGGTTTAAATAATAATAACTTAGTTTTCGTAGCAAATTTTTCAAACCAGTTATAGTTTTTTCCTATTTTTCAGACTATGATAATAGAAATGAGAAGATCAAACTAGACTGAAAATTTCAAATCAAAGATAAATTTAAACCACAACAACAACACTGGTCGCACTGACACATCCATATATTTTCACCACCAATGCATGTATTTACATAAACGTAGATCGATTCATTCTTGATTAGATACAAAGCCCTAGAACTTCATCCCTTTGTAAACCTGCAAGTGCAGGTAATTCTCACCTGAGATGGTTTGTGGAACAATTCCTTGCAAAGGAATTACTGGCACTGGGTCAGGCATGATGCTGGTGTCACTTGATTTGAAACTCATGCTGTAATGCGAGACCTGAAAAAGAACGTTCAGCAAACTCATTCAGTACTAAGTAGTCAATGTCTAGTTTCCTATTCTGCAAATTGCTCAGCACTTAGGAGATGTGAAAAAAAAAATCATCAGTACATGTAAAAGGACACTGCCTTGCATAGGTGGTGCAACTTCATAAAAAACTTGTGAATCTTCTCTTTAGTACTCCTGTTACTTTTTGAGCCAGTTATTCTAACCATCTCTAATGATAAGAGTTTGTAACAAAATACTTTACCAGGATTTTATATGCCACATTTTGGATTTGAGGGAGAAAACTAAGTGACTCAGTTTTCATTCTCCAGTAAAGAGAAGCATCTTGACAAAGAAAGGAGAGTAAATTATGTCAAGTTTATTACCCCAAGTTTATGTTGCAATTATCTGGTTACAAGTGTTTTAACTTTAGTAACCCAATTGAACTGCTACATTAGTTTTAGCTATGCTGAGTTATTTTTCCTTTTCTTCAGTCTCTCAATGCAGCTAATTTGATTGCACGAGAGTTGTTGTTGTTCTTGCATTAGCACTAAGGTTGCACAAGAAACTCCAAAGTTTAACAAGTTCAATCATAGAATGCCATTATCCTAAGAATAGGTTTCCAATTTTGTTATCTAAAAGACACAAATGTTACATAGGAAGTAGCTAGAGAGGAAAATGGGAGAAATGGGCGCCAAATTTATTTCATTCCAAGTGTTTTGACTGATTGTTTAGTGGTTGTTAATTGTTTTGCTTTGTTCTGTTTTACATTATCCCTTTTCAACACCAACACTGTACTTAATACTGTGTTACAACAAGCTTTTGGCTTATCTAGAAGTTATTGTTGTCATTTCCAGCCCGATATCTCGCCTCCTATTATCTAAAATTGAAAACAAGCTTTTACGTGTCTTTCAGAAGCCACGACTCGCAAAACAGGAAATGCTTTAGCCCAAAGGAACTTGTAGAAAAGGCTTGAAACAATTCAACTTCCACGGAACACAGTAGGGAAGATTCGGAAATAAAGATGACAAAATGATCACGTTTTTATAAAGCAACCAGCACAAGAAGTCAAAAAATTACTAGAATATTTCCACTTGGCAAAACTTTAATCTGCTTACAGCGAAATAACCACAAGCGATCGCATTCCAAAAGGTTTATACTGCTTCTAATATTGGCAACGCAATCCTTCAAATTTCAGCTGCGTAATCTTCTCTACATCTTTCCCGTACATGTACATCAAATGAAGCTAAATGACTTCGTCGACAATATTCTAGACAAAAAAACTTCGCTTCAAATACCCAACAGTTTAGAACAGGAGTAACACTGCATTACACAACCATTCATTCAAAAACACAGAGCGATCGAGCTATCTAAAATAAACATCAATAAATACTTTATTGTTCACGTAGGTCTCGTCAACACGAAATGCCTCGGATTGCCGATATAGCGAAACTTTCTATTCTAATCCTTCGAAGCGATGAATATGAAGATTATGAGAACCGAGAAGTAGAATCAATGAAGGGATAATATATCCTCCATCGTTTTGAATCATTGCTAAGCAAACAAAGGAGATGGAAAGAATGCATTCCGGCGATACAAAACACTGTGCCAATTGGTTCGTGTTCCTAATATTGTAGTTGTTAGTCAAGTTATCCGGATTTATGCTACTTTTCTGAAACCACCATGTGTTCTAGATCGTAGATACTTAAGCTGTAGCAAGACACGAGTTTACTATCAATCATTTTGAATGAATCAGCAAAACCGAAAGAAAACATTAGAAATTTGCATTGCGTAAACCAAGTGTATTGTGAGCTACTACGGGAAGGGCTTAGTTATTGTAATGAACATCACCGCACGAAAAGCGTCTTTCCCCCTGGAATTCAACAGATATCCTTCGAGAAATAACGAGCATAACTTAAGAACTACGCGAAGGCGTAAAATCATTCGCACAAACACGCCGAGGAGACTATGTTCGGCCCGAGCGAGAATCAAAACACCGCGCATCCATTAAGTTTATTGCCTTTAGTCACGTTTCACTCACCTGCGGGGAAGAGAACCAGGTTATCTGAACCTCAGAAACTGATGGTTCTATTGGTGCCATAAAACGATAAAATGCACTAGGATTTTGCACCATGGTCACCGGGGCTCCGGCTTGAATGATGTACAACTTCCCTTGGAACTCCATCTCTGAAATAGAACAAGTATTCCGATTGAGTCTTCTCTCCACATGGTTTGCGAAATATTTACAAACTTTCTCTCCTTTCTTGAAAGAAAACTACTCACTCATATACGTCTTAGCATCCTCCTTTGAAATAAACATGTTCAATTGAGCAGCTGCTTGGTTTAACACGGTGCAAAACACCAAAAGGGCAACCAAGTACGACCACGTTGTAGAACGACGAGAAGCCATACATGCGATGTTTACAGTGTAAGCCCCGAATAAGTTCCGCTTCCAGTGCAAGTTTTTACCCTCTTTGTAACCACTCCACTAACTGTACAATGATTTAGCATGCTTAAAGACTACTTTTAACATGTCTGGGGAGGTATTCTAGGTCTTCCAATGCCGTACTGAATTTCAAAACATAACCCCCGATGACGCACTCCTGAAATTCAAGTGTAATGGTAGCTGCTCTCCTTGGTGGGGCAGGGTGTGACGTCACATTCTCGTGGCCAATTACGCGCGGCTATTGATTAGCAATCGATTGCAGTACGTGCTTGGAGAACAGAAAAACCTGTCATTATTTCGCGCGTTTTGTGTTAATGAAACAACTGAATCAACAACTATTACCGGAAAAACTAGTTATGAGCTTCACTCGCGTGGGCCGAGGACTCAGTCAACGTCTCAGTCACTAATCATGCGGCCGCCGCCAAGGGGGATAAGGAGCTGTGAAAGTTCAAATTTTCAAAAGAAAATAAACCCGCAAATTCATCCCCCTTTAAAAAAATATTTTAGTCTCTTTATTTTTAACCGGTAAAGCAAGAAACAGGCATACTCAGGATAACGAAGCATCAATCAGTCTCCGCTCCGGAAAAAGATCAGACTAATAAAAAAATAGGTTAAATATTTTGGTTAAGTGATCTATATCTGTTCTATAAAAGTATTATTTTGACTCAGTGACATCTTAATCTATTTTCTCCGGTTTTTCATGTTTTTCGTTTGTTTGTAAGGGCGAATGCTAGATATCGTGACTTCAACGCAACGTTTTCTCAGTTTAACAAACCTTGAATTGCGGGGCAATATCGCGAGGTGATAACTGGTAACTTAATAAATGCAGTAACATTGTTTGGGCTGATATTTTTTCACCCTTAATTAGAATAGTTACATGTGATCAAGAATAGTCCAACCTGTATACAATGTTTTATTTGCTAGTCAGTTGTAAAGAACAATTATGTTTTTCATGCGCGCCTGGTTGTAAAGAATAATAAAGTTTCTTATGCCTGCTTGGTTGTGAGTTTAACTGAAACACACGGGAAGTTTAAACTTCCCGTGTGTTTCAGTTTTTAAAAAAAAAAAACTGTTAGGTTACGTTTATTTGATGCTTTGTGAAAAAAGCATGAAAGAAGCATATTTTAGAGAATTAGGATAACAGTATCCTTGAATAAAAAAAATTTAGTGCCTTTTCATATCGATTGAGGAAAACTGCAACTAGTTTGACATGATAACGATATGAAATGCTCTTTTGTTAGGGATCGAGCGGATTGATGAAAGCGCACTCGTTTCAGTTAAAGAAAAAGGGAGGTGACCTGGCTTCTCTTCCTTTGACAGATCTCTTATAAATCTAATTTCCTGCCAGAAAAAGCAATTTGGGAATTTTACAATATTTTTCATGCCTTTTCGGTGAAGCTCCCTTTGACTGCCGACAACGCTGTTACGCAAGGCTCTGAAAGTCGGGGTTAAAAAATAAACAAATGAATTTTATCAGGAGCCCATCATCATCTCGGCTAAACATTTTTACGAAAGATTTTCTCGCTGCTTTAGCCATATTACCAAGCTTTACGCTGCGTGTCCCCGCTTGGAAAATAACTTTGTTAACGTTGTGTCAAACAGGTGACCGCCAGAGCGGGTGTGGGACAGAAGCCTTCATACAACCAAGATTGAAACTTTTTCCTGACCTCGTGGCTATCTGAAAACAATTTTGCCTGAGCTAGGCAAAAACGATCATGTGGGACTCACCCCGCTTCCTGTTCCGTTGGGAATTACACGTTAAAGGTTCTTCATTAGGCAATACAAAGTCTTTTTGTGTATATTTTCAATCTTTTCAAATCTTCGTAGATTTTCAGAATCACAGTTTTTTTGGTCTCGCTAGGGAATAAATGGATCGAAAACCACGATAAATCTTTCTCGAGTCCCTCATGCAAATGAGAAATAAACCAAGGATCTTGTCCCAGGCCTGTCATCTGTTGTCGTAGATTTCTATGCAAAGACTTACATTAGCAGCATTTTCACTGACTTCACTTAGTACACCTCTCCCAGACATGACCGTGAGTTAAATATTTGAGAAGGGCTTCAAATTGCCCAAAATTTTAATGGCAAACTTAAGAGATACCCAATTCCAGGCCAGAATGTTATAGAATCTTATTTCAAAATGAAACTGTTTCAAAATCATACCCTTTGACGCAGCACCTACACTGGTAGATTATATAAGGGCGTTATCTCACTTGGGCCCCTGACTTGGCCTGTGAGTAGCGTCATGTTCTACCGTTACGTTCATCAAGTTCAAGGACTATTGGTAAACATGGTAAACCTTCCCGATAAACATGGTCCCGACGGTCTACAAGTTGCTCAAAATTAGCACACGTACCTAAGGCACCCATTCGTAGGCACAAAAACAAAACGCTATTTTTACGCAAATTTAGCAGGCCTTCATGAAATCCTATACGTTTCTGCTCTGTTTTGCACGTCATCATGTTCTTGAGGAAGTTGCTTGATAAGAGGTCGTGATATACCGTTTCACGTTCTTTCAAGGATTTCCTTTCACGTACGACGCACTAATCACACTTCACCTATAGCCCTGCAGCCAGGAACTTGTAAGAGGATACTATCTCACCGAAACTGAGACTTGGTCGCTTGGTTCAAATGACGAAAAAACACTGCTATATGTCTGACTATAAATAGGCTTTTAGTGAGGCATTCCGGCACTGTTCAGTAAGGACCCTGTTCCATGCACGAACTACTTGAATTATATGAGTAGTAAACACGGATTAGTTTAGAATTAGCTAGCAAAATATCCGGCTTTGAAAGACTTGAAAGATGAGTGGTCTTGGAGCAAATTTCACCTGGTTGACCGAGAAAAAAGAAAAAATGAAAGAAGAGAGAAAATGGAGGGTAGAGAGTGAACGAACGAACGAACGAACGAACGAACTAATACATGAAAGGATAGGTGTCGTACATTGGTGTGATGCCATCATGAAGGGGTACTTGAAGTGATACGTGTACTTCTGTGGGTCAACCTGTCCAGGTTTTTTTTTGTCATTTGTTTTGAATGCTACTTGTGAGGAATCATTCGGCTTTGTCCTTTACGTAGAAGAAAAGAAATCACATCAGGGTAGGGTGATGTATTGTCTTTAAAATTAGTATCACATCAAAAATAGACATATGGACAGAGTTGTTCAAAGGATGCTGATGTTAATAAACTCAATCCGGCAGACGAATCACCATAGCTTAACTGAAGATTTACATGGCAAATAAAGTATGTATGACAAATATTTATAACAGATCCTTATTCCCCAGGGGCCCTATGGATACCAGCCTCGTTGCTGAATGGGCTACCCTGGTTAAATAAAGTTACTTACTCACGCTGCACTTTCGTCTGGGAATGATTTAAACCGTACATATCGTTATCCATGCTTTGAACAGCCAGGGCCAGGTATTTTCAATATAGCCTGTTGAGGTTACAACTTTGAGGGGGGAGGGGGACGTTTCTTTCGGAAGTTAGGGTAAACGAAAATAAAAACCGTGTCTTCAACGAGTTTCAGTTTTTGTACCTTTTCGTGTGTCCTGTTATGCTAACCTGTTCCTCGACTTTATAAAAACTGGTGGCCGACGCGTGGAAGGAGCAAATGATACCAGAAACACAGGCCCAAGAACATAACCAACAAAAAACAGTGCATAATTAATTGCTGTTTTGACATGTGCGCGGCGTCCCGGCCTCTGTTAGTTCTTCTGTTTAGTATCGGTATACAATCGTTGGGTATTCGTGAGTAATCGGGAACATTCGGGCTATCGATTTGTTCTCGGACAACAACAAAGTTTGTAGTGCACACCTCCCGCCTCCAGTGAGCTCTTCGCTCCCTTTTCCTTTCGGCACAAAATGGCATTGAGGAGAAATGCAAGCAAATACGGTGCGTCATCTTCGCACGCGGACGAAGATACTCTGCCGACAGAAACTCAAACCAGTTTCTTCCAAAAAGGACGCGAGTTCGAAAGTCGCTATGTAAATCATCATTACACGGAAGAAGAGAGGGAAAAGCTCGGTACATTCGAGAGTGTGGACTATCTGCCTCCTCACAGTGCTGTTTACAAGGTGCGTCGAGGGTCTCATGATTTTGATGAACTGGAGAACTGCGGGTTACTTGAGTGAGAGAGGGAAGGCAAGGACACTTAATGGTTCTTCCATACATTTTGATTGAAAATCAATTAAGCTTAACTAAACGATTCTTCGCTAATTATCAACAGCTATCCAAATTCGATATCACCAACTTCAAGTTGATAATTAGTTGATAACTTCACTTGCCAACTAATTTTTCACTATGACAGTTTCTTGCACCTTACTTTCCATACATCCCTCGAATCTTATAAGCTACATGTAAGCTTAATAGATTGTACAGACAGTCTACTTGGGTTGTCATGCAACACTTATCCCCACTAAAACCTGCTTAGAGAGGGAAAAGAGGGAAATCTGTGTTGACAAAAGTAGCTTGGAACCAACAAAAATCACTGTCTACTGTTTGATATCGGCTGGCCACTCTGCTGGATTATTCTTCATAATCTTTAGAAGAAAGATGGCAAAGTCAGCCACCTACTCCAGCAAAAATGCCACCTTAGCTTCTTCAAAACTTTGCGACAACTCCGCTGAACTGCCTTCTTTTTCATGGTTTAGCCAATCTCAGAATAAATTTGTATGACGACATAAATCCATGGCCCTGGGACCCACTTACCTGGCCAAATTGGGATACCAGTATCTTAGACCCACTACTTTGAAAATGTTGCTGCTGATGCACCTATCTTGTGTGATAAGCTTGGAAGCATCTGCATGTAGTCTTAAATGGGTTCTTCCATTCGGCTCTAGTGCAATCTTAACAAATTATCGACAAGTCACCTCCTAGTGTGTAACCATCTGGACTGTTCAGGTATGCACTCATAGAATATTGAGGAAGGGTTTGGTTGTTTGGCAGGTGTAATGATCTGAAAATGCTCTTTGCAAAACAAGAAAGTAGAACTGTGTTAGAATTGCAGTAGTGGCAGGAACATGTGGATACAACCTACGCCTTGCAAGAAGTAATAAAACCTTATTTTTTAATATTGTAGTTACTGTAAGTATTTTAACTTTTGTTTATTTACCTACAAATTCTAGAACTGGCTCAAGCAGCAGCCATCACGACTGGATTGGGATCGATGGGTAATGATGGGCATGATAGGATTCTCTGTTGGATTCATTGGCTTCCTTATGCATCAACTTATTGATGTTATAGCAGAGTATGTAACTACACTCAAATTTGATTGATTTTTGCTAGCAATCTCTCTTTTTTCACAAAGACCCTCTAACCAAGTCAGCTTCATGCCAAGTCATCATCATGGTAATGCAGACACACACCCATGATGGGAATCTCACTAGTAAATAGTTAGACGTCTGGCAGCCAGTTTTTTTCTCCAAGGGTCACTTAGATGAGTGCATAACCATTGCAAATGCAAAAGGGTGGTATGGCCAAATGGGGAATGAGGTGAGACATGCCCATGTCTCGTTCCATCCATTCTTCTTTAAGCTTAAGTGTCTTGCCTCATAAACCCTGCTGAATTTTGAGGTAAAAATAGACTGCCAGCAGTCCACTTGCCAGTGTGCTACACCAGTACTTTACTGACAATGATATCACAGTGATATAAATGTACAGTGGCATCCTGATTTCTCAAAGTCTCCTTTTGTTGAACGTTCCAGTAACTTGAACCAAAAGTTGTTTCTCTCCCTTCGCTTGATTTTTTAAACCAATTTCTGTTTCCTTGAACAGAAGGCTTAAAAAATTAGGATTCTGCTGTATGTAACATTTCATAGAGTTAATTAAGAATATAATCAAAACTATAACAAAATTCTCAAACGTGATTGGCTATCAGCAGCCAGATTTGAGCATTAATTGGACAGTGTACGCGTCATGCTTGCAATTGGACAGTACGCGTCAATTTGCGTGCGCTGTTGCGGTGCACTTTGTTGAGTAAACTGCTGTGTTTTTCAGCATTCATAACGATGTTTAATCGTTCAGCGCTCAATCGATGGTTTGTTCATTTCTCAAATTTTGTCATAGTTTTGATTAATCGGTTACAGGGCTTCGCGTCGTCCCATTCAGTTTGTAATCATACTCACGATTAACAAATCAGACTCCCACTTCGTGGTCGTCCGATTTTGTTAATCACTTGTATGATTACAGACCAAATTGGACTCCACTCAGTCCTATTACCATTATAAATAATTTATTATCTCTAATAGAATTTTTTTGATAAACACTTAATTTGCAGGGTGAAGTGGGATAAGGCTTCTGAGTTTATTGAGGTACATCTGCATAAAATGATCATTTAAGTGTTGTTTGGGATTTTGTCAAAACCTTTTGCAATTGCAGGCAGGCTACACCTTAGAATTGTTTGGAGTGTTTTTTTGGAAAATAAAACTCTACTATGCCTGCCCATATGTAGCAATATTTAATCCTTGTTGACGTTTAGTTTTTTTTAAACTCATTTGCATTTAAATTTAATGTAATAATTATAATTTATTTAAATCCAAAACAAAGTCCTGTTTAAACTTAGTAAAAATACATAAGTTCACATAGAATTTTGAAAGTTTAAATTTAAATGAATAAAAAGGATTAAATCAAACTTAAGCAGTTTAAAGAAATATTGCAAATTATAAGGTTTAAAGGCATTTTAAAAGTTTAAAATTAAAGATAAAAAGATTATTAATAAAAATTGTGCGAAAAGTTTAAACAATAATATAAACTAGTATTGAATCAATTTCACTAAAAACTATAAATTAAATTTTAAAAAAATCAAATCAGATATTTAATTTAAATGGGAATTTGTTTTGAGTTTAAATAAAATTTGGACATGAAGTTTAAATTTAAGAGCAAATCAGTTGAAATCAACAAGGATTAAATATTGCTACAATCATATAGGCAGGCATACTGAACTGTTACTATATAAGAAATGTATGATAGCAAGTTATTTAATTTATTGTGGGTAGACATAGGTAAAATAATATATTTCTGTTTTTTTGTCTTGTAGGATCGGGACTATGGTTTGGCTTGGGTCTGGGTTATTGGATACAGTGTTTTATTTGTCATAGCCAGTTCTGTTCCAATTGTGGTCAGTAATGTTGATGTCTTTATAAATCCCATTTCAGTAAAAAACTTGTTAAGTTAAGGTATATCTGATTAAAAATGGAAGAGCAACCAGGATTTACAAATCATCTGGAATGAAAAGAATATTCTGTGGTCAAGAATTTGAAAACGTAAGCATTTGGCTTCCAGCCTTGAGCATTTAAAAACTAAGATGCCAAAATACAGGATGAGAGATATGAGAAAAAATATAAAAACATATTTTAAAATAAGGAACAAATGTTAGTACTAGTTCAAAAGAATAGTCTAAGGCTATTGTTTTGGCTATGGCTTGGAATTATTGTCTGCCTTGTAAGAGGTACATTGAGAACAACAGCAAAGAAGACAATAACTCAAAGCTGAAACCAAAACAATAACCTGTTCTTTTAAATTAGAACATAACATTTTGTTCCTTTACCTATTTTATGTTTTTGGACACTTTCTTTCAGATATCTCTTTTGCATATATCTTTCTTCTCATGCTTTTACATTTTAGTTTAAAAAGGCCTTTTTAAGGGCACTCATTACATGTACATGATCAAAATTTCAAAAATTTGATTTGGGCATTAAAGGACTAATGATGCAAGTTGCCTTTAAATATTAAGTAAAAGTTTAGTTAAGCATGACTTGTTTTTCCTGACAGTACTATCGGCCTTCAGCTGGAGGTTCTGGTATTCCTGAACTAATTGGTTTTTTGAATGGAACTGTGGTGCGGCATATATTTAATTTCAAGACTATGTTAGTCAAGTTCTTTTCCTGTGTATGTGCAGTTGGTGCGGGACTTCCTATTGGTCCAGAAGGTCCCATGATTCATCTTGGGTATGTTGCTTATATGTTGTTAATTTTAAGTAATATCTCAAACATGAAAGACGTTGTTTGACCACATTTCCAAACACCAGGAAGAGAGTTGAAAATGTGTTGCAAAGTGGTGTATTATTAATGAGCTATGAGGTGTTTGGAAATGTGGTCAAACACTGTCTTGAGTGTTTTATATATCTTCTCAATGGAAACTAACCACCTATTAGAAAATGGAGAAATAGAATCGCAAAAATCCATGCAAATTAAGATCAGAATTCCAAACACTGTCACAGTCATGATCTCTTGTGTTTAAACGTGATGAATTATTAATGAGTTTGAGAATAATACAGGGTTCGTACGGGTCCTGGAAACCCTGGAAAGTCCTGGAATTTTATTGTGGCATTTTCTAGGACTGGAAAGTCCTGGAAAAGGGCTCCTGGTCCTGGAAAGTTCTGGAAATCTGTTAAACTCAAGTACAAAAATATGAAATGTATGGCGGACAGTAAGGAGAATTAACATTAAGATCTTGGGAGTGAAAGGGTTAATGTGAATTTTAGAGTCCTGGAAAAATCAATCTGAGTCCTGGAAAAGTCCTGGAAAAGTCTGGAAATTTGTTTCTGAAAAAGGGTACGAACCCTGTAATAATAGAAACATTATTAATAGTAATTATTAATTATTGGTATGCTCAAAAAGTACATTGCACTTTTCAAACATAAATTCAACTTTTATCTGAAAGTAATGAAAAGCATGATCATTTGTTTGTTGCAGGAGCTTAGTTGGTGCAGGCCTCAGTCAGTTTAAATCACAGACTCTTAATTTCAAACTGCCATTCTTTGAGAGGTTCCGTAACACAGAAGACAGGTGAGTTTGCACAACTATAAGAAATATATTTTGTTGAAGTTTCTGGTGTGCTGGAGAATAAAAAATAGTATTACCCACAAAACCCGTCTGATAAGAATTATCATTCAAATCATATACAGTTGAACCTCCACTTGTCTAATGGTCACTTCTCCACAGTGGCCACTTTTTCTGGTCCTGGCAGACAGTTCATACATTCACTCTTATTTTAACCTCTCTACAACGGAAATGGCAACTAAAACTTGTCTCAACTGTCAAAATAACCTCTAGACTATGGCCAGTTAATCAATGACTGATAAACGATGTATAGAAAACTTCATTTGCATTGTAAAGGCCACTAAACTTTATCTGTACTGTACGTTGTTGGCCTCTGTTTCTGTAATGAAGTTTCTGTAATGAAGTTTCTGATTTCTTGATACATTTTGATACATATATGCTAAAATAAGCATTTTTCGAAAAACAATGTTGCACCCCCAAACAAACAGGTGTCATGTTACACCCCTACCTCCCCATAACGGCCACCTCTTTACAACAACCACTTTCCTCTATCCCTAAGGTGGTCTTTGTGGAGAAGTTCAACTGTGTTATCATATAAATTAAGTGCTCCATTTGTCAAACAGACGTAACTTCATTTCTGCTGGTGCTGCAGCAGGCGTGGCTTCAGCTTTTGGAGCACCAGTGGGTGGACTGTTGTTCTCTATGGAAGAGGTGTCATCATTTTGGAACATGAAATTATCATGGCAAACATTCTTTGCTTGCATGGTATCAACATTTACTACAGTAAGTTATTTATTATTGAAGTACAGTGTAACTACCACATTGCAGTTGGTGCAGGGACCAAAGTTTAGTTATTGCTAAGTTTAGTCTATGTTACATATTTATCCAGATTGTATGAAAATTATGAGTACTGGCAATTTTCTTTTATTAACTTATGGTCCTGAGGTCAGTAAAATGAAACATAATAATTTCTATATTATATTATTTTGTTCCTGTCCAGTCTTTGCTTATAAATATATCTCACCTTAGCAAATGGCTAACAGTCAATGGTGAAAAATTTAGTTTTTCTGTAGAGAGAAACTGTGATTGATTCACATTCATTTGCAGGACTTGTTTAATTCAGCTTTTGAAGGGTTCAAGTATCAAGGAGATTTTGGCATGTTTAAAGCTGAAAAGAACATTTTGTTTCAAGTAAGTGCTTACTAAAGAAAGGTATGTTGGATCATAGTAAATTTTTACAGCTGGCACTTAAACTATTAACAGAATAATTTTCTTCGTTCTCTTCACTGCCAGTCTTTCTAAATCTGTAAATTTTTGTCTGATCTTGGGGGTTGTAACTCAAAATAAGTACTATTAAGTCTATTGATGACACCTATAGTACAAAAAATTCTACCATAATGCCTAAAATAGTGTTTCTGGGGTTCTGAAAATTTGAACTTTCCCTGAGGAGCATGCCCCCAGACTCCACAACCCAGCCAACTATTTGGTTGTATAACCCCAGTGGGCATATTGTTACATGTAGTTTAGCTGGACAAGTTTAATGTTAATTATTCGATCGTTTTCAAGGGGGACATCTCAAAAATTTAGGATTACAATTGAGGCACCAGGGTAGATATTTGTTATAAAGGGGGGTCATTATAATTATACTACAGTGACTCTCTACCAGTTCCCACCAGCCCCTCTTCCTCCCTCCCACCTCCCCAAAATGAACAGTACCTGATTTCAAATGTTTAATTCCAGATTAGTCATGGTATTGGTTTAAACCTTCTGGCATTTATACCAACTGTTATTCTTGGAGTAATTGGTGGCTTGTTAGGTGCTATGTTCACCTTTCTTAATTTAAAGGTACAGTATTTGTTATGTTCATCATTCAGGGGGATTTCTTTGTTCTGAGTATCCTGAAAATGTCCCTTGCTAACTATGAGAATGCAAGACAGTGGCTGAATGTTTGGGGGTGAAACTAACTAAGAATGACAATTATATTAAATGAACTAAAATCAAAGAGAATTATCAAGTTTCTCTTGTTGTTTCAGTATGGAGTAGCTGCTCAACAGGATTGGCTGAGAAAACAATATAACAGGCAACATAAACAATGTACCTAGTCCTTAAAACAATAAAGAGTTGCATGAAACAACTAGGGAGCAAATGAAATTACAGTTCTAAAGAGGTGCATGGCAATTGGTTGCTGTAGTCAGGAGGTGACGCTAAAATGTGTACAGCACACTTGTCATACATGTAAATCTAAACCCAAGAAATTTCAGCTAAAACTAATAATTTTAAATAAGCTTTCATCAGGCTAAAAGAGAGATGATTATGTTGCTACCTTTGACCATAAACATAATAATATTATGTAGATACTCTGTATATTCTGTTTAGTCATGTCCATAATCCTTGTGTTACAATTTGAAATCATGGGTAACTCTACTATATGATCAGCTTTTCTTTTTGTCGAAATTTAAAACTTACATATGTAGTTTCCTGGTCAGCAAAGGACACCTTTGAACAACCTCTTCTATTTTGCTTTACAGTTGCCTATAGTAGCCAAATGAAGTCCACCTTGCACTTCTCTTCATTACACCATGGCCCTGATTCTGCAACGGAGGATCTCTATACTTGAACCCTCAGTTGTAGTCCCTTTTAGCAGCTTTAAATGTATTGTCTGTCATATTTCCATGTAGATTGCAAGATTTCGAAGATCCCAAGTTGCCAAGATTAAGTCCAAACAGTGGAAGAACATTGCTAAGCTATCTGAACCAATTCTAATCATGGTATGTTTTAAAAATGTCTAGCTCTATGCCTGCATTGCTGGCCTTTACATAATTTAAAGGGTCGGACAGCTTCATAATTTGGCAAATGCAAAAGACTGTCAAATTAAAAATTGAAAACTTAATTTGATCTGCTTGCATAAATAGTGGGTCATAAAATGTAGAATCCTGTGGTGTGCCATGCAGTTGGAACATACAAACAGAATTCTAATGCAACATATCACCTCTATCACAATGCTATGATGGCTGACTACAAAATTTCCAAAGAAAACTTCCCACAAGAGACATCAGCTCACTTTTGATTCTTTGGTAAATAATGGTATAAGTTCATTATATAGGCTGCACATGCACCAAGCAGTAAAACCATCCCTTTAAATGGTGCAAGAGCACCATATACCCACAATGTGTCCATGGCCAGGTTGTTCAAAACTCGATTAAGCTAACCTAGGATTAACGAGAATTTTAATTTCAGTTTTGTGACGTTTCGGTGAGGTTTTCTGTTTATATTGTTTGTCCTTCAGTTTTGAGCTTGAGCAATCTCTAACTACATGAAACATTAGCAGTAAAAACCATTGCTATAAAGAAAAATGAATTCTTCGGTTAACTTTTGATTCTGGGATAGCATTAACCGGCTTTTGAACAACCCAGCCCAGGCGGTTAGATACACTTAAGCATCATTAAATATTATTGACATGAAATTGATGACTAAGAATTGTATATTGCCACCTTCACTGACTACTCCTCCATGATCATTTCAGTTGTCGTAACAATTCACCAGTATACCCTGATTTATTATATGGCTGAACTGGTCTGCAATGAAAAGGAGAATTATGATTGGTTCCCTTAGCGGTCTGAATTTTGCAGTATAGACTGCTTAAGTGGACAACACGCAAATTAATTTTGGTGAATTGCTTTTTCAATTCATTGTACAAAATAAAAGTTTTTTGTTAGGTAGAAATCTATTTACCTTCATGTCTGGAAGACAATTTTAGTTCAAATCTGTTCACGCAAACAAGTAACACAAGAAATGTAAATAAATGCTTACCTTTTTAGGAATGGATCGCTGAGACATTAGTTTATCAGCAGGTTGAAAAGAGCCATGATGATAAATACTTTATTGAACTAGCTTGTTCAGTCTGTATTTGTTTTCTGTTTTTGCAAGTTTTTAGACCTCCCCTGCAGCTTAATCAATAAACCTGCAAAAAGAAACTCAACCAATCTCCAATACGCACCTCACGCTAGTTCGCTAACATCTATGTATACTCCTGTAATCTACCTATCCAGATTCTACATTGTAATTCACTAAACCACAAGTCCGTTATTAAGGAACATTGCCCATGCCATGTTAATTTGAAGTTTACTGAAAATGGTTGTTAATTGTTATGTTACAGATTATTACAGGTACAGCATCTGTATTTCTACCTGCAGCATTTCCATGTACCTTATTTCAGTGTTCCGTTACAGCGGGGGGAAACAGGTAATGCATGCACATGCATTAGTACCATTTAATATTGCAGGGATACTTTGCATGTTTCATGGTGACTGCCAGCAATAAATAAAATGTCTGTTGATATGCACCTGTAACAAGTCCAATCACGTTCTAATTCAAAGTCAAAATAACTTTGGAACAGAAAGAAAATATGTCTTTGCTAAGAATATTAACCTCTAACTAACTGAGTGTGAGGGCCGTACTGGGGTATATTGGCCCAAGGATGTGGCAGTACGGACTGCACTGAACTTGGTGGCCGAGGGCCAATATTCCTCAGTATGGCTCAAGCAAGCTAGGTTAGTAAGTAGTATATTATATTTGCATAAAATAAAATAAAAAAGACATAGTTTATGGCCATTTCCATGGAAACGGTCTGAAGACTCGACCAAGAAAGAACCAATCAGAATGCTCAGATTTATCTCAAGACCATCTTGCCATGTAATAAAATAATTTATTTGCCTTTAGAACTAGAGAAATAGAAAAAGTAATTTCATTTAACAGTTGTAATTAAGGTGAAATTTCTACATAGCCCACAAAGCCACATGATGCCCAACCATTGTTTTGAATTTAGTGAGAAATCCTTTCTGTGAAAATGACTTCAGGAGCATTAAAGGTAGGTAAAGGTAGGTAATACTTTATTTATGCAGGGTGGCCCATTCAGCACAGTGGCTGTTCCAAAGTCATTCAGCACATGTTGTTGTGGAAAAGCCCAATTTCTTCCCACAAGTAATAGAATGTTATGAAACTGTTATGAAGCTTTGAACAGCTTTTCAGTTTTAAACAACTTGGTTACTGCCTACAATATATTGTTAACCATGACATCCTTTTGATTCCTAGTGACAAGTGTTTGACAGCCAGCCAGCATCCCTTGCACACCGAAAGAGATGTGAGAAACTACACTTGCCCTGGAGACACAACAATCATCAATGGAACTGTGTTTACAAATGCTTCCTTTAATGAAGGTGAACAATGTTCTAAGAGATGCAGATGTCTATTTTTGAAGCAGTTGCAGAACTTTGTACATAATTGTAAATGTCTTGCCTGTCTGTAGAAGTCCCTGAAATATTTAATGCAATGTTGAAATATCTAAAGCAACATTTATTTTCATTTTAGTGGCCACTCTTCTATTTATCACAGGAGAGAAAGCTATTCATCACTTGTTCTCTAGAGATACACCTTATCAACTGGGATATGCGTATGTATCACAAATAAATTTGAATGAAATTGTTCTCTTAACCTTTTTTCTCTTTAGTTTAACCCCAAGGAATTATTCTGTATTGGACACTAAATTGTTGAACCATTTAACTCCAGTCACATGCTATTCCCTAAATGCTGTACCATATGATATTTGCTCAGCTGACCCCTTCCTTTGTTTAAGTGTCCTTCGTTGAGAAAGTGCTAAAGTGCCTCCTCAATTTAAAATACCATATTTATTCAATTAAGCCCACAACCCCAAATAAGCACCCACCCTGTAGGCTAGCCTGCGTAGCAAGCGTTTCCGTGGGGCTTGGTAGCAAAGAAAGACCGAGGAACGGGATTTTCGGTGTTTTGTCTGCGCGGAAAATGGGGCGAGAACCAAAAAAAAGAAGGAGGGGGGTGGGAGAGGGGAAGGAAGGAAACGCTTGCAGACAAACCCCTGGATTTTGAAAACCTCCGTTCGCCAGCGAACGGAGCTCGTGATTGGCTGGGCTAGTCCAATATTATTGACATGTGTTGATCAAAGGTATTTTAATACCTTTGCGTGCCAGACAAAAGGGGAAGACGCGTTCGAAGCTTGGTTACAAAACGCTTTAACTTTTCTCGCTGAACGAGGATTTAGTCGTCGGCTTCGACAGTACGGTAGAAATCCTGTAATGCAATGCCTACACTTTGGTTTTTCGAAGCCTGCACATTATTGCAGAAGCAAGCGCGACACAATTTGCAGCTGTTCCTTTAATTTTAACATCACTTTCTTGAATGCTACATGCGCCAAGGACAAGATAATAAACCACGGGGACAGAAAATTAGCACTATTGCGTGGGAAAACTTAGTGATTTCGTCTGGCTTGTTACAAGGCAACATGTTGTCGTAGGTACTGCGACATTTCATTAGAAGCATTTTTGTTGACAGCATTTAGAACCTCTGGGTACAATCCTGAATGATTTGTTATAGTGTTAGCTGCGGCATGCCAGTTTTTGTCACATATTTGCCTTACCAAAAATTTAGTCGTCTCGTCGCGGGGAATTCTTACGAGGACATTTTATAAACAACTTTGACTTGGAGGTCGCCTAAGGGAAGATTATCTTTATTCAGATACTGGTCAAGATTATCGTTATTTCTCCTCTCAGATGTTTGAAGCCTCTCCTGCCCAAATTCCAAAGTTTGCCGAGAAGACTTTCCGTTGTTTGTTTTTGTTGCAGCGATAACAATCGAACCGATTTGCGGATCTGGCGTTTCCAGCAAACGCTTCTTTACTGGAATTGCCTTTGTGAGAGTTGACTTGCTAATTTTACTTTGTATTGATTCCTGGACGAATGAATACAGTGATCCAAGATTTCGAATCATGCGAGCACAAGGATTACTAACGCGACTGGAATACTTCTCACAGTTTAACTTTCAGGCAGATTTGTGCTAAAACGTCACCCTTGCAGTCTTTCCTTTTAGACAGATTGAGTAGCTTGATTAAAAATTACCAAATTTAATTCATCGAGATTTCTCCGTTGCCACCGTGCGCTCGTTGTTTCAGACATTTTTGACAAGTAAAGTTTATTTTGGTTCAAAGTTCACTTCCGCTACAGAAGGCCGAAGATTTTATTGGTTAATTTATGACAGCCGATGACAGCACGAAATCTCAGTGTGCGCGCTCAGGCATGAAAGGCCAAGTGGGCGGTTTTCAAAATCCAGGGGTTTGTCTGCAAGCGTTTCCTTCCTTCCTTCCCCTCCCCCTCCCCCCTCTTTTACTCGCTCTATTTTTCACGCTGTAATATTCTTTGCTCCCGAACACCACAGAAACGCTTGCTACGCAGGCTACCTGTAGGCAGGAAAATTTATTAAGTGCCCGGCCTTGAAAAGAACCTACCTCCACCTCCTCCCCCCCCCCCCCCCAACACAAAAAAAGTCCATCAGAGAGTTCGCTAATTGACCTTAGTGACAATGAGACTGAAATCGACTTAGAAGTATAAATAAGAGACCTACCCTAAGACCAAGATTTCTTAGTATTTTAAAGAAACTTTTAATGAAGAGTTAAAATTCTGCTTTGGTATATGTACAGGTTCACATTTTATTTTTTATTGTTTTGTGGCAAAATAAACTTACTACTTTCTGAAAATGGTGAAAATTTGATAAGTGCCCATCTTGAATAAGCGCCCAGTCTTGAATAAATACAGTATTAAAAGAGTATAATTATGTGCAAACTAAGAGAAGATCTCATTACTCCATCCTTTAACCAAATAAAGTTGACTCCCATGCTGCCCATAACTGGCCGTGATGAGCCTTGACCTTTGTTCCACTTCTGACATCATCATGTTTGACCAAAATTGGCATCATCTATGCTCAACTTCTGCAGGAGGAAAAGATCGTTCCAATGATACCCAAATCAGAGTGATCGGCTATATAGAGCCTGAAATTTGCACGAAAATGCTCAAAAAGTTGGGTGAAAAACTTAGAGCAAAATTTCACATGACTACACATGGCTGCCCCATGGTAAAAATTGCCTGTCTTGATGATGCTTTCTCAGAATTGTTTGAACTGGAAGTCAGCTGAAGGTCAATCACTGCAGCAAAAAGAAAAGAAAAGGAGAAAAATGAAAGGCGAAAAAAAATTAGAAGAATCGAAAAGCCTTAAGACATAGGTCATTTTCTATCTCAGAATTTTGATTTCTAGGCATGCCTGAGCAAAAATGTCGTAAAACGCGATGCTAGTGGAAAGAAAGGCATGCTGTCATGTTGCAAATGCCTTTTTGGGTAGAATGGAGCTAATCTGGCTCATATCCAGCCTGAAAATCTCCAAAATGTCCAAAAAATGCGTTTTTGGCAAAAAGCTCTGGGAGTAAATGGGTTAATAATTTAGGTACACAAATATATGATTTTCTTTCCTTTTCTCAGGTCTCTGTGTTCAGTATTAGTGATATACTTCCTCCTTGCTTGTTGGTCAGCTGGAAGTGCTATTTCTAGTGGTTTGGTTGTTCCTATGTTGTGAGTATAATTATATTTTATTTTTTAAATAGACATATGGGTGCATTTGTGTGGAGCTGGTATTTGTCAGACATTTTTGGAGAAGGAGTAATTGCCACTTTTGTATATCTTTGTTCCCAACTGAATGAATGACCTTTATTAACCACAGAATTCAAACAGTTAAACACTGATCTATACCACATTCACACCAACATGTTACATGTAAACACGTTTAAAAGTGGTTAACTAAACAAGGTTAAAAATTATTTTCTCATACCATGAATGCATAACCCATACTTAACCAGGTAAAACCCTGTTTGATTAAAATATGTTAGCAAAGTGATTTGAACTTTGTCCTCACAAAATGACTGCAAAGCGTAATTGACAAATTGTAAAAACCTAAACTTGGATTAGTTAAACTAGTTTAGTTGGTGTGAATGGGGCATTACATTGAAGCAGATTAAGAGGTCGTGGTTTTCGTTAAACATTTAAATATAGTTTGAGCTCTAGTACGGTGCCCACTGTTGTCTATTAATTAACCTTTGAGCTTGAGATTGGAAGGTTCAGGTTTGAGTCCAGACACTCTACGATTATGATTGCATGTGTTGCTTAGCAGTGATTGTTGCTTAGCGACTTATCTAAGGAAAATCAGGGCTTGGTCAGTTGGAGAGTGTAGTCAAAAATAATATTTCGTTCAGCGTAGGAGCAATCAACTGCTCACAGGGTACTTTATTGCTACAATCTATGCACCACATTAAGTTTTGTTTGATTTGGCATCTTACAGAAACCTATCCTTTTCAGATTTATTGGTGGAACGTATGGCCGTATCATTGGACGAGCCATGGTAGATTTATTTGGTGTTCACTCCT
This sequence comes from Orbicella franksi, assembly GCF_964199315.1. Taxonomy (NCBI): domain Eukaryota; kingdom Metazoa; phylum Cnidaria; class Anthozoa; order Scleractinia; family Merulinidae; genus Orbicella; species Orbicella franksi. The sequence continues at coordinate 24,903,050 of NC_138145.1, forward strand.
CAGGTTTGTACTCTGAGAGCTTTTGTTTGAAGCTAATTAGAAAACTGTGCTTGAGCTTTTGACACCCACCTCTCTGTTCTTAGCAATTAGACTGATTACACAGTAATTATTATAAAAATACTAACAAAGGAAACAAACAGTTATAATGCTCGGAGGGGAACTCCCCTATAAAAAGGATCTAGGGTGATGGGAAAGTTCCCGGGGGACTCCCATATCAAAATGACGGGGGTGCTCGTCGGAAAATTTGAAAAGAACGCCTAGGAACGCCTGTTTTGTGGGCTGGTTTGAAATTCTTTTCACCCCTAAGAGGTACCAATTCTAAAACAACACATTATCTCCAGCCATATTTTTTTCTGCTCAATACCCTAAAAGGTACTGCAAAAGCTCCTGCTGTGGACCTTTTGATGCTGAATACCCTAAGAGGCACCAAAAATGCTTTTTAACCCCTAAAAACTGACTTTTACCCAACGTGAGCATGTCACATCACTAATTGCCTTCAAATAAGAGCAAAAGTCAAAATATTAGACAGTTTGCTTAGATAAGAAAAAAAAAAGCCAGGCAATGATATGAGCTGATTGATAGCAAAAGATGAGAGAAGCTCAGCTTAGTTCCCTCATGTTATGAATCAAGAGTCTTTAACCATTTCATTTCAGGTTACTGGGCGTGGATGGACCCAGGAGCTTTTGCTCTCATAGGGGCAGCATCATTCTTTGGTGGTGTATCAAGGCTAACTATGTCATTAACGGTGATTATGGTGAGTAAAACCATTGCTCAGGAGGAATGTACAGTTTGTGTCTAACAAAGGTTTAGTCTAGGGAGGATTATAGTTTAGTTGGTGCTAGGGTGGAGTTTTGAGAGTTGGTTCAACTCCATTTACTTTGAATAGAAACAGAGATCTACAGTTATCATTTTATGGATACCTTAATGCCTTAATGAACTTGAGGATCCACCTGTCTAATGGAGCCCGTGATTTTACACACCAAAAATGCCTACGAAAAAGACGACTAAAACTTCTTAAAACCCAGATGATTACCCTATGTCATAGAATCTTTAGGCTTAAATCAACAAGAACAGCTCCTAGAACACGACTTTCCACCAAAATTGCCAGTTTCTCTCACACCTCCCTGGTGTTTTATCTTGAGTACCCATTGCTTACTATTATAATCCGCGATATACGAGGTAAATTTATTTTAATTACATTTGTCACTTGCATGGTTACACTTACCTCACAATACTTTCATAAACAATACGATATAACCAATCAATCAATCAATCAGAGTGTAAACCACGTAATAGTTATACAACTAATAAACATGTAGCACTCTAAAATATACAATAATCAAAAATCTAATAAAAACCTATGTAAACTAACACTGAATTACAATACGTAACCACATCATTTAAGGTGGCTCAAAACAGTTTCCAGCACTTAAATTTTGATGGGTCGTTATATTCACTCTTTATCACTTGATGCTACAGTCATGGTATCAAAAAACTGCCCAGTCATTGATAAACACGTTGTTATCATTTTTGTTTCACAATAGGTTACCATAACAACAGCATGACCTGCTAAAAACACCCTTAATTACAGCTTTAGGGGCTTATAATTCAAAAACGGCACGGTGAATTTTTTTTATAGTATCAATTTTTGATAAGAATGATAAGACGCAACTTTTGGCAAAGTTTAAAAAAATTATGTGAGTGGGGTCAGAGCCACCGTAAATTTTCGAAGATTTAAGGTGGCTCTGAACCTCACCGACAGAATTTTTTTAAACTTTGCCAAAAGTTGCGTCTTATCATACTTATGAAAAGTTGATAATATAAAAAAAATTCACCGTGCAGTTTTTGAATTATAAGCCCCTAAAGCTGTAATTAAGGGTGTTTTTAGCAGGTCATACTGTTGCTATGGTAACCTATTGTGAAACAGAAATGATAACAACGTGTTCACAAATGATTGGGCAGTTGTTTGATACCATGACTGTAGCATCAAGTAATAAAAAGTGGATATAACGACCCATCAAAATTTAAGTGCTGGAAACTGTTTCGAGCCACCTTAAGGCGCCTTGCATTGAACACATTACTGTCATCACTCTATTTATATCACATTTCAATAATTGCGTTGTTTACCTTACCTTACCTTTCTTACATTACCCTACAATAAAATACGTTACTTTCCTTGAGAATCTCCTGAATTCTGTACAGAACAATAGCTGTTGTTGTTGTTTTTTTTTTACTGTCGTTAATTCTTTTCTCTCTTCTCGCAGATGGAGATTACAAATGACATTCAGTTTTTACTACCGATCATGGTCGCCATTATGGTAGCCAAGTGGGTCGGCGACTTTGCCACGCATCCCTTGTACCATGCATTACTGGAATTGAAGTGCATTCCCTTCCTTGACTCTGAACCTGTTATACTGCACGAGGGATCAAAAGCGTAAGTCTCAAAAATAACTAGTGAAATAGTTGAAAACTTCGTGACACCTACTCAACCAATCAGCTTCACAACTAAACCAGTGTAAAATGCTCCTTGCACGGTTCTCATGTGGGACTGAAGCGAGAAGAAAGAAGAAACAAAATGGAATTTCCCTGTTCTTTTTTTTGTGTCCTTATTACACCGAAAGAAAATTTGTAACCACACAAGGCACCGCTTGTTTCCTGCATCATCACTGGTACACTTGAATATCAGTAAACTTTTAAGCGTGGATACAAATGAAAACAGAGAAATTAAAAAAGTGACAGTGTAAAGCTGCTGAAAAGAACTAGAGATTATGTTTTACAAAGCAACGGTGTATGTATTTAGGCTGTGCACGGCCTCTTTAACTTCCACACTTAGTATTTTCCCCGTAGATGTTTAAAGTCGGTTACCAACCAGAAGTCGATTAGCCCTCAACCAGAAGTCGAAAACACTATCTATTTCTCGTTCTTTAAGTCTGGGATGGGGGCTGATCGACCTCTGGTTGGGGGCTAACCGGCTAGGGGCTAATCGACTTGGGGGTAAAGGACCGGTTAAGGTCGTATAACCCCCTAACGAGAAAATACGTGACTTGTAGCAGCTAGATTGGCAGCTACCTCATTTCATCAGGGTATTCACTATGCATGTTGTTAGCCATTGTTTCGTTTGCTGTACACTTTTAAAGGTCCTATAGTTAGTAAGTTTTACAGCATCTCTCTTTCTTTCAGGATTAACTTAGAGTTGTTTAGAGCTGGAGACGCCATGTCCTCACCTGCTATTGTAAGTTCAAAAATGAAAGAAGTCAGGAATCTAATGACATTTTGGTTTCCAAAAGCCAACTGAGGGGGAACAGTTTCATAGTGTAACACTGCATACACCTTACTTCAGTGTTATGAGTACTGTACTTTGTCTCGCAACACTGTTTTGAAACGCGAGATGTAGGCGAACTTTTGCAATGTAAGTTACGTTTGTGTATGACTAGCTCCTTTTAAAACACGCCTTCTCCAAGGGGGAGGTTCCCCTTTGGGAAGCTAACAAATGAAGTCTTCCACCTTTTGTTTTAACTGTAATGATGTCGTAAAAATCTGTGAGTAGTTTTAGAGGAGCCTCTTGTGTGTTTTTTTAATTTCTTTAATTTGATCACGGCAAATATTCGTCAGCTTTAAAAACAATTTATAAATAACTTATCTATAACTAATGTAATGTAAATTAATTAAATAAAAATCTATTTTCCACGAATGCCTTGCCTTACAATACTTGTTGAAGTAGACGTTTAAATTGCCCAAGGAACCTTGCTTCCCTTACGTCAGAAGGAAGACTGTTCCAAAGAATAAATAATGTAAAAACGTTATATAAACTTTATTTACCCTCGGTAGTGTTTATGGCCCCGCTATAGCTAAAGCTATTTTTGTAATAGTTTGTTCGTGTACTTTGTTCAAGGTGGTACACAAAATAGAATCTGTGGAGCGTCTCACTCGTATGTTGTTGGACACACCTCATGGTGGGTACCCTGTGGTCACCAAGACGGACGTAGGGTACGAGGTGTTCTCAGGATTGATTTCCAGGTAAGGCAAAATAAGTGTCTAATCACACAAATGCTCTAATTTCGGAGGGCTGTGAAGGACTTCGCTTTCGGGGCTTGATGATTTGTTTTTCGTTCCCTTTTTCCTGGGATGGGACATGATTCCAGAAAGCTTAAGAAGGAATCCACCAGAAGTTCGAGTAACAAGTGGACAAAAACTTTGTACCAAGATTATTTACATTGTACAAGAAACTTCTTTGCGACTGTTTTAAATATCTCCTCAAAAGAAAAGATTTCTGTCAACACCAAATGTCGAAAACAAATTTTGAGGTTCATAAGAAACACTTAAAAGGTACTAGTAAAATAAAACCGATGGTGAAATTTTACCTGTGATTGCACAATTTCTCTGATTTTTAAAATTTATTTTCTCGAGATTTCTTGGGAAATTGTCTTTGGTGTTATTTCAGGCTACTATTTACATCTCTAGCTTTTAGAAAATGCAAAAAGGTCTGTTCTATAATTAAAATTATTCTAGTACAGGGTTTTTGTCCACGGAAAACTAATATTGCTCGATCCCCTTTCGGAGTTCGTCTTAACTCGCAAGTTCAAATTGGTTGAACTGTGTGAATCCCTATAGTGTGGGAGCATTCAATTAAAGGTATTGATCATTATACGCGCTACCTAACTAATAAATCACTGATAACTACTACAATGAAAGAAATGATTAAAAAAAACCTGCTTTACAAGGAAGCCTTGTACAAAAGCAAAATAAAACTTACATAAGACTGCCATCAAAATCATAATTCTTCAACTTAGATTTAAATTCATCAAGAGAGGGTGACTGACGAGTATCCAAGGGTAATCTATTCCACAGTACGGTTTATTATACATTATAACGTGGCTCTAACTTTTCCGTTTGTGGACGAAATCCTAGTTTTAACTAGTTTTTGATCATTCAATTGAAAGCCACTGAGAAGTACTATCATGTGGTGCTGTTTTGTTATTAGCATTTTGCAAAATGATTTCATGATACCCTCTTCCGAAAGGTTGTAAGGTGTCATATCTCTGGAAGAATGTATTTTCATGTGATTTCAACAGCTATAGGTTTTAAAAAAAATCATCACACAACGTTAACTGCTGCGTTAACTCTCGTGGATGTTTTGTCTTGTTTTCTGGGGCTATTTTGGTAGCTGCTTATTCTGTTGAAAAGTTTCTAAAAACATCTTGTTTGTTACTATACTGTTGAAGATTACAAAGCACGCCTATTGTTTTCTCTTTCTGCTTACAAATGAAGTGCACATTAAAGTTAGTTTATTACATTCAAAATTAGAAATCTCCTGTGTACTAAAAGGGCTGCAAAGAATGTATTTTCATGTGATGTCAACTGCCTAAGGTAAAAAAAATTCATCACACGAAGTGTCAAGTGATTTCCACAAATGTAGCGTCAACTCTCTTGATGTTTCGTGTGGTCTTCTGGGGGTTATTTTGATAACTTTACCTTTTCTGTTGAAGGCTTCTGAAAACATCTTGTTTATTACTGTTGAGATTGTAAATCGCGCTTATTTTGCTTGCAAATGAAGTACAAATTCAAGTTAGTTTATTACAATCAGAATTAAAGACAGCTGCATAAAACGAGAATACAATGTAGTTCTTGCTAAATCTAGAGCACGGCTTGGCCTTCAACAATTTCTTTGTCTGCAACTTAAAAAATAATAATAAAATAATATTTAATAATAATATTTAATATTTCTAAGGCGCAAATTAACATGTGAATATGATCAAATGCGCCTAACAAACCATATGAGTAATATAAATTAAACGATATGCTATGAATAGTGTGATTAATTTAAAACTAATTATTTACAATAATTATGTACATTAGGCTAAGGTAACGAGCTAAAAATTAAAATATTAAAAACAAGGGATCTAGTAAAAATGTATATAAAACATCAAGAGCTATTCAAACGCTTTTCTAAATAAAAAGGTAATAATTACGGCATAATGAAGCATAATGTGGAACTGACGTATCGCCTGTGCAACTGTAAAGGTCCAGGTTGTTACAAACGCGATCTAGGGCGATGGAGAAAATTCCAAGGGGGACTCCGTGTCAAAAGGACGGGGGTGCCCGTGGGAAATTTTGAAAAAAAAACCTAAGAAGCTCTAAGATCATGTTTTGTGGGCGTGGCTTGAAATTTTTTTTCACCCCTAAGAGGTACCAATTCTAAAGCAACACATTATCTCCTGTCATATTTTTTTTCAGCTCAGTGCCCTAAAAGGTGACGCAAAAGCTCTCGCTGTGGAGCTTTTGAGGCTGAACACCCCATTGAAAAGGGACCAAAACCGCTTTTTAACTCCTCAAAGGTACGACGAGCATCCCCCATCCTTTTTATATGGGAGTCCCCCCCCCCCGGGGGGAGGAATTACACTTTTCCGATGCTCCCGACACTACAGTGTCATCCAGTTGGCTTTCCTTTTGTCATACCCGAATTGCCAATCATTCCTGTGCGACTAAAACACGAGCTAATTTAGAGATCTGCTCGCCGTGTAACCTCTGCAGTGTAAGCTGAAACCACAAATATGCATGAGTGGGCGTACAAATTCTGGTCAACACTTGAAATTGGCGCGCCATTGGGGGGGGGCATGGAAAATTTCGGCTGCCCTACAGCGAGGAAAAAGATGTGTTTTACGCTGGTATCAGGAATATTTCTGCCGGCTTGTACTCGGTCAGTCGATTATCAACTCGCAGCTTGTAACAAAACCGCGTTCTCCTATCTACGAGCAATGAAAAAAAAAAAAAACGTTTTTATCAGGGCTAGGCACGATAACGCGACAACGTTCGTGACTTTGTGAGTGAAATTTTTTATGATCAAAGTAGGTGTTTTGGAATAAAATCGATGAAGAATGAAACCGAGATTTAAACTGAGAGATTGATTAGCCGTTCTATCAGCACATCGAGTCTCATTGGTCATAAGAAGAAGTGGAATATAGCAAATATATATAAAGCGGAGATTGATTATATATTCAGCTATATTTTGTGCGCGCGTTACCTCCACGATACAAAATTAATTATATAAAGAAACTATCTAAGCATGCTAAAAATTAAAGTAGATTACGTTTTAGTGGATTCCCCATCTGCAATCAGTGGTGTCCTCTCATCTTTAACGTGCGATCTTTCTTTTCGTCGCTTTAAGATCCAACAAAAGGCGATCACAAGTTCAATAGTCCCGATACAAATCAACGTTCCCGAGACCCAAGGAACAGCTTTCATGGCAGTCAAGACTTGTTTCATAGTGTTGGCTGTTGACGCATCCACTGACACGCTGTTGTTTAAGTAGACGATGGGCAGTATCACCTCTTTGACGCCTGCCATTTGTAGAATATATTTTGTAGGTTTAATATTCACGTTTAGTTGAAGCTGTAAACTTAAATGAAGAGGGAGACCAAAGTGCGGTTCAATGTCGAAAAAGGTGCCATGTTCTTCCTTTATTGGGTCTAAGCCTCCTACACTACTGACCAGAGATGGATCACCTTGATAGAAATGCGGTTCAGAGGCAACTATCGCTGGCACGGAAACAGGAGTGTCTTTACAAACGCTTGCATCAAGTATCCCGCTTGGAAAACACCCATTAGGACAAAAGCCTCTGTTTGCAGGGTTAACACTTGCGTTTTGCCACAACTCTTCGGGGTATGTAAACCTCAACGTGTCCACGCCGTGAACAGTTGTTTGCGAACCATATACAAAGCGCATGGACCTACACAGCTGCACATAAAACGCGTACAGCGTATCATCGGTGCTGGTTTGAGGAGGAAATTGCATACCGTCGCTTCCGTTGAACATGTTTGCCCAGGATGAGTTCCATAAACCTACATTCGGTTTTCCCTTCCACTCGGTCCAGACTGCAGCTCGGCTGATGTCTGATGCCCCAGTGTAAGTAGTCACGACGCCATCTAGACTGTTGTTATCCATCATCCGGAAAATAGGGTCGATATCTGGAAGAAAAGATAAGTGATACTTGCGCTTGATCTCGGCAAAAAACTCGAACACGGGGTCTTGGTATCCCCACAGTAACTCGTCAACAGTAGTTATCTTAAAGAACTCTTCCTTAAAACGTTCGAAAATGATGCTAAATATCATCGATGATCCAGGATAGGTTTTGGAAACTTCTGATAGAATAACCAGCGGTACATTAGGCAGTGTGACTGTATTTGTGTACGGATCACACGAGGAACAGGAGCAATCGGTATCAAAGACATACTTGGTAAACTTGTTGTACGAAACCGTGTAATTGTTGTTCCAAGTGATGTTCTTCTTGGTCTGATGAACCCTGTAGCAGGAGGGTCCTTTCTGACTGACATAAGGGTGGCCTCCCTGTTTTACCTCCAGTGGATTCTCTACATTGAACATGTAGAACTGCATCCGAACAGGCACAGTAGGTGACCTCCATTGCTCATACAGAGCAGAGCTCGGTTTTATAACAAGCTGCGAGTTTATAATCGATTGTATCCATTTGTTTGCTTGGGTGAAACACACGGTGCCGAGTACAAGAAGAAATATTCCTGATGTAACTAACAAACATATCTTCGTCCTCGCTCGGCAACAGTCCCGCTTTTTCTTCGTTCTTCCTTCGCTCAGCATGACTGACAAATGTTACCTTGGCGTGACGTAAATCGTCTGTGAGTGGTAATGTTAACCCGTAGTTTTCGAACGGGTTATACAGAGAGCTAGGTGGTAGAACCCTATCTTTATCCGTCGATAACCAAATCAGGGAAGGAAAGGCATATAGTAACGGGTCAATCCTGCCAAGCCATGTCTACTCTCTGACCTGAATGAAAACATGTTGAGTTACGTAACGTGAAATTTTATTTAAATACCCCGATATGAACTGATCATGTTACTGAACTTACGCGGGGGTCTATACATGAAGGCCGTATTTTGGCTGGGTATTATGGTTTTAACCCAAATATCTCGTTCACGTTTCAAGCAGTCAAGAATCTCTCTACTCATCCCACATATCTATGTTTTGGGCTCTTTTGTAAATGTTTTGGTGATTTTTGGGTATATTTAACCATTTGGAGATAAATAGTTTTCCTCAAAGGGTTAGTAAAATTTATGGAAATAGGAAATTTTGAAGATTTAGTGTTGATTTAAAATTAGAATATAAAGTTTAAAATTGGTAGACGTACACCAAACAGTTGTCCACCAACCTGGGGTGCCCTTTCTGCCCTTCCGGGGGGCGTTGAACTGTCTGGTGGTGCTCCATAACCCTTTTTTCCCTATTAATCCCTCTTTAAACTTCCTAAAATTTCAGTTAAATTCAGGTAGAGTTCCGCCTTACCTCAATAGCCAGCCATGTTGTGTGTTGTTGTTTTTTTTGTTTTTGTGAAATTCTATGCAAAAAGAAACAGTGTTCAAAGA